>NW_020664372.1:6009475-6015529 GCF_002925995.2 Terrapene triunguis | reverse complement strand
GTGTCTTCATTGGTGCTAAGCACACCGGGCCACGGACCATTGTTGTCGCCTCGAGCCCCTTAGGCGGTCAACAAAAGGACACTGAAAAAAATTAAAGACTTCAGAGAAGAGCTACAAGGATGATTTGAAGATTGGTAAAATGCTAGGAACACTGTCAACAGGTAAAGAAAATTAAAGGTAGTGTTCCCCACGTAAACTATATGAAGCTCAGTTTTGGAAGAAACCATACCAATCTGAATGATTTCTCTTGCAAAGGCCGAGCCACCAAATGCATCTGTCTCCTAATACAAATCTGTTTTATTTGTATTCTCTCTCTATAATGCTATTTGTAGATTTTGGAAACAAAAGTCATAGTTCGTGCTACATTGCATAATAATATCTTGCCTATACTCCTAGACAGGATAATTGATAGGCTTGATCCTATTACTATTGCTTTCCATTGTCTGCTGTAGATTTTGAAAATACACTGCATGCATACATTCTTATTTTCATGAAAGCATGCAACAATCCTCAAACAAATGAGGTGAACAAAAAAGTGACTGCATAACCCAATGGTAATACCAAAGACCTTTTCAATTTCTGGCTGTCCTATGACCTATTCATGGTAAGATGGTAGTCTCAGCTCAGTTGGCAGTGGACACTATATAAACACCTTCACTCAAGGATTGGATGGGCATGGTGTGAAGTAATTTATAATGCTGCTTGCATACCACCCAGTAAATATAAGACTTTAGTCTGCAAATCCAGCACCTTCTTTAAACACAAATTCAGCTGGAAAAATGGAGGGTTAAGAAAACATTTTCATACAAATTACCTACCTATCAATTATACAAATTACCTACCTATCAATCTCCAAAACAAGAAATCATTTGATTGTGTATTGTATTAGTTATAATGTCATGAAAAAAGTAGGTGTGATATTCAAGAACGATTGTAAGATCAGAAGAAAAGGTATCTGCGAATAAAGTAGGGCTGTCAATTAATTGCAGTTAATGCATGTGATTAATGCAAAACAAATTAACTAGATTAAAAAACTGTCACAATTGCTTGCAGCTTTAATCTCACTGTTAAACAATAATAGAATACCAATTTAAATTTATTATAAATATTTGTGGATGTTTTTCTACATTTTCAAATATATTGATTTCAGTTACAACACAGAATACAAAGTGTACAGTGCTCACTTTATATTATTACTTTTGATTACAAATATTTGCATGTTAAGAAAGATAAACAAAAGAAATAGTATTTTTCAATTCACCTCATACACATCCACGAAGTCCTACTTCTTGTTGAGCCCGTTGCTAAGACAAACAAGTTTGTTTACATTTACGTGAGATAATGCTGCCTGCTTCTCATTTTCAGGTGACATTGTAAATAAGAACAGGCACCCGCATGGCATTGTTGTAGCCAGTGTTGCAAGGGATTTACATACCAGATATGCTAAAAAAAAAAAAAATCGTATGCCCCTTCATGCTTTAACTTGTAGGCTCTAAAGTTTTATATTGTTTTGTTTGAGTGCAGTTATGGGAAAAAAAAGAATTCTACATTTGTAAGTTGCACTTTCATAATAAAGAGATTGTACTACAGTACCTGTATGAGGTGAATTGAAATATTTTTTCTTTTTATCTTTTTTATAGTGCAAATATTTGTAATAATATGAAGTGAGCATTTTACACTTTGTATTCTGTGTTGTAATTAAAATCAATATATTTGAAAAGGGAGAAAAACATCCAAAATATTTATAGTAAATTTTAATTGATATTCTATTATTGTTTAACCATGTGATTAATCATGACTTCTTTTTAAAAAACTTTTTTTTTTTTTTTAGTCATTTCACAGCCCTAGAAGAAAGATTTAAGGTCAGTATCTCTCATTTTACATACATTCACTGCTGTAAGGTTTTGCAATAGAATGTTTCTATCTTGCAGCACGTTTGCAAAGCAGAAATGTTTTACTGCTGGAGAGAAATTTTCTATTTTAAACACTTGAAAAAAATATGTCTCTGTAGAAATCAAAGGATAGAGTTTTTTCATATAAATAAAATAAGCAAAACAGTTTCAATAGTTGCTTTTAAAAATCCAGTAATATAGCATTTGTGAAAACTCCAATAACTGACTGGAATTATGCATGTGCAGTAAATGGGTCTCCCAAATTAATGAAGTCTAAGCAGAGATGACTCAGATGTTTGAAAATATACTGTGTGCCTGGAGAACAAGACCTTGCATTTACGCAAGAGATTACTACAGGCCCAATTCTGCAAGATGTGGAGTGCCTCTGCAAGACGCTGAGCACCAGTTCTGATACTGATAGGAGTTGAGGGCACTCAGTATCTCTCAGTATCAGATCCATAGAAATAAAGTAACTGCATCAGTCTTGCAGCTTCTTCAATTGCTTCTAGAGCTTTACAATTATATTCTCTGTATTCTTTATGATGGAAACAACCATCTTGAAAACCGCATGCTTCAGCACACTACTCTTCATAATCTGAAAACATTTTACTCAAGATTCCAATCCCCATCTCATATGAAAAATATGTATGATAAAATGGCATTAAATCTCAATCAATTCCTGAGTTCCATAAAATTTTACACTCCGATGTCTGAAAGAACATCAATTAAATCTATATGAAAATCAAAATGGTTTGCAATTCAAACAGTATTGCTTCAGTTCAAGCACGTAAAATACAACTCTCGCTCCCTTCCAATATGTTCTGCTCTATTCTACTGTCAAAGAGCTACCATATCATTAAACTGTTTAACAGCTCACAAATATTGCCTTGTATTTTAAAGAGTCAAAATTATATGAAGTGCAGTGTGATTACCTGACTGTGGTTTCCCAGAACTGTAAAGAAGGGATAATGGTGAGAGGAGGGGCAGAATCTGTTTCTGTGGTGGCAGGAAGTTTGATGAATGGGATGCTGAAAGGTTAGCATCCCAACTAAATTATGGTTGTGGTACATTGTGGTTGTGCTAGTGGTAAGGTGTATGTGTCGCTGGATGGAGTAGTAAACGATACATATCCTTAGATGGCTTAGCTTTTCATTTCTCTGTTTTTGAAGTCTTGTGCTAGGTATGTTATGTTCAGGGCAACCTCAACTGATACACAACATAGTGTTTACTATATTTATGCAGGTAAAGTCTATAATTTAATTGAGAGGTTCTGGCAGGATCATAAGCCATTGGAAACAAGCTCCTGAATTAGGGTTACCATATTTCAGCAAGCAAAAAAGAGGACGGGAGGAGCCCCGCCCTAGCCCCGCCACTGCCCCTCCCACTTCCCGCCCCCCTCAGAACCCCCAACCCTCCCCCCGTTCCTTGCCCCCTGACTGCCCCCTCCTGGGACCCCTGCCCCTAACTGCCCTCCAGGACTCCACCCCCTACCTAAGCCTCCCTGCCTCTTGTCCCCTGACTGCCCCCTCCTGAGACCCTCCCCCCATCCTAACTGGCCCCCTAGGACCCTACCCCCTACCTGTACCCTGATTGCCCCAACCCTTATCCACACCCCCACCCCCAGACAGACCCCTGGGACTCCCACGCCCCATCCAACCACTCCCCACCCCCTGACAGCCCCCCCCCCACAACTCCCGACCCATCTAAACCCCTCTGCTCCCTGTCCCATTGACTGCTCCGATCCCTCTCCCCACCCCTGCCCCCTGACAGCCCCGCCCCAGAACTCCCAACCCCCCACCCCCGCTCCTTGTCCCCTGACTGCCCCCTCCTGGGACCCCTGCTCCTAACTGCCCTCCAGAACCCCACCCCCTACCTAAGCCTCCCTGTTCCTTGTCCCCTGACTCCCTCCTCCTAAGACCCCCCACCCTAACTGCCCCCCAGGACCCTACCTGTACCCTGACTGCCCAAAACCTTCTCCACTCCCCGCAAAAAGCCCCCCCCGAACTCCTGACCCCCCCCCGTCTCTTGACTGCCCCCTCCAAAATCTCCCTGCCCCTTCTCCTGCCCCCTGGCCCCCTTACCCTGCCGCTCAGAACATGGTGTTGGGCTCTGTGCGGAGCCGGACACGTGGCTGCGCTCCCCAGCGCAACACACAACCCGGTCCCACCCCACCCAGCAGGGGAGGAGGAGCTGCCGAGGCCCGATGCAAACGGCCCGGCAGGCCGGCCAGCTCAGAGTGCGGGGGGGGGGGGGCGGGGAGGAGGAGCTCTACAGCTGCTCCGGAGTCCAGCCCGGCAAGTTGCGGGGGAAGGGCTCTGGCTGCCAGAGCCCCATGCGAGCGGCTGAATTTCCTGCAGCCCTCCCAGCCGTGCCTCGCTCTGCATGGGGGGGAAATCCCGGACATTTTTAGTGATTTACAAATTCCCCCCCGGACGCTATTTTTAACACAAAAAGGAGGACATGTCCGGGTAAATCCGGACGAATGGTAACCCTATCCTGAATAGTTGTTTCAGTGTCATAATACGCCTTCCCTTAAAAAGATCACATAAAGGCAGTATTTTTTAGTTTGGAGGCACATTATTCATTATAATACACCAAGTACTGTTTCTATCATTTACAAAAACAAAAAAACAGAGACCATAAAAGAAGACTGTGGGCAATAGCAAAATTTCCACAACTGACTTCAATAGAACCAAGATTGGACCCTATAGTTTTTAAACAGCTGAAGCAACATTTCTTAAAAAGAGAACATATCTAGGATGAACTGTGCACTTTAAACGGTATTTTATATTGTGACAAAGTGGGAGCTTTCTGTAATTTTATTATTCCTCTGCGTGCCTCAGTTTCCCTCTGTCCTTTGCACTGTTCTCCTTTGGGTGCAGTGGGTTAAAAAGCTGCCCTTAGAGCAGAGAAGGAGACAGGAGGTGTCATGCCACAACTCTCTGGGGTGGAATGAATGGGTCATTAAAGGACAGGCTGAAACTGACCCATATCAATGGAGGATCCAAATGGCAAAGACAATGGGAGTCCCAAGGATTGAACAATTAACACCTAACAACAAGGAAACTTCAGCAGGTGGAAAATGTGAACTCTGGAGCCTACAGGGCCTACAGGAGTTGACAACGGACTGAAAGGTGTCAAGTGGCTGGAACACAGCTACCTTTTGGAAAGACATTAGCTCTCACATGGGACTGACAAAGAGGGCCAAAAATGGATTCCACAGCAGCTTGGCTGGGTGGAATGCTGGCTTGGCCACAGTGGACTATGTCTTAACCTTTTAGAATGTAAGAACGGCCATACTGGATCAGACCAAAGGTCCATCTAACCCAGTATCCTGTCTTCCGACAGTGGCCAATGCCAGGTGCCCCAAACCTTTATTTCTCTATGCTAACCTAAGGACTTCCTGATGCTGTGTTCCAGTTCTAGGGCTACCATATGTCCGGATTTCCCCGGACATGTCCGGCTTTTCGGTCTATAAATAGCCGTCCGGGGGGGATTTTTAAAAATCTAAAAATGTCCGGGATTTCCCCCCGGTCAGCTATTTATAGACAGAAAAGCAGCGACCAAGCGCCGCTGGGCACCCAAAGCCCCTTCCCGGCTCCCCCCCATCCCTTGCAGCCTTACCACGCTGTCCGGCCCCGCAGCTGTCTTCCCCCTCCTCCCCTCCCCGAACGCTCTGCCCACCTGCTCCTACCCCTCCCCTGCTTCCCGCAAATCAGATCTTCGCGGGAAGTCTGAAAAGAAGCAGGGGCAAGCAGGAGGCAGCAGCAGGTAAGCTGGGGCGGGGGGCGCGAGGAGGAGAGCTCCGGGGAGGCACGGCCCTGGCCGAGTGGCTCCCTCCGGCCTGGGCCAAGCGGCGCCCGGCAGCCCCAGGGCGGCAGCGGCGGCCCCGGTTCCGGCCCCAGGGCGGCGGCGGCGGCCCCGGTTCCGGCCGAGCACCCCCGGCCCGGCCCGGGCCACAGCAGCGCCAGCCCCAGGGCAGCGGTCCCGGGCCCGGTCGAGCACCCCCGGCCCAGGCCCCAGCGGCTCCGGCCCGGCCCGGGCCCCAGCACCTCCGGCCCGGCCCCAAGTCCTGCAACCCCGGCCGGAGCTCCGGCCGGAGCGCAGCCCGATTCCTGGGCTCTTTAAAGCCGGCCCTGGTCAGGGGACGGGGGTGGGGGGT
>NW_020664372.1:5960160-6009375 GCF_002925995.2 Terrapene triunguis | reverse complement strand
GGGCTCTTTAAAGCCGGCCCTGGTCAGGGGACGGGGGTGGGGGGTTGGATGGGTCAGGAGTTTGGGGGGGGCTGTCGGGGGGGCAGGGGTGTGGCGAGGGGTCGAGGCACGCAGGTAGCAGGGGGGGTTAGATGGGTCTGGGATTCTGGGGGTCCTGTCAGGGGGCGGGGAGCAGTTGGATAGGGCATGGGAGTCCCCAGGGGTCTGTCTGGGGGCGGGGGTGTGAATATGGGGTGGAGGTGTGGATAAGGGTCGGGGCAGTCAGGGGACAAGAAGCAGGGCGGCTTAGATAGGGGGTGGGATCCTAGGGGGCAGTTAGTGGCAGGGGTCCCAGGAGGGGGCAGTCAGGGGACAAGGAGCGGGGGGGGGTTGGGGGTTCTGAGGGGGGCAATCAGGGGTGGGAAGTGGGAGGGAGTGGATGGGGGCAGGGCAGGGGCGGTGCTAGAGCGGGGCTCCCCCCTCCCCCGTGTCCTTTTTTTTGCTTGTGGAAATATGGTAACCCTATCCAGTTCACTAATAAAACCTACTCTATTTTGAAAAGCCTCCTGGTGTCACTACAAATAACTGCCGAGGTGCATTGGTCCCTGAAGTATATAAGACTCCTGGTCAGAGACTTTATCTCAGTTGGACTCACTGGGCAGAGCTTACGTTGTGAAACAGGAGTGCTGCAGTCCAGAGGCTGAGTCTCGGAGGCACTGAGGCTGTCTGGCCTACCCTTAAGGAAGAGTGAGACCCCCTTGGAGGTGTGGCACACTGCAGGGGTTCCTCCAAGTGTAAAGATCTTGGGGTTAATCAATAAACCAGTGAAGGAGAAAGGAATAACACTTTTAATAAAAACAAACTAAGAACACTTCTGTGGTGAATTGCTGTGCACAGCTACTCTGTTTTCTCAACCTCAGCTTCCAGGGCACGTCTCTAAATTCCTATATTCATAATACTGTCCCTTATGAGGGAGCATCTCCAAAATATAATCTTCCACAAACATATCACTATACCAAAGGACTGTTAAAAGCTGGGGCATGACACAGATCCTATGGGCTCTGCTGTCTGGAAGGCTGAGTTTCAAGCCCTCCACAAAAACTAACTGAACTCCTGTAGAGTGACTCCTTGCTATGGCTCTAAGTTCCTCAGTTTATCTACTTGGCTCTTCAATGGCATGCTCCTGCAGTATAGCTACATGCCAAATCCTCAGCTGGTGTAAATCAGCATAGGAAATGGGAAACTTGCCCATCACATCTCCCTCCTCAGAGGATTTGGTACTAAACAGCAGTTTCCCAAACCTCCCATCATTATTAACAGCATGTAAAACAGACTCCATCACACTATTAAGGCTAATATGTGGTCCTGGTGACTTGACAGAATCAAAAAGGTGGAGAGCAGTGTTAAAAATGGGGGTACAGATTTAGAAGTGGGTAACAAATTGCAGCAGACCAAACAAAGGAAACCATCAGACAAGCAAAGGATCAAAGAGAAATAGTTTTCTTGAGAAAATAGGACACTCACCCTACCTTTTCTTATTTTTTCTGAATGTCTCTTCCTTGCTCATCTGACCTTTCCACCCACTGCAGCAAAAGGACAGTCATACAGTGCTTCCCCAGCACCATGGAATTCACTAGAATTGTTCAATCCTGATTTGTTTCGTGCTATTGCTCTTTCTGTGCATTGCACTGTATGTGTTGTATGCCACTATCTAGGTTAGAAAGGATTCTGCAGGAATCTCCCAATTGGGAAACAAACACACACAAAATAGAAAAAGCAAGGTGAATGAGAAAATACAGGATTCTTATAATTCTGCTCCACTCCCACATGTAAACTTCCACTAGAAATCTGGCCCCAAACTCTAACAGTCTTCAGTTGGAAGTCTTCCATTGCTAAGCATAACTCAGACAAATAGAGCATAAACGTTTGATGACATGAGTGAGGCTCAGCAGTCTTATCTGCATAGCCTGAAAATGATCTTTGATCGTCTGCCAATTCTTAAGTTTAGGCCTCCAAAAGATTGATTTTTTTAGCCATCAAACTGCACAATCAGGGAAGATATGAAACATCAGCAAATACTCTAGAATATGTCCTATGTCATGACTGCACTACTGGCCTTAGTGTCTTCAGAACCATACATCTCCCTCAGTCTTATACACTACAGAATTGGGGCATTCGTTTTTTAGTTGTACTTTGGCTACAGCATTGCAGTGGCAAATCTCGCCTGGAAAGGTACTGTTCGACCCACTCCACCCACGTGGTACAATTTTCTGACTGACAAATCAACATGTGGAACAAGTTAACTTAAGACATGGAGAAATTTATGAAGTGTAAAAAGGTAGCAAGGCCTGAAAGCACAAAAGGAGTTAGGGGTGCCCAAGTCTCTGTTTTAGGCACCCAAGTCTCAGTTTTGGGACCACTGTGATGCACAAAACTCCCACTGATTTTTGGAGCTGTCTAAACTCACTCAGAGCCTAAATCTCTGCAGTAAAAGTTCCCTAGCTGCCTAACTTTCGTCTCTGGGCATGCAAACTGCTGTCTCACTGTAGGCGCCCAACCACCTACCCTCTCGGAAGCCCCAGAGCGATTCACAAACCAGGGGAATATAGACATTCTTCCATCTAAATCACATTTAGGATCCAATCCGCTAGGCATGCTCAGAGGGCATCAAACAGATTAGGCCCCGAAGGTAACTTCACACAAAATAGCTGGAGTGGGGAAGAGGACTTTCCTTTTACCCTAACCACTGTGCTATACATTATTCACATGGAATATGGGTTCAAGTCACCCTCAGGGGAAGAATGGATTTGAACAGGGATCTGCCACCTCTCCAGAGAGTGCTCTAACCACTGGGCTATATGCTATTCTGATATGCTGCTCCCTCAATCTCCCCTGTTGAAGCTGATGCATTCTGGATAAATAATTAGAGAGTCACTGCCAAAGGGAAAATGGACCTGGTCTTCCATCTCCCACGTGAGCACTCTAACCACCAGATTATAGAGTCAGTCAGTCTCTCTCACTCTCACACCCAAATGACTTCTTAGGAGTCTTCCTCCTCGCCTTTCCTCTCCCCTAGCTTCTTGCTAACAGCATAGGTGCTTACCGCCAAGAGAGGGTTTGCAGCGGAGAATCCCAGGAAGAGATAAGCATCTTCCTGCAGCCCAGACTTAGGCACCTGTTGCGGGCAAGAGGGTTTAGCATGCATCCATCTCACTGGCATCTCCCATTGGGTAGTGTAGGCAGGTCCCTTCCTAGCATGCTAGTTTTTGTGAATCACAATCTCCTCATTCATTGTATGGGAGCCTAGACAACTAACTCAGGCTTTGTGAATCACAGTGATTTTCTGGGTGCCTAAAAGTTAGGCATTAGGACACTCAGCATCACCAGTCTTAACTCCTTTTGTGCATTCAGGCCCAAGTGCCTCTAAAAAGTCATGAGCACTATTTCCCCCCCCAGTATAAAGTTATAAGGAGGAGCTGCAACCATTACACCCAGAATAGAAGAGAGACTGCTACCAAGCCTGAGTGATGTGCAAACTCAGGAAGAGAAGCCAGGAGTTGCAGTTGGATCTTGTGCACTGTATTCACCAAGTCTGAGTAGTTTTTGCTTCAAGGGAACTACTCATGCACTTAAAATTGGGCATGTCCTTAAGTAACTTGCTGTACTAGGGCCTGTATGAAGAGAAGGAGGAACAACTGAGCCAAGGCAAAAATAAGTTTTTGCTGCTTTTCATTCCTGTTACCACTATAATGCTAAGATAGCTATGAGTGGCTACACTGGATTCCTTTCTAGCTCATGGATCAACAACAAAATTATTAAGTAAACTCCAGCAGCAAACTTTACCTCAGAGTACAGATTTGTACATTGTTACTGCACATTGACTACACAATAATATTCATCAGCTGAATCAGGGTTACTGGTGGTGACGTGCAAGCTAGAAAGAGCACAACCTGATTTTCTGATACCACAGTGAATTTGAAGGGCTGGTAGCTAAGGGGGAAAGACTTTTTACCTTTAAACTGAGTAAACTGTATATGTTATCACTTGAAATACAACTATTGTGGAAATCCATAATGCCATTTTCACAGTCACTTTTTAAGGAAGAATCAAATTGTAATATATAAATAAAAGGGATCATCAATAGACAGGGATACAAAATGAGGAATAAAATGAGAAAAGACATTACAGAAAGTTAGTTTTACTTTATAAAACAGATTTATTAAATTGTTCCAATTGTCTCATCCTGCTCCAAAACAGGGGGAAAGACTCCTATAAAACCGAATCCTACCTTATTACAATTAGAAATGAATGTTAATATTTAATACCTGACATTCGTTGATTAACTATTACTTATAGGGAAATGACCCAATTAAAAAAATTCATATCTGAGCAAAGGTAGTTAATTAGTAACAACAAAACAATTTTATTATAAAACCGTTGCAATAAAAACATTTATGAGACAATTCTCTCCTTGAACACATAGCTCCCAAGATGAGATTTACACATGGCCTTTGAAGAGAATATAAATCCTCAAATTATTTTTAAAATAATGGAACTTCATGGAGCAATAACCATAATTAGAATATGTAGTAAAATTACTCTGTCACAGGTAGCTTTGAATAAAATATTACATTATACATTAAAATTTCCTATGATCTCTCAGATGTTGAAAAATGTACAAATTAAAATCAGAGAGATAGCAATTCACTTAAATTTTAAATATACAGGAAAATGTGAAAGCAAATTGCTTTCCTAGTAAATGTAAACAATGCCTTGGAGAAAAAAAAAATAGATTACCCATCTCTGACAGATTTTAACACACAATTTAGTGAATGACTTTTTTATGAATTTGCAGTCTTACCTTTGAGTGCTGCCTCTGTTGCGCATTATTATTTAAAATTGAGAATGGCAGCAGAAGACAGTTTGTATTGCATCTGTATTTTTAATTTTTTTTAAAAATGTAAAACTACTACTAACTAAAATCTGCTCTGTGATGCTTTTTTCCAAAACTGGAGTCTAAATAGGATTCCTTTCCAGCTCGTGCATCATCAATAGAATTGTTAAGTAAACTGTTGGACAGGGTACAAACTTCCTAAACAATCTATTAGAACACTACCATCTCCTATTTCAAATACTTCCCCAAGACTTATTACTGCTTTGATACACACGTGTGCACACACACATTCAGTCAGCAACTAAGTATGGCTAGGTTGAAGGATAGTCAGGAATATCCAATATTTAATTTTAAAACGTATATATTTTCAAACAAATCGGAAAACACAAAGTTGTAAATATGGGTCCCTATCCTGTTCCCACTGAAGTGAATAATAAAACTCCATGGACTTCAGTGGTAGAAGATCGGACTCACAGGCTCCAGTTCAGCAAAGCACACAAGTACATGCATAATCTTAAGCATGTGCTTAAGTGCTTTTCAGGTGCATGGCCATAGCTAGTTTATATAACTATATGGCTATATTAACATTAACCTTGTCTTACTTCTCCTCTCCTCCCTGCTTCCCCCCCAATTGTTTTCTGAACTCCCATGTAAAGTTTTGCTTGAAACTGGATCATCAACTCTTTGGGGCAGGAACCAAACAACTGTACAGCATCTAACACACTGAAATCCTAACTGGGGTCTGGGGGTGATACAACAAATGAATAAAATAATAATGTAGCTGATTTCTATTTAGAACTGTAATATATCCAGGGAGCTAGACTCACCACTGGTAGACATAACCCCATACAAAGTTAATTGGAACTGAGCAACCTTATGCCAGCAATGAACATGGCCCCCCAATATTTGAGCAATAGAAAGTCCTACACAGTATTATCCGTGATCAAGTTAGATTTCTTTGTTGCATTTCCTATAAATAATAAATCCCTGAACCTACAATGAGATGTGTGCAGTTAAACCCCATTCCCTGTGTAGAGTCCCACTGCAATGTACGAGGCTCTGTGCAAGTACAGAGGTGCTTTGTGCACATCTCATTGCAGGATTGATACTTTAAGTTAGGGCCCAAGATTTCTCCCATTAAAGTCTATGGGCCCTTATTTAGAGGAAATGGGGACATCTGAAAATTAATAAGATAGTTAAAAATTAGGGTTTGGAGAGTGGAGGAAAAAGAAGAGAAGAAAAAGGAGACTGCTTAAAAATGCACACTAAGCAAAAACTAAAAATATAGCTGCCACTCATGTAACAGAGGGAGTTGTATATACACCTCTATCTCAATATAACGCTGTCCTCGGGAGCCAAAAAAATCTTACCGTGTTATAGGTGAAACTGCGTTATATTGAACTTGCTTTGATCCACCGGAGTGCGCAGCCCCGCCCGCCCCGGAGCACTGCTTTACCGTGTTATATCCGAATTCATGTTATATCGGGTCACGGTATAGCGAGGTAATGGTGTACTTATATTATAAAACTATGCATCTACCATTTGCTAAACACAGAAAGCTGCTGAAACCGATCAGCATATAGAATTTCAAACTTGCATGCCAAGCACAAATGCTAACTGATTAGTTATGAAATTCAAAGAAATATAACAAGTAAAAAGATCATAGGATTACCTTGTTCCAGTCTAAAGCATAGGGAACGTTTTGCAGCTTCTATCTCAGGAGTTGGATGATCCAGAATATGTCTACACCATTGCAGAGGACTCAATGATTTCTCTTGTGGTGTGAGGGTCTTAGTAGGCGAGACATACAACCTCAATTAAAATATGCAGAAATATTAGCATGTACACAGTACATAAGCTTTATATTTTTGTATACTTGATTGACTGTGTATTAAGAATTTATGTTTCTAACACTAAAGTGATGTAATAATACAGTTTTCATAAACAGTACACATACCCCAAAGAGACAGATTTTATAATATTTTCTGTGAATATTTAATACTCACTGTAAATTAAATCATTGCAGTGCTTAATTTTGTATTTAAGAACTTCATAGTAACATCTTTTACATTCTTTCCTTCAGTGATTTACCCAATCATGTCAGAATTGATATAATATTACAGTTTTCACAGGCAGTATCTCTCCCACATGATACAAAGACTTTATATATTATACTGTACATTACATACAGATTTGGGAAATTAAAAAAGTTTGCTGGATGATGATGATGATGATTTTTACACTCCTGGTTCCAGCCAGATGAACCAACGTGCAAAAAAAGAAGTGTAGGAGAAGCTGTTCTATTTTTGTCTGGGCTTGGAATACAATAGGCAGCTAACCACAGAGACAAGAATGTTTGAGTATCTGGTCATCTCCTGTGCTCCTGGGGTAGAGTTTACGTTTCTACTGGTGTTTAAACCATCTCACGGTAGGGGGCTTGATGGTTTTCACAGCTAAATTCTCTAAGCTGGTGTCCACTGTTACTGGAGTCCTCACGGATTTTGACATGCACGTAGACATAGGTTCACCTGGGAAAGCACACATCTTCCTGGATGAACTATCATTAGCTGCTGAAGACAGCTCTCAGCTTCCTCACTGGACATCATACCCTGTTTGTTTCTAAAGCACAGTGTGGTTATACAAACTCTTAAATAGAATATCAGAAGTAGGGCAAAAAGGCACAACCGGCCAGGAAGTGGAATGTGAATAGCAGATATAAAAAGGCTAAAGTCAAGACAAAGGGACTAAGTCTCAGATGATTACTAATTAGCGACAGAGCCCTTCACATTTAGGTTATTGGTGCAAAACCTGCTCAGCTCAGTAGTGAGCTATTGCTATGTAATGCCTGCTTAGTAGCCTACTGTTTGGGAGATAAATTGCGATCCAGCTCCTAATGGACAAGTGTCCTCATCACAACTGGTACCCTTGTTTGCAATCCCAGCAGAGTTCCAGGCCTGAATTGGTCAGACAATAGGGCTGACCTCCTCTCACTTAATACAATGGTTGTCTACACAATTAATCCTCAGAATTAAAAACCACGATGAGCCGCATATGTACTGAAAATAACATCTCAGCTCCATTGTTAACTTTCAGCAGTATTTTGAAAGTAAAACATGTGACTGACGAGTTCTAAATAATTTGATGTTTACGCAGAAAGATGACAACCAAGGGAAAAAGTTTTTACTTTTTTGTAACAGTATCTTTTTTTAACTGCAATTTTTTAGAACAATATTACAAAAGCAGTTAGGGCCCAATATTAAAAAGTCAACAATTAGGATTGCACTGGCCTTTGGCTTTCTAGATTTGACACATTTTTTTAAAAAAGATTTAACAAATCATCAAAAGATTAACAATAACCCCACAGCAGCTAACTGACAAACTACCACTGACCAGCAATGCAGGTCATTAGAGATTCATCCCTGAAGGAAATATGTAATGTGCCTTAGTTTTATTAATTTAAACAAGTAACTGTCCTTCAGAGTTACCAAGAGCCAAATTCTGCACCTCAATACATACATTCAGTCCCCAGTGATACCATAGATAGGTAGAATTTGCCCCCAAATAGCAAGATTCTTTCCAAAGAGCAAACCAAACCTGATAAATAATCACAATTGATATTTGCACTGCAAGACTTGCAATAATACCGATCCAATACAGCCTTAAAATGTAAGCATGTACAAAACATTATTAAATGCAACTAACCAAGCAAAGTGGTCACCCCCAAATCAACTAAATGAGACCAGAGAAACAACACCCTACCACATTATCTGTCATGAGCAATGAAGTTTGAAATTATAAAACTGATTCATCCCAGTCATGTTCCCAAAACTGTCCAGCACAATCTAATCATCTGCAGAATCAACTGGTATAGATAAGTCAAGTACGATAGGTTTCAGAGTAGCAGCCGTGTTAGTCTGTATCCGCAAAAAGAACAGGAGTAGTTGTGGCACCTTAGAGACTAACAAATTTATTAGATCACTAATAAACTAACTATCTACAATTGTTGGTGATTCTCAAGAGAAGAGCGTCAGAAATTAGGCCTGTTATCTAAAAATCTTTATAGAGATAATCACATTTTGATGAGTCTTAAGACCCTACCTATACTACCACAATAACCATGTTTAAACATGGTTCTGGCTCAACTGCATTATATCATGATATGCTCTTATCTGCATAAATTTAAAAACTATATTAGAACATGTTAAGGAAACATCATCACCTGGATAGACACCCAGGCTATTATATGGCTCTTTAGCATAATTATAACATTCTTTTTCTCACTGATATATTTTAATACAGTTGAGCTAGAACCACGTTTAAATGTGGTTAGTTCTGTAGTGCAGATCCAGCCTTTCAGGTCATTTTCCGTAATATTTATTAGCACTCTTGAGGATTACTACACAAGCTGTTAAGATATACAAGTTACAAGACACTAGACAATTCTGAGTATGTTTGGTCTGACAAAGTGGGTGAGGTAATATCTTTTTCCGGACCAATTTATGTTGGTGAGAGAGAGAGAGGAAGCATCTTTGGAGCTTACACGGGGCTCTTCTTTGATATTGTCTCACCCACACTCTGTCTCTCCAATATACTGGGACCAACAGAGCTACAACAACACTGCATATCTTTGTCTATCCTTTTCCCTTCCTGGGCATAAAGAACCAGCCACAAATATTCCCCTAGTTCGATTTTATTTTCTGCTTCTTCCAGTTTATTGACACATATTCATACATTATTCTGGAACCATGTACATATTTGAACAATATAACTGCACAACAACAATGCCCAAAAGTCCAAAGCCCTTCTATATTGCTGAGAACTGAAATTCAACTTGAAAGAGGGTAGCATTTTAAGGAGAGAATAGCCAGTACAACGAAAACTGAAAGCATTCCTTATTTTTTAAAGAAGGCTGTAATCTCTTTCTTAGTCCTTCCTAAAATGACTGTAGTAAATCCATTTTAAAGGAAGCAACAAAAGCCTTAGTATCAAGACTAAAAACCAATATACTTACCAGTCATGTTGCTCTTCAGTAAAATCTTTTCATTATTTTTTACCCAGTTAGGTTTTAACCTACACCAGATTTTTCACCTTAATTCTTCCTTCCTGACATCTACCACTTCATAATTGCCACATTTATGACAGTGTTAATTTAACGTCCTGAATGAATGGCTAGGGAGGTCACCAAATCTTAGAAGCTCAGTCAAATGTGAGAGGTGAGCAAAGAAGATAAATGTGCTTAGTAGGAACAATAAAATTCAGTGCAAAATATTGCTCCCTGGTTTTTGGATCATTACTGAGTAGGTTACAGTAGCAGAGACAGCCTGTAGTCCTGCTCTTTCCAAGGGATATAGATAGGCTTGAAATTAGGCATGCAGAGGAGATGGAGCATAAAGAGGCTATTAGGAGATAAACTCTAGACTTGAGAAGCAGGAGACAACAGAGGTCTCAGAAACGGCCCCTTTTCATTGAGAGAATTAAATCACACCAACCAGATGACACGTTTAAAAAAAGCAGATTTAAGATTCAGCAAAATAAGATCAAGTGGATTTTAGGGTTAATGCTAATCAGCGACTTGAAAGCACCAGCTGTGTAAGAATTAGGGAAGACTGGGGAGGGGGGCACTTAGCCAGGCTGCATTATTACAGCCGGGCTCTCCATGCTTAACGGGGGCGGGATCCCGTTGCTGTCCCGTCCCTCCCAAGGCCCCTGGTGCTCCCGGCGAGGGGGATTTGCCCTGGGGCACAGGAGCGGCCAGCCCCGGGACTGGGGCGCTCAGACAATATCGGGGGAGGGGGGGTGTCATGTACCATGTGTCCTCGTCCTGGCTGCAGTCACCGTCCTCCAGGTCCAGCACCTCCACCTCGTCCAGCACCGTGGCTTCCCTCGCCGCGGGGATGCTCCCGGCCTCCTGCCCGCCTCCTGCTGCCGCGGCCAGGCCAGCCAGGGCGGGCTTGAAATAGACGAAGGGCTCCGGCGGGCCCAGGCTAGCGGTGCACAGGAGAGTGGGCGCCGGGCTCGGCATGCACAGGGCCCCGGGGCTGCCGCTCGAGGCCAGCCCGGCCGCTGCGGGGGAGCCTTTGGCGGGGACTGGCGGCGGGAGCAACAGCAGGTGCGGGCTGGCCGGGGCCGGGGGGGCGGCGGCCGCCGCGCGGCTCCGCAGCTGCTCGTTCTGCTTCTCCAGCTTCCGCACCAGCTCCTGCAGCTTCTTCACCTCCAGCTCGGCGCTCACCACCGAGCCCGCCCCGGGCCCGGCCGCCTGCACCTCCGCCATCGCCGGCGGCTGCAGCCAGGCAGCCTCCATCCGCCCCGCCCCGCGGGCACCTGCTCGCCGCAAGGCTGCCGGGCTCCCTCGGCCGCTCGCCTCCTTCCCTGGTCCTGCTACTGGCGGCGGCTTTGGCTTCTCCCCTTTGCAGCTCGCGTTCAGCCTGGTCGGCAGCAACCGCCTCAGCTGCTCTTGCGCCTCCTGTCAGCAGCGACAACACAGCCCGGGGGCTCCCCTCCCACTCTGGCACGGGAGAGGCACCCGCACAATGGGAACAAAGAGCGGCCCGGCTCCAGAGCCATTAGCCGCGGGGGGATAAAAAGCGAGCGCCTGAGGAGGAGCGGGGCTAGAGAGAGGCAGGGGAGCGGGAGCGGGAGCCACGCCCGGCAGCATCCTCGCCCCCAAGGCACCCACCTAGGCTTTGATGTGGTTGCAGCCACTGCCGGGGGAGGTGGGGGCTCCTCTATCCCTACCCCCTCCCTAGACAGACACACACACCCCAGACACTGACATCAGCTGTTGAATCATGGGCACAAAACAATATCGTGGGGGAGAGCTGTCTCGGACCCAGCTTCTGCCTCGATTTACACTCTGTGCCCCGCCACGCCCTTGTATCTAGCCCCTGAAACTTCCACCCTCCATGGACCTGCTAGGAAGGACACCGCTTTTTTTATTGTTATTTTTTTTTTAAACACGCTGAGCCTGCAGCCTTCACTCGGGCCAAACTACCTGGTAGTTTAAAATAGAATTAAACGGTTCATCCCCGCGGCCATAGGGAAGTATTAAAACCCAAGTCTTTCAAAAAATAGCCTATCTACCCAGCTGTGATAGCTACTCCCCGACTCTGATTCTGAATTGGGTGGCTCCTATGCTGGCATTTCCTTTTTTATCAAACTATATAATTAGAGTCTGGTAGCGTGGGGGTTATAATTATGCAGATTTAGCTTGGTAGGAATGAAAAAAATCACACATAGAAGCCTTTATTTTGAAATAAATGCGTTAACCAGATGTTCATTTGTCACACTATAGCCACGTATATGGATGTGGGTGAGTGGGAGAATATATGTATTTGTGTGCCTTTAGTGAGTTAGGGTCTTTGAGTTGGTCATAAGGAATGTGCAAGTATGTGGTCGAGAAAAAATAGTAGCCATAGATGAAGCTGGAAAGAAATTTAATCGGGTCTGAGTGAAATATTAAATAATCAAACAACTATTTATACATTTCAGAGTCACTGATTTTAACTTTCCTCCCCTCCCCGCGAGATAGATTTCCTTTCTTTGCTCAAAACATTTCGATTATCTTATACATCATTTTGAGTCTTGTTTTAATAATGGGATGATTAATGATAATTTTCATAGAGCGGAATTTGTTCAGTGTTTAAACCACACTATTGTTGCTTTACTCACTTCCGACTGGCAGTTTGACTGAAAGCTTATGTCTGTTCCACATGGGAATATACTTGAATGCTGGCGCTCAGAAAATGTAGTGTGTATGTTTGCATGTTGCCCTTCCAAGATGGAAGGTAGCGATCATATAGAGAGTCTAATAACGTAAATTTAAAGAGCACACAGATACAAACTAACTCCAACTCATTCTCTCTTAACAGTGAAGATAACTGGCTATGCACCAGTACTGTTAAGCAATAGTTAAATGAATAATACTTTGCACTTAAATGGCACTTGACCTATTCAAATCACTGAACAAACATTAAACTAATTAATCAGCATAACATCCCTCTTAGGTAAATTAGGACGACTATCCCCATTTTATACAATGAGAAAGCAACAGTAGTGATGTTATATGCCCAAGGCCACTTAAGGAGTTACTTATACAGCCCAATATGTCCAAACCATGCTGTATGTATACCAGTTTACACCACATATATTACTATATGAACAGCTAGACGTTTCCTAAGGTATGAACACGGAGTACAAACCCAAGATTTACTGAAGGCAGCATACATCCAAGTGCTAGCACATTATTAAAAATAATTAAGTGGCAGCTACCCATTCATTCAACACCTCTTTTTTGGCCAGATTAGCACTGATGGGTACCCTGCAATCACAATGATATTTTTATTTTAATCTGCATGTTAACAGTGCCAACTTCCTACCTGGGATTTGATCTGAAGAGAGGATTGACCCTAATTTCCCTGTCCAGAACCCAAGTAGACATTGGACTCATTCAGTCCAGCACCATTTTGTCTTGTCTATTTAGATTCTTTGGAGCCAGACTGTCTTAATTTATGCCTGTACAGCGCCTAGCACAACTGGCCCCAGATCTTGCTTTGGGCTCCTAGGCACTATTGGGATGCAAATAACAATAACAACAACAGTAACTGTAATTGGTTGGAAGGGAAGATATGACAGGTTCTGAACGTTTTTGACTTCCAGATACTGTAAGTTTTATCATTGTAGGATGAATATAATGCCCAGTGTAGGGGACAGTACCAAGATACCCTTTAAAACAAGCAACTTAAAAGTGTTTTTTTTCTGTACTCTCTGCCCCTTACGTAAAGGACATTTCAAAATATTAATAGAATAAAAAATTACTGAGGCCCCAATTCTGCCATCTTTACTCACAGTGAATAATACATTCCAGTTTTCTCAGCTACAGATAGGTACAATCATTATTCCAGTTAGGTGAAGAAAAATAAGCTCCTACATATCTGCCTATGCATAGATGCAAGCTCCAGGCAAATTGCTGATCTCTCATTATACTGCAATAGATTTTATACTTGATTTTCTCATTTATCTTCAAGTAATCTATCCAGCAGTTGCTATCTAATTTAAAAAGGCAAATTGTATACTGTTTCTATTTTTTCTGAAATCTCTCATATGACGGTCTTTCTTTCTCATCCACTTTATACTGTCATGAAATTTGCTCCTCACTTTTAGATACTTTTGAACTGGTCTGACAGTTAACAAATTTCATCATCTTAAAGCTTGAGGTTGGGGAGGTAGGGAGATTAAAACAATTCTTCAAAGACTGAATTGCTTTAATAAAATCTCAGCAGCATTTTCGGGTCCAAATCATAAAATCAACATCAGTGAAAACACAATCCTATCTGGAAAAGCAGGTGTTAATATTACTAAGGTCAAATGACTTGAAGAATGTCAAAGTAATTTACTGAATTACTAAGAAATTATCAAAATTTGCTAAAAGTGTTAACTAGCCATTTTTAGTATGAGAACAAAAGTGAGCACCTCTTTGTTTATAATACTTGCTATTATTCTTTGTTCTACACTAACTCAAAAAGTAACATTAAAATTGTTCAGTTACGCATGCACTTCTATGAGAAGCAGAAATGGAAATATATTCAAGGACAAAGGAATGCATCAATTGCCATTAGGTATTTAACCACTAACAAAAACAATAAGCACCAACATTCAGAAGTATGCATATATTAACCCAATAGAATTTTAAAATTATCACAAGACAACCAGAAGTGTATGTGAGTCAATGGCAAAGACTAAACATCAGTGTTAACATCAGCAGTGCACACACGGGAAGGAGTAAAAACAATGAGGAGTCCTTGTGGCACCTTAGATACTAACAAATGTATTTGGGTATAAGCTTTTGTGGGCTAAAACCCACTTCATCAGATGCATGCAGTGGAAAATACAGTAGAGAGCTATAAATACACAGCATATGAAAAAATGGGAGTTGCATTACCAAGTGGGGGGTCGGTAAGGCAACTCCCATCTTTTCATATGCTGTGTATTTATAGCTCTCTACTGTATTTTCCACTGCATGCATCTGATGAAGTGGGTTTTAGCCCACAAAAGCTTATACCCAAATACATTTGTTAGTCTCTAAAGTGCCACAAGGACTCCTCATTGTTTTTGCTGATACAGACTAACACGGCTACCACTCTGAAACAGGAAGGAGTGTGTGTGTGGATAGACATGCTGAAATAGAAAATGAACTTTTCTCCTTGAACCAGACAACCAAAGCAATTTAGTCAACTAGTGAGAATAGATTATTGAATATCTGACTACCTTAGCTCTTTTCTGCACTAGACATTTTCTAAATTTTCCAACCATTGTTACCACTAGTTCAGCACCATCAGGGTAGCAACAAGAAGAGGTACTAGTATGGACATGACACGAATGGTCCCCCTTAGACTGGACTAATGCTGTCACCATTGCAGAAACAGCCTTGGAGATGCCATCTCATGTGACACCACAGCGAGAGGCAATGGAGCTAAAAGCCCCCAAGTTTAAACAGAAGGAGTGTTGTGGCAGGTTCTTTTCCAGGAAGGGTCCTCAAGTTTGGAATTCATTGTCCTACCTTTTCCCCTTTCTTGGACAGAGCTTGAATTTGTTGACCATTAAGGAATATTACAGAGCCAGCCTATTTATTTTCCCAGGCATTCCTTAAAGGGATGCATTGAGTAAGGAAGAGGTTCTGCTCTTTTCTGACCATTCTCTTTAATGTGTGTTTATTTTTAATAATATTGTGCATGCACTCAAAGCTGTGGATGGGCACATTTTTATAAACAGAAATAAATACCTGTGCTAGAGCAGCGGTTATGGGGGCTTCAGTGCTTGTCTACACATGTCCTTGTCTACACTCATGACAAAAATCATATTTACCATCATGTTCTTTAAATAGTGCAGTTAACACATTTTCTACCCTGGCACATTTTTCCAGCATTCACGCGACTAATGTCTCAACAGGGATCAACAGCTTTGGTCAGGGACCCAATATTTGCCAACAAGGTTGGACAACAGAAAAAACTTTACCAGCTAGTTCCATACCACAATGAAGTCCTTGTCATTTCATATTTCCTCCCTTTTTATTTATTGATCAATTTGTCTGATTCAAACTATAATATTGTAACGTGTGCCTACCACCTGCTACTCCCAGTCCTGAAAGAGTAAGATAGCCCAAAGGATGTCAAAACATCGGTAGAGTTAAACTACTTCGGTCTTCATGTAGTATAGTACAAATCTTTACATTAAAACACATGCCAATAGACACCCACCGCAGAGAACAAAGCAGCAGGGAGACTGAATCCCATCTGCCCATCCCTGATAATAAGCATGTTGCTCTCTTCTGTAATAGCTGCAGCCTGAAGCTGCTTCTTAGGCAACCCAAGATAGAATGCCCTGCAGTAATCCAGTCTTAATTACACAAAGGGATGTGTTGCATTAAAGTCAGAACATAGAAGGTAAGGCCAAGGTCTGCTGATATTCTTAAAGTACAGTTCCACTGTGAAAAGTGATTGCAATAATGGATTATGGGGGGAGGGGAGGGTTTCTAGTTTGTCTCATCAATTCCATATCAAATTTTAAAATAATTTCTTTAACCTCCCACCTGCCCCTAAATGCTACAACTGAAAACCCAACCTCAGTTTTAACATTCACAGAGGGTTGTTTCCTTCTTATGCATCATCATCACCAATAATATTAATAATAAAACCAAATTATGCTCTCAGAGGCACTTGTGCAGCTGCATTTTCTTAATGTACACCTGTAACTGAGGGCATTATTTGACCCACATAGCCTGTATCACAGATGCATGAAAAGTAAAGAATGCATACTCCTCCGGGTGTGCCTTTTGGGGCTAGATGGGGTTACAGCTTATCATTAATGAGTTGATACTGTTAGAGTATCCATATTTAAGATCATGCATGATCTGTCATGACAATGAACCAACCCATACAGCCTACCTCTGGAGAGACAGACTTAAAGAGAGATATTTAAAGCCCATGCATTTTGCCTTTAAACCAGATTTCAGCCTGACTTAACCCTACACCACAGCCTCTGCTTAACGAAAAGACATGCTCCCTGCTTCATCATGATGTAAAATATCACTACATACAACTCAGGGTCAGGGCCGGCTCCAGGGTTTTGGCCACCCCAAGCAGCCAAAAAAAAAAAAAAAGCTGCGATTGCAATCTGCGGTGGCAATTCAGCGGGAGGTCCTTCACTCCGAGTGGGAGTGAGGGACCGTCCGCCGAATTGCCACCGAATAGCTGGACGTGCCGCCCCTCTCCGGAGCGGCCGCCCCAAGCACCTGCTTGCCAGGCTGGTGCCTGGAGCCGGCCCTGCTTAGGGTGATAGTGCCTCTTCCCTGTTTTCTCCTTTTCTGTCTCCCTTTTTATTTGTTTGTCTGCAACCATATTAGGAGAGCAGCAGCCATTAGCTAAGAAGCAGAAAGTCACATCCTCACATTCCATTTAAATTATATTAAAACAATATAATATCAGGCTGTTAAGAAGGCTTTCCTGTCCTAATAGCACCCACCATCACCAGATAAAAAAACAGATCTTAAGATAGTTAAAGAAAACTTAGTTTGATAGCATTCTGTCTGGCAAGAAATCACTTATCAATACAGTAGTTGTGGTTGTGAAATCCTCATTTCATTATTGTTTTGTCTTTATGGTTCCCACTTCTCTATTGTTTATCTGTACGGTCTCTGGTTCTTCGATTGTTTCTGTCTGTTATATAATTATTTTTTCTGGTGTAAATCAATTAAGGTGGTGGGGTATAATTGGTTAAAGGATTGTTTTACAGTATGTTAAGATTGGTTAGAAAATTGTTTAGTAATATTTTAGTAAAATGATTGGTTAAGGTACAGCTAAGCAAGACTCAAATTTCACTATATAGATTGGGGTCCAAAAGGAAGTGCTTGGGAACCAACTCCAGGACACAGCTCCAAGATCAGAGCTGCCAGACCTCAACACCCTGCCAACCACATTGTGAAGAAGCTGAAGTCCCCCAGATGACCTGATCCTGATTGGCCATCGAGAAAAGTTCATCTGCCTTATTGTATGAGCATTGCATGTTTAGCGTGTGCATCCTGTTTTGGTAATTGTTAATAAATAGAGGTGAAGTAGGATATTACTGTGTAAGGCTCTTTCACTGGTAAAAGACCCTGCAAACCCACAGAGCGTAAGGTTATGCCTGAGCCCTAAGAACAGGGTAAGAGGTGGGTGCCTAAATTAACAGGGTTATGCCTAAGCCCTAGGAACAGGCTAAGGGTGGGTGCCCTAGAGCATAAGGTTACACCTTGAGCCCTAGGAATTGGGTAAAGGTGAGTGCTCCTAGAGTGTGTGAGTAACAGAGAATTTTGTGCAGGTAACAGCAGGTGTGTTTCCAGCAGCAACAGGCAGGGATTGGTTCTTTAGTCTTATGCTGTTTAACATCTTTATCAATAACATGGAAGAAAACATCACTGATAAAGTTTGCAGAGAACACAAATATTGTGGGAGTGATAAATAATGAAAAGGACAAGTCAATGATACAGAGTGATCTAAATCACTTGGTAAGATGGACACAAGCAAATGATATGGGTTTCAATATGGCTATTTATAAATGAATATGTCTAGGAACAAAGAATGTAGGCCATACTTACAGGATGGATGGGGACTTTATCCTGCAAAGCAGTGACTCTGAAAAACATATGGGGGTGGTAGTGGATAATCATTGAACAAGAGCTCCCAGTCCAATGCTGAGGCCAAAAAGGGCTAACACAATCCTGGGATGCATAAACGGGAATCTCAAGTAGGTTATTTTACCTCTGTATTTGGCACTGGTATGACTGCTGCTGAAATATTGCATCTAGTTCTGGTGTCCAAAAATTAGAAAGGATGTTGATAAATTGAAGAGGATTCAAAGAAGAGCCACAAGAATTGTATTAGAAAATATGCCTTATAGTAATAGATTCAAGGAGCGCAATGTATTTAGCTTAAGAAAAATGAGGTTACAATGTGACTCTATTGCAGTCTGTAAGTACCTATATAAGGAACAAATATTTGATAACGGGCTTTTCAGTCTATCAGAGAAAGGTATAACATAACCCAATGGGTGGAATAAATGGGAATAAACATAAACCAATATATAAATTCAGACTGGACATAAGATATACATTTTTAACAGTGAGGGTAATTAACCATTGGAACAATTGACCCAGGGTTGTGGTGATTTCTCCATCACTGGCAATTTTTAAATCAAAATTGTATGTTTTTCTAAAAGGAATTATTTTGGGAAAGTCCTATGGCCTATGTTATACAGGAGGTCAAACTAGATGATCACAATGGTCTCTTCTGGCCTTCGAATCTATGAATCTATACTAAGGGACCGATGGTTAAAAAAGAAACCACCTGAACTTTCTTTCAAAATTCAAATTGGACCAGGCACAAAACTTTTCTGAATTTCCAGAAATGTTTGTGTAATGTATTTTTATGAAGCACTACACTTCCTGAATCTAGATGGGATTATAACAGGAACTACCATACAAATAACTCTTCCTGCACCATTTCCGAACCATCTTTGTGAGAATTCCCATCCACTTTCTCAACAGAGATTTAGATAAGGATCCAACCATTTGAATTCTTATGTAAACCATGCGTCTCACCTTTAAAGTTTTTTGCTCATCACTAGATGTATTATAATCAAAGACTGAATTACCCCCTCCCCCCCCCAAAAAAATAAGTGACTGTCAATCTATGGAAACTCAAAAAGATAGGGTGTCACAACCATAGTTCCAGAGCTGCTCTCTCTATGGACACCAGTCTGTTGTGATGGGCTCCAACTTCTGAATTCCACATTCTGCTAAGCCCCCTAGGTCTGTGTTGTGACTGATCACTTAACCTCGCTCAGGGTCTCTCAGGTGCACAACTCGGTTGCAGACCCTCTGTCTGACACTCCTCTTGAGCAGTAGGATCAGACAGTCTGGCCACCTAGACCCCAGAACCAGTGCCTCAGCCCACCCAAGCCCCCGAGTTGTTCAGACACCTTCCTCCCAGAGATCACCTGGCTATGGGAGTGCTGGTTTCTAGTTAACCCCTTCAGGCACAACATAACAGTAAAGCAAGGAACACAGTCTTATCAAAGGAACTTCTTAAACACACACACTTTGCTCCTAAAAAGCACAGGATTGTTACAGATCTATGGAAAACAACAAATTCCTGAACGTAACCCCTTTAGTCTGACCTCACACCCTTTTGTGAGTCCTAGGTTTGATCCAAGTCCTTTAGGGGAGGTAAAGTCTCTCCTGCTTCCGCTCTCTCTGGTTGTGTCGGCTGTTCTTGGCTATGAAAGGGATTCCCTGGCTTAGAAAGCAGCTAACAGTCCCTTGCCACCTTTGGATAGGTGGTCAAGCGGAGAAACTGCGAGTGTCCCAGCCATGTATTTAAACTGGGGAAGAAGCAGGGGCAAATGCAGCTGTCTCCAACCCCCTTCTACCCTAACAGGCAACAGTAAAGAGTTCATTGACAAGGCTCTGCCAACAGAAACTCCATGGTTCAAGCAAAGGAGAGTGGTTCAATGTTGATCACCTGTGATTGCTCTATAACAGCTTTCCAGATATTGTCTCCCCACTCCATATTAAATCACTGTTATAAAATGGCTGATGTAATCCATAATGATGGTTGCAATTACAAATAATATTAATAAAACCAAATGAAATCCATAACTGGACACAGACATATTCCCCAAACTATCACACTGGGGGTAAGAGGCTTGACTAAGTGAGAAGTGTAAACTAGGGCTGTCAAGCGATTAAAAAAGTTAATCACGATTAATTGTACTGTTAAAACAATAATAGAATACCATTTATTTAAATATTTTTGTGTTTTCTACGTTTTCAAATGTATTGATTTCAGTTGCATCACAGGATACAAAGTGTACAGTGCTCACTTTATATTATTATTTTTGATTACAAGTGTTTGCACTGTAAAAAAGAAACAAAATAGTATTTTTCAATTCACCTAATACAAGTACTGTAGTGTAACCTCTTTATCATGAAAGTTGAATTTACAAATGTAGAATTATGTACAAAAAATAACTGCATTCAAAAATAAAACAATGTAAAACTTTAGAGAGGGATCGGCAACCTTTGGCACGTGGCCTGTCAGGGAAAGCCGCTGGCGGGCTGGGACAGTTTGTTTACCTGCAGCATCCACAGGTTCGGCCGATCGCAGCTCCCACTGGCCGTTCCAGGCCAATGGGGGCTCCGGAAAGTGGCATGGGCCGAGGGATGTGCTGGCCGCCACTTCCCACAGCCCCCATTGGCCTGGAACGGTGAACCACAGCCAGTAGGAGCTGCGATTGGCTGAACCTGCAGACGCTGCAGGTAAACAAACCATCCCAGCCTGCCAGCAGATTTCCCAGACAGGCTGCATGCCAAAGGTTGCCGATCCCTGCTCTAGAGCCTACAAGTCCACTCAGTCCTACTTCTTGCTCGTCCAATCGCTCAGACAAACAAGTTTGTTTACATTTGCAGGAGATAATGCTGCCCACTTCTTGTTAACAATGTCACCTGAAAGTGAGATCAGGCGTTCGCATGGCATGGTTGTAGCCAGAGTCGCAAGATATTTATGTGCCAGATGCACTAAAGATTCATATGTCCCTTCATACTTCAACCTCCATGACCTCCATTCCAGGGGACATGCGTCCATGCTGATAACGGTTTCTGCTCAATAACCATCCGAAGCAGTGCAGACTGAAGCAAGTTCATTTTCATCATCTGAGTCAGATGCCACCAGCAGAAGGTTGATTTTCTTTTTTGGTGGTTCGGGTTCTGTAGTTTCCGCATTGGATTGTTGCTCTTTTAAGACTTCTGAAAACATGCTCTATACCTAGTCCCCCTCAGATTTTGAAAGGCACTTCAGATTCTTAAACATTGGGTCAAGTGATGTAGCTATCTTTAGAAAGCTCACACTGGTACCTTCTTTGTGTTTTGTGAAATCTGCAGTCAAAGTGTTCTTAAAACTAATAATGTGCTGGGTCATCATCTGAGGCTGCTATAACATGAAATATATGGCAGAATGCAGGTAAAACAGAGTAGGAGACATGCAATCTCCCCCAAGGATTTCAGTCACAAATTTTATGAATGCTTAATTTTTTTTAACAGGCATCATCAGCATGGAAGCATATCCTCTGGAATGGTAGCCAAAGCATGAAAGAGCATACAAATGTTTAGCATATCTGGCATGTAAATACCTTGCAATGCTGGCTACAAAAGTGCCATGCAAATGCCTGTTCTCATTTTCAGGTGACATTGTAAATAAGCAAGCAGCATTATCTCCGTAAATGTAAACAAACTTGTTTGTCTTAGCGATTGGCTGAACAAGAAGTAGGACTGAGTGGATTTGTAGGCGCTAAAGTTTTACATTGTTTTGTTTTTGAGTGCAGTTATGTAACAACAACAAAAATCTACATTTGTAAGTTGTACTTACACGATAAAGAGATTGCACTACAGTACTTGTATGAGGTGAACTGACCAAATACTATTTTTGTGTGCCATTTTTACAGTGCAAATATTTGTAATCAAAAATAATAATATAAAGTGAGCACTGTCAACTTTGTATACTGTGTTTAATTGAAATCAATATATTTTAAAATGTAGAAAAACATCCATAATATTTAATAAATTTCAATTGGTATTCTATTGTTTAACAGTGTGATTAAAACTGCGACTAACTTTGATTAATTTTTTTAATCGTGATAACATTTTTTGAGTTAATTGTGTGAGTTAACTGCAATTAATCGACAGCCCTAGTGTAAACCGCTATAACTACACCAATGTAATCACATTGGCACAAAACCCTAATCTAGACACACTGTGCCAATGTAGAATAGGGCTTGAACCAGTAAGTACCATGTAATATGGGAATATACACATTGCTAACATAGGAATATGCAGTACACATGACCTTCACATGTAAATAGCTTTATCTCCAAACTCCCTGCAGTAGAGTAAAACGCAAGCACCAATTACACTACTTTGTACACCTTCAAAACACTTTATAACTCAAAATATTTGGTGGTTTTACATCATAATAATAGAACTTCAGTACAGCTGGTTGTTTCCTGTCCTCAGTTCTTGATTCCAAAACTTGGGCCATGTACACAAAGGGAATACATTGAAATTCAATAGATGCCAGCTCCCTACAGAGACAATGGTATAGAAGGATAAAACAAATGTTTATAAGGACTCCAGTTTTACACACAAAGGGTTGGAGCCTGCTTCTGTTGAAATCAGTGGAAGTTTTACCATTAACTTCAGTGGCAACAGAATATGTGCCAACACTCCACAAATGGACATCTCCTGAGATTGTGTGCTTATTAATGTTTTCCAAATTCTCATCCTCCACTTTTAAAAGCTTTGCTTCTACTTGTCCTTAACATTTTTCTTTAAAGTTCTGCCTCTAATCTCTCTCCCCCTACTTTCTCTTTTCTGCTTCTTTTGAATACTTTGGTATAAAAGTACTCTCATGAACATTAGTGTCAGATCAGCACCTTGTTCCACATTAGGAGATAGAATCATAGAATATTAGGGTTGGAAGGGACCTCAGGAGGTCATCTAGTCCAATCCCCTGCTCAAAGCAGGACCAACTCCCAGACAGATTTTTACCTCAGTTCCCTAAACAGCCCCCCCCCAAGGATTGAACTCACAACTGTGGGTTTAGCAGGCCAATGCGCAAACCACTGAGTTATCCCTCCCCCCCTAAAATGCAGGAAGGGAGTCAGAAAAAGGGACAGTGACCTGTTTCTGCCCAGTTTCAAACCAGGGACCTTTCGAGTGTTAGGGGAACACGATAACCACCAGACTACGGAAACTTAAACTTTTTCTCAGAAACAATTCTGTGTCTTGTGTTGTTGTCTTGGTAGGTGATTTTAAGTTCTGGATGCCTTTGTTTTAAACTCACTAACTGGCTGATTACTTTGAAAATAGGTGTCTGTTGAATGCATAATAGTGACTGATCCACGGGTTGTCTGCATGATTTAAACTCTGATATTGACTTTTACAGGACAAAACCAAGTAATTGCAAGTCTTGGCATAGAGAATGAGAATGTAGCTGTTAATGTATAACTGATATAAGTCATTGAAGCTCCTAGCCAGTTATTAAAACTACAGGGTAGTTAGTTTGAGGAAGATTTTCTGCTTTCGTCATGATTCATATACATAGTTATGAATTATTTGATATGGTAGTAGTGGGGCTCCATTGTGCTAGGCACTGCACAAAGATATACAAGATAAAGTCCCTGCCCTAAATAGCTCACAGTCTAGAAAGACAAGTGCATATTAAGGTTCAGAAAAGAGAAATTCAGTCAAATTAGTACAATTGCTACATATATTTGCACTTCAATAGTTGTAAGTATTTATTATATTGTTAATAATGATGAATTATATATAAATAAAGTGCTAACTAAACCGCCTGTGCCCTGAAAACCATCACTGGCTGAGTTCTTAAAAGCACCACAACAGAAGTGGGGGAGGGATAGCTCAGTGGTTTGAGCGTTGGCCTGCTAAACCCAGGGTTGTGAGTTCAATCCTTGAGGGGGCCATTTGGGGATTTAGTTGGGGATTGATCCTGCTTCGAGCAGGGGGTTGGACTAGATGATCTCCTGAGGTCCCTTCCAACCCTAATAATCTATGATTCTAATCTATGATTCTATGATTAAGGAGAGATCTGAAGAACAACATAGTGGCCTTACGAATCACGTAAGAGTTAGCATTAAAAAAGGCATGCAGGTCATTGTCAGAAACAGATGATTGGGTTAGCAGGGCTGGCACTGCTGGTAAGAGGGAGGGAGGCAGCAGGGATGATGTGGCAAGAAACAAGAGCAGACAAGTAAGGAGAGGCATGAGAAGCGGGATCTCAATGTGGTGAAACAGGGAAACAATGGAGGGATACAAATGGGCTGATGTTGTGATCAAAGCAACATGTAAGAAACTTGATCTTAGCAGCTGTGTTCTGTATAGACCTGAAGTGAGCAAAGTGTTCTCATTAGGATCTGTACTGGGCCCAGTCCTATATAACATATTCATATACGATCTGGAAAAAGGGGTAAGTAATGAGGTGGCAAACTTTGCACATGATATGAAATTACTCAAGATAGTTAAGTCCCAGGCAGACTGCAAAGAGCTACAAAAGGATCTCTCTCAAAACTGGGTGACTGGGCAACAAAATGGCAGATGAAATTCAATGTTGATAAATGCAAAATAATGCACATTGGAAAACATAATCCTAACTATACATATACAATGATGGGATCTAAATTAGCTGTTACCACTCAAGAAAGAGATCTTGAAGTCATTGTGGATAGTTCTCTGAAATCATCCACTCAATGTGCAGCGGCAGTCAAAAAAGCGAACAGAATGTTGGAAATCATCAAGAAAGGGATAGATAATAAGACAGAAAATATCATATTGCCTCTATATAAATCCATGGTATGCCCACGCCTTGAATATTGCGTGCAGATGTGGTCGCCCCATCTCAAAAAACATATATTTGAATTGGAAAAGGTTCAGAAAAGGGCAACAAAAATGATTAGGGGTATAGAATGGCTTCCGTATGAGGAGAGATTAATAAGACTGGGACTTTTCAACTTGGAAAAGAGGCGACTAAGGGGGAATATGATAGAGGTCTATAAAATCATGAGTGGTATAGAGAAAGTAAATAAGGAAGTGTTATTTGCTCCTTCTCATAATACAAGAACAAGGGGCCACCAAATGAAATTAATAGGTAGCAGTTTTAAAACAAACACAAGAAAGTATTTTTTCACGCAACGCACTGTCAGCCTCTGGAACTCCTTACCAGAGGGTGTTGTGAAGGCCAATAACAGGGTTCAAAAGGGAGCTAATAGATTCATGGAAGATAGGTCCATCAATGGCTATTAGCCAGGATGGGCAGGAATGGTGTCCCTAGCCTCTGTTTGCCAGAAGCTGGGAGTGGGTGACAGGGAATGGATCACTTGATGATAACCTGTCTGTTCATTCCCTTTGGGGCACCTGCCATTGGCCACTGTCAGAGGACAGGATACTGGGCTTGATGGACCTTTGGTCTGACCCAGTATGGCCATTTTTATGTTCTTATTACAATATATTAAAATAATAAAAAAAGGAGGAGGGCAACAAAAGTTAATGCAGCCATTGACATTAATCTTTGGTTTTGTTACAGAAAAGTTAACAAAAAACCTCCTCTTTAGCCCCGAGCCACTTGTCACTGTCCTTTTAGCAGTAAAGATAAAATGAGAGAAGGGGAATTTACACAGAAAAGAACCACAAGGCCAAGAACTGACCGTGGGGGAGGCCCACAGAAGAAAGGGCTCAGATACCACATTGATGTCCAGGAGAATGAGGAGGGAGGAGCCTGTGCTTGGTGCAGATGAGGCGTGGGCAAGATGATCACGTTGTGCTACCTTTCCATTCTCCTGACCTTGTGCCAAAACAACCCCTGATGTTACTTAGAGCAGCCTTAAGATTTCTCTAAATTATGCTGCCTGCAGACGGTGGCTGAGGCAGCAGTATCAGCATATCACTCTATCGCAACCCCCTCTGCCTCTGGCACATACCATAAAGCACATGCTAGGGATGAGTGGTGAGACAGGTAACATAGGAGGCTTTGAATATATTGATATAGGAATGATTATTCGTGACTCTGCACCTTGTGTAGTCATTGACATCAATGCAAAATAGGGGTAAAATGCTACCATTCCAATTTGGTATGTTTCATACCCACTTTGCATTCAGCTTTGAATCACTGTAAATGATTTCACAAAGTGCAGAGAAATGGGGAATCCGCTTTCTTCACACCTGTATAAATCAGGAGTCACTCCACTGATGTCAATAGATTTACACTGATTTTACATCACGGTAAGTAAGAGCAAAATCAGACCCAGGGTGGGGGGTATATAGAGATTTAATACGAGTAGAAAAATGTTATATATTAGAGAGCTAGAGAAGTTACCAAAGGCAAAAGATGACAATGGGCACCTGGTTACCCGGCTGTTGGGGTGGCTAGCCTCTGGCCTCTCCCCTTGTACCCAAGGCCCACCCCTTCCCATCTACCTCCCCCACACCTGCAGGAGCCCAGCTCACCCCCACAGTGGCCCCTGGCCTCAGCTGGGCGGCATGGCCAGCCCCCATGCTCTGGGTGGCGCAGCCCCAGCACCAGCCGCCCTGATTTTCTGCAGGAGGCAGGCCAGCCAGCCCAGGAAGCCTGGGCCAGCCAGGCAGTGTGCTTTGGGAACCGCAGGAGGTGGCCTGGCCTGGGGTGGAGCATGGGCGGGGCCAAGCTAGGCTGTTTGGGAAGATACAGCCTACCCTTATGATACCTACCGCCCATGCACACAACGTAGGGAGCCAAGAACAAATCATTGGGGAGGGAAGAGGCCCAAGAAGCAGGTAAGTGACCAGATTATGTTAGAAGTTTCAGGAGAGCAAGGATAAGGGAGCAGAGACTAAAGAACCTGTCAAGGCTGAATCCCCATTCTGTCACTCCGAGTGCAGAAGGTGGGGGCCCGCAAGGATTCTAAAAAATAATACTTGCCACTCCAGGCTTGTATTACACTCCCAAGGTTACAGCTTTTCTCTGATCTTGGCTTGGTAAACGTTGCCACCACCCAAATGCAAAAAAAACCCTTGGAACCCAGGAAGGAGCACTTGAGAATTCCTCCCTGTGGGGTACCCTCAAGCCCTTTCACCCCCCTCTGGTGAAGACCTGAGAAAGAAAACAAAAGAAATTAGCTGCAAACAAAATCAAACAACATGCACAAACCTCTTAGGACACAAAAATCCAATCCTGTTCTTAAAAAAAGGTAAATTTTATTAAAAACAAAAAGGAAAAAAATACATCTGGAACTTAGGCTTTTTGCTAGATCTTAAAAGAAACAATTACAAAAATTAAGCACCCAAAACAGCTTTCTTGGGGGTTCAACTTAAAGGTTACAAGCAAACAAAAGCATCAGGGTTAGCAAAGAAGAGATCCACAAGCCAAAATAAGAAATAAACCTGATAGCGTCTAACTAAACATTCCCTATCCAAATTATTTCTTCTAGGTATGGAAGATACTTTTTCATACCTGGTTCAAACCTTACACAGCATTCCCGCTAATAGCATTGCTGTTCCGTGTCCCTGCAGCCCAGAGAACAACAGACAAAGGGAAAGTTTCTTTCCCCATTTTAAAAAGTTCTAGCTTTCCCATTGGCTCTTTCAGTCAGGTGCCCACTTTTTTTTTCTTTACCTGGGGGACTTTTTAAACCCTTTACAGGTAAAGCAAGTAAAGAACAGCTACCAAGAGGGATTTTACAGCTAACTGGCTGGGTGTCCATCAAATGGAGCTATCCCCCCACTTTATTTATCACAGAACCAGATCCAGACATCTGTATACAGTCCAAGTAAATGGGCTGTGCACAGGGGAACTACACAGAGTAGAATCCACTATTTAGGTGTAGTAAAGTGGCCATGATATCTTGTTATGGCTCAGAGGTCTGACACCTGTAGCCAGCCTACAAGCATAAGGTTTCACCCTGGCTTCCTTCGACCAAGTTACTCAACAACACCTTCTGGTCCCAGGTCTCCCCAAATCTGTCTCCCAGAGTTCTTAACTACCAGACACTTGGGCTTTTCACATCTGGTTCATCACCCCCAATAGCATGAAACCTGCCCCCAATATCAGTTCACTTTGGCGCACACACAGTCTGCACACCAGAGACCTGCTTGGGGTAAAAATGAACAAAAAGTTTATTTAATAGAAAAATCATAGATTCAAAGATGGAAATAGTAAGGAAAAGCAAAAACATACAAGTTACTCAGAAAATAAACATAAAGACGCAACATCAGGCATTGTACTTCTATATTAGCTAAATTCCCTTTTCTAATACAAATTACCCATTGCCTCTGAACAGTTTCCCAGCATGCCCTCTGTCTGAGAGGGGATCCAGTGTTTCACAGACAGCACCCCACTTAGATGTTGCCCCTCAGTTTTTGGATAGACTTCACTTCAAAATCCTCCCTTCCTCTGTAACAGGGTTTGCAGGTTTTTTTCCTCTTTCTTTCAGACTATAGTAATGCAGAGCAGGGGACACCTCCTCCTTAGTTTTCTAAGGCCAGATCTATACTACAAATTCAGCCTTATGTCGACCTAACCCTGTAAGGCTACGTCTTCACTACCCGCCGATCCGGCGGGTAGCAATCGGTTTATCGGGGATCGACTTACCGCGTCTCGTGAGGACGCGGTAAAATCGATCCCTGATGGCTCTACCGTCGACTCCGGAACTCCACCTCGACAAGAGGCGGTAGCGGAGTCGGCGGCAGCGCGGCAGCGGTCGACTTTCCCGCGTCTTCACCGCCAGGTAAGCCGACCTAAAATACGCAACTTCAGCTACGGTATTCACGTAGCTGAAGTTGCGTATCTTAGGTCGGAAGTCCGCTGTAGTGTAGACCTAGCCTAAGTGTCTACACTACAGCACAACGCCGCCAGTGTAAGTCCCCCACTACACTGACCTAATAACCCTACCGCCACGAGAGTAGTGCTTAGGTCGATGTAGTTAGGGCAATGCAGTGTCTGTGTAGACACTGCGTTATTTACATCACCTGTCAGTTCCATGCGGGCTGTCAGAACTGGGCAGCATGGCTCTGCGCAGAACCGACAACCCAAGCTGTCAGCATCAGGCAGTGGGGCTCCGCACAGAGTCCATAGCCTGGGCTGTCAGCGCCCCCCACTGCCCCCCTTAAGTCGGTGCAAGCGCTCGTGGCGAGGACGCATACCACTGGCAGGGGGACTGTAGTGTGGACATGAAAAACCAAAGTAATTAGTGCGGTGGCTGTACGTCAACCTAACAGAGGTCGACTTAATTGTGTAGTGTAGACAAGGCCTAAGACTGGTGTTTCCTTTTCAGTGTCAATGTCTTTCCACTAACTTTAATGGTCCATCATTGTTTTTCCCTGGGTTGTAAAATGCTAGGTCAGGGGTGGCCAACCTGTGGCTCCGGAGTCACATGAGGCTCTTCAGAAGTTAATATGCGGCTCCTTGTATAGGCACTGACTCCGGGGCTGGAGCTACAGGCGCCAACTTTCCAATGTGCTGGGGGGTGCTCACTGCTCAATCCCTGGCTCTGCCACAGGCCCTGCCCCGACTCCACCCCTTACCGCCTCCTCCCCGGAGCCTGCCATGCCCTCGCTTCTCCCCCCTCCCCCCGAGCCTCCTGCACGCCACGAAACAGCTGATCCCGGGAGGTGTGGGGAGGGAGGGGGAGGCGCTGATCGGCGGGGCTGCCAGTGTGTAGGAGGCGCGGGTGGAGGGGGGAAGCTGATGGGGGGGGCTGCTGACGTATTACTGTGGCTCTTTGGCAATGTACATTGGTAAATTCCTGCTCCTTCTCAGGCTCAGGTTGGCCACCCCTGTGCTAGGTGCTGGGAGTTAATTTTGTGTAAACAACTGGCCTGGAAGGTCCCACAATTACAATTACCATTTTCTACACACATATACATGCATGCATTCATAACCATAACCTGCATACGTATCTCCTCATGACTCTCAAGTTCAGAACATTACAAGCTTTCATCAGAGACTTTACTTGACATATTTATACACAATAACATTATATGCAAGCTGTTGATTCAGTTGCTTGTTCTTTGGGGTTTCAGACCCCCTTTTCTCCATTTGGAGTGTCTGGACCCTGATTGTCACACCTGTGTTACTGAATAAGTGAGTAATCCTCAAGTAAACTACATCTTCGAAATATATGAATATCTATTTTCCCATTCTATTTACATTATTTCTCTCTCCATGCTTGTGTCATTTTTTTCTTATTGCTTGATTCCTCCCCTCCTTTGGAGCTGTGCCCCTGCTTTGTAAAATAAAGAAATACCCATTACATGTCGAGAAAATGGGCTTGATGAACCACAAAAACCCATATAATTTACTATAGCATCCCTCAATGCAGCTTTTCAGTCTAATTTAAGGCATTATTGAAGATAAAAGATTCATTAAAACAGCTGCCTGCAAAACTGTTCCTTTGGATGTTTCCATGAAGCACTAGTCAAAGAAAAATTAAACATTATACACTAATGATATGCAAAAAGGATGCAAAAGAGATTTAGTTTTGCTCCATAAGCATTGAGATGTTAATATGATATTTTTAAATAGATACTGCTGTCCAGTCCTTTTATGTGCTAAATTTCAAGCGCCAAAAAACTGTTATTATTTTCAGCACATATATAACATATAATAAAAACAACAATAAAACATATGGCCAATTACCATGGCTGCTTATCAAGTATGAATTAATGAGCACAGAATTATTTATTACTATTTTTATATTGCTGCTTCCCTGCCACTGAACATTTTTATTATGGAGGGGCCTGAACCAAATCCCCAGATCTAAATACCCCACATTTGTTTAGATTTACTGCCGGCCTCTAACCTTGGCAATGGACTGAAACAAAATATCAGATGTGGACAACCCTGGGCTCTAGATCCCAGTGCTGTGTCTCTAATTCATAGCTTCTTCTGTAACCACACACAGCCAATTTCAGTTGGTCCGGGTGAAGGCTTCCGCCAGGACTGAATATGTATCCTCTAGTGTTAAATATTTTGGACCAACTCTCTCCACGTCATTGTGGACATTGTTCCCTTATGAAGCAGAGAAGTCCCAGCACTCTTTAACTGGAAAGTATTCATCAGCAGTTGGCTCAAACCAAGAATCATATTTACAATAACATGTTTATTAAAGTTGCTTTCATTAATTCACAAGGTTTCATAAAAACCATTAAGCCAAGTCACTTTTATGTAAGGGCTGCCTTGCCCCACACAATCTGGCTGTGAAGCCATCTTAACTAGGCCCTGGAAGAGGGTAGAGCTGAGGGACTTTCATGCCTATTACCCCACTGCTACAGATTTGACAGGAAAGAGGGAGGAAGTATGGATAGGATACCCTGCACTATGCTAATCTTCATCTGTTTTTAGCCCCTTGTGATCATTGAAACTCTGCTTAAATTGCAGCAGCCCTCACACTGCAGGGGGACTGAACTGCACAGAATAGTAGCAAGATCATAGGACTGCAAAGGTGGACTTTAAGCCACACCCCTGCACACATTATACATGACTTGCACTCCATGCTGCTTGACCACATTGCAAGATCTAGCCCATTAAGTTTAACATTTCTTCATATAAATTGTTTTGATCTGCGTTACCCAGTTGTCTTCTAAGTAACAGCAGAGAAGGACTAAGAAATACCCAGGTAGCTCTTTCAACTAAATACTCTTTTCACCAGTAGGTTTTTGCCTGGGAATCAGTTGATTTCCATATGTATTTTTATTTTTTTCACCCCTTTGGAAAAAAAAAAAGGTTTCTTTCATAGTCACACTTCATCAATGATTTTTTGCTGAGATACAAAGGAGAAAAAATTAATGTTAATTATGTCAAATAATGTTAATGATGTAAAAGATCAAAGATCCCAAAACAGAATGCAAGAGCCAAAACCTATCATTGTAGCTCAAGAAATCACTGAACTACTTTATGACTCTCAGTGAATAATGCAGAATATTGCTGACTCTTTGTGAACAGATGTATTGTAACAAATAATGAACAGTTCTTTTCATTTCTTTAATATATTTTCTATGCCAAAAAAGTGCTTTTTATGTTCTTTATAATTAGCAATCACAAGGTGTTTGGATAACCACCCTGCAAAAGTGTATACTGTATATAAGAAAGTAATGTCATGTAGAGTATACATTTTATAACTGTACTGGATAACCATAAGACTACTGGTTTTCAAAAACACATTGATTACAAATGTATCAGTGTTAAAAACATAGCATATAAAGATAACAATTCTTTATTTATTTTCAGGCATATTTTGGATAAACAGAAAACAGGTCCTTCAAAACTCACAGGCAGAGATATGTCCTTCCATATGATACATTTCAAGGTTGCTCTACTTTTGCCAAATCACATGTAGAAATAACTTTCACACATCTGATGGACATACTGAACCATACATTTTGTTGCTTTCTGGAAGTATTTATAAAGTCATTTTAAGTCTCATAGACTATGTTCCTATAGTGACTATTTAGTAATATTATATTTAGAACATGTCAATCCTAACAAAAAAATTAAACATTTTACATAGGTTGTTTAAGTATTAGGAAAATGTATTTAACTAAATACTAGTGTATCTTTATCCTAGTTTCTGGAAGCCCAAACTAGTAGATCCATTTTTCTGCAAGACAAAGAAAAGACTGATAAGAAGCATCAGAGCAAATATACAATCAACGCTTTCTAAATACACAAAAATGAAGGCAATTGAATTGTTGTAAAGAGATATTGGGGGCCAGATACTTAGTGGTCAGATACTATGGGTAGGCATCCCCGTGCTAGGGTTGGGCTTCCTATGGGTAGGCATCCCCACCCCAGCAGTAGGGTTCTTATGGGTAGGCATCCCCTCCCTAGCGTTAGGGTTCCTATGTGTAGGGGACTTCGGGCTAGGCTTACGATTCCTATGGGTAGCAGTCCCGGCCCAAGTTTTAGGGTTCTTATGAATAGGCATCCCTACACTAGGGTTAGGGTTCCTATTTGTAGGCATCCCTGCCCTAGGGTTAGGGTTCCTAAGGGTAGAGGACTTGGGGCTAGGGTTAGGGTTCCTATGGGTATGCATCCCTTGTTAAGGTTGCAGTTTCTATGGGTAGGGGAATTGGGACTAGGGATAAGGTTCCTATGGGTAGGATCCCTGCCTTAAAGCTAGAGTTCCTATGGGTAGGCATCCCCACCCTAGCATTAGGGTTCATATGGGTAGGGGATTTCGGGCTAGGCTTACGATTCCCATGGGTAGCCATCCCAGCCCAAGATTTAGGTTTCCTATGGGTAGGCATCCCTACACTAGGGTTAGGGTTCCTATTTGTAGACATCCCCGCCCTAGGGTTAGGGTTCCTATGGAAAGGCATCCCTGTGCTAGGGTTAGGGTTCCTATAGGTAGAGGACTTGGGGATAGGGCTAGGGCTCCTATGGGTAGGCATCCCCTCATTAGGGTTGGGGTTCCTATGGGTAGGGGAGTTGGGGCTAGGGTTAGGGTTCCTTCAGGTAGGCATCCCCGTGCTAGGGTTAGGGTTCCTATTGGTAGGGGATTTGGGAGTAGGGGTAGGGTTCCTATGGGTAGATGACTTGGGGCTAGGGCAGTGGTTCTCAAACATTGTGTCAGGACCCCAAAGTGGGTCGCAACCCTTTTTTAGTGGGGTCACCAGGGCTTGTGTTAGACTGGCTGAGGCCCTGGGCCCAAACCCAAGCACTTGGGGCTAAGGCTTTGGCTTCAGCCCTGGGCAGTGGGGCTCAGTTTGCAGGCCTCCCGCCCAGTGATGCAGGCTTTGGGCTTCAGCTTTGACCCCTTACCAAGGGTGGTGGGCCTCAGGCTTTCACATTTTCCCTGCTGCCTGGAGTGGCAGGACTTCATTGGCCTCAGGCTTCGGTCCCCTTCTTGGGGTCATGTAGTAACTTTTGTTGTCAGAAGGGGGTTGCGGTGCAGTGAAGTTTGAGAACCTTTGCCCTAGTCTGTAATTCATTTGTGTATATATGGTTGCCTGCTTTAGCCTTGTAAAAAATCTCTCATTTCATTTAATAATTAATAAATCCTTAGATAGTTTACTATTCAACTGGCTAAAAGCATTGTCTTTGGTGTGAGATCTAAGGTACAAAATGACCAGGGGTAAGTGACTGGTCTCTTGGGACTGAGAGCGACCTGAATATTTTGTGATCTTTTGTGTACAGCAACTAACTATCACTAAGTCCAGCTTGCCTGGGTGGCAAGATAGACTGGAATGCCCAACAGGACTGTCTGTGACTCCATGGTAAGATTGTTATAATGTGTTAGGAATTCACACTTGTTACTGGGATAGAACATACAACTAGTTTGGGGTCTCTGCCCTGCTTCTTGACAGTCTGCCCTGAGGTTGGCACTCACAGCTGTGAGCCACTCTAGACAGTGTGACAGATGTCACCAGAAACAGTCACTGAAACAAAAATTGTATTGCATTTTTTGAAAGATACTTTGGAAATTTGAGAGAGAAAACAGAGCATTTAATCCAATCTGCTACAGTGTAATCTTCCTGCAACTTACCTTTAATTTTGAAATAGCAGGGTTCACAATGCACAGTATTTCTGTAAATCCAAATGCTGTCTCCTGCTTTCAGATCTTCCAGAGGTCTTTTGCACACTTCACACTTTAACACATAATTATATGCACAGTCTTATGTAAAAAACAAATCCAAAAAACTGTCTAATATTTATTTAAGCTCCATCACGTAAGCATCCAAGGACAGAGTTGTGGCCAGTAGTATTTTAGTGTCACTGAACACAATCTCTCCAAGGAATAGCAATCCTAGTCAGCACAGTCAAATTATTATTTTCATGTGGTGCCCAAGGTTCAGTACCTTCTGCTTCGCAAACTGTAGATTTTCCTCCCCAATATTCTTAATTCCCTTTTCCACTAGTGTGGTTCAGATAAGTGTGCTGTTTAACAATCTTGACCTTTATGAAATAGATAGCTGAAACATAGGAGCCACTTCCCAAAACACCGGCCATGCAAGACTGGTTCAGAAACTGAGCTCTGAGTGCGAGAGTGAGAGTGAAGGTGCATGCAGAAATACCACAAAAGGAGACAAAAAAGGCAACAAGGAAGCACCAGACACAGAAGCACTGATAGTTTGCCACTGAGAAAAAACTAAAAGCGTTGACTAGAAAAGAGTTTGGAACTGTGAGCAATTAGATTATCCCCTGTTTGATTCTTACTGTGTTCAGGGAAATGGGACTTTACATACATTTGTAAATAAACATGATTGCGTGAAAGAAATACCTGACTCCATCATCAATTTCTCTCCTAATAGAGACAACCCACAAGATTCCCCATTTTGGCTAACTGTTCACGTCAAAAGGGGTAACTTCACCTATGCTGTGCTGCCCAGCCTCACTAACTCCTACTAGTCCCTGGAAAATACAGCTCCTTCATAAGATTTCCAGAGCATAGGTAAAGTTCTGTGATATGTAGGGGATAAGACTGCAAGTTAATACAACTGAAGGCTTCCTTGCAGGATTAGTGGGTAGGAGAATCTGAAGCAATCCTGCTGGTTCCCTCACCACCCATGTGGCCAGAAGGGGGGGAAAGAGGTGCATGGTACCTAGGCAAAAACTTCCCTCTCCCAATGCAGGCTCTGTTCTGCTCCTGGAGGCAGAGGTGCTAAGGCCTACACATTGTTTTATGATATATGTAATATAATTCATGTTGTTCAGGATATATGTTTATTTCTATTTCATGGCAGGAAGTGAAACCCCTTCTTACCTTGAAGCAAGTTGAGTGACAGCAAATCTGTAAGGCATCTAAGATCATTTTGGAATCTATGCCCAGTGGCTTCCGGCAGTATGTACACATATCTTTTTCAATTATAGTCCTGTGGGTACATAATATAACATCAGCTGTCAGAAAAGCAGCTACCATTGAAATCAAGCGGGAGAACTGATTAATTTAGTATATTACTGTGGAAGGCCATTAGTATACAGCACATCAGTCAGGAATGTAATAATGATGCATCGATATTCCATGTTCTAATTAATGGTAGTGATGTATGCACTGCAGGGATGGGCAACCTGATTAATACATTTACCAGGTAGCAAGAATACTGGCCTTATTTGGTGAGCCGAATGATTCTAAATAGGAGTCAGAACGTATTCTGTTGCTGGCTCCCTGGGAGTGTGCACACTAAGGTACCCTAGTGTACCCAGCAGCTGGGAGGGTGTTGCTCAGCACAGGTAGACAATATCTCTGCTCCAACTAGCACACTAAAATAGCAGTGTGGCTGCAACAGCATGGGTGGTGGGTCAGGCTAGCTACTTGAATATGTACCTGGGGGTCACACAGATGAGATTGTACTCGGGCAGCTGGCCTGAGCCACCATCCATGCCACTATGCCCACACTGCTATTTTTAGCACACTGGCTCAAGAAGTTGCTGTACAGACATACCTTAAGTGGAGGGAGCAAGGATGGAATTAGGAGATTTTAATGTCTCAGAGAAGCAATCCCAGCAATTTGATAGTTGGATTTAGACTCTCATTCAAGTGCCCAATCTTGCACTGAGTTTTGGTGCAGAAGCAGCTGGAAGCAGTTTCCTGCTCTCACTGCTGTGAAATTAACATGTGTACTGTTTGGATCATCTCAGTTCTCTCTACCTTTTCTTGTCATATTGCTCCCAATATTTTCTCTAGACATCCTCATCTGCTGCTGCTGCTGCTGCTGCTGTGCTGGCTGCATAAATTGAACTAATTTTGCTCACACCCACAAAGGGCCGGTGCAAGGAAGTTTTGCGCCCCGCTCCCAGGAAAGTCCACACAAACAGTTAGTGTGCAGCAGGCTAGTGTGAGGTAGATTTGCACTCCAGTTTGTCGCCAATTTACTGTTTGTATAGACAAGCCCTAATGTAATGTAACTTATAATGCAGAGCGCAAGGCCATGGAAATGGCAAGGTTCCATTGAAAGGCAGGCCTGTCTGAGTAGACAGTCTGATCACAATAGTGGTGGCTTCCACTGTGCTTGTTTGTCTGTAGATATGGGTGCTATTGTAAAATGTCAGTGTTCCTCGATAGCACACTTACCGATCAGAAGTAGAGTAAACAGTTTTGATAGACTTTCCAGTGACATTTTCTTTATATGCGTCATTGGGTGATTTGCTGTAATGCAGTGAATGATTCACAGTTAGCAAGCAATACTTTTGACTTTTCAAGGCTTTACTGCAATAAGGAAAATGTGCAGTTCATAAATGCTAACCCATACCCGAACCAGTGGTCACATGGTAAAAATAAATCGAGAGATGAGTTTTGTTTTTTTTTAACACTCAGTTGAGAAAATAAATCTCAGTTTAATGTAAATTAAAACAAAATACCAAGTTTTATGCTGTGCTGTTTTATAATTCCTTAGCATTTCAAACTGAAATCACAAACCCATCAAGCAAAATCTGAAATATGATATTTTGACTGCTTGTGATCTAAATGTTATAGTTTGATCAGTTATAAGGTCAGAAGAGACCACCATGATCATTTAGTCTGACCTCCTGTATTACCCAGGCCAAAGGACTCCCCTGAATTAATTCCTGTTTGAACTAAAGCATATCTGTTAGAAAAAGCATCAGGAGCCAGAGAAATGCCACGTTTTTCCACCAATACTAGAAGAGCTGCCCTTTTAGTACTAGCCAATCACTTTTTGCTAAAATTGTGATGTATCCCTAGAAGTACAGTGAGCACCATTAAAATATAAAGTTTTTCATTACAGAATGGTATGTCTAGTTACCACAGTAATTGTAAAGCTCCTTATACTGAGAACAGGAAATACTGTAGTAAATTTAACTATTTTGGGAGCTAAATGTTCAGTTTTTTTTAATAGAGCTTGTTCTGGCTACTTTACTGTCAAGAATAATTTCACTGAGCACAGCAATAACCATCAGTTGGGAGGCAGGTAAGAAAGTCAACCTGCCAAGCAAATTCACAGGTTTTGAACTTTTCTGAACTTACTTAATAACCCTATTTCCTTAGGACTACATTGGTACTACCATAAGGTAATAATTACAGTTTGTATCACTGTTTTTTAATACAGTTAAAAATAACTTTATAGTAGTGGTTACTACTTGTATTAGATGCCTTCTTTCAGAGAGTGTAAGGGTGGTTTTGTGATTAAGGCACTGATTGGGACTCAAGAAATCCTGGTTCCATGCCTAGCTGTGCCACCGACTTCCAGACTCTCATGGGAGTTCCACCATGGCAAGACATCTCTAATTTGCACTAGAAAACTCCACAGGAGCCCAGGTGGCAGAGACTGCCCCAAAGGGATACAGTGAACTGCATCCCACAGTCTGCACTGATCATAACACTTTGCTCACCTAGTGCTACCTACTTTTCAGGTTGTGTTGGCTTTTGAGGAGAGGCTGTGGTTGCCTTGCATCATTGCAACCTCTCTCCAGCGAGCTTCCCTCTACTGAGAAACCTGTGCCTTGCTTTACACCAGGGATCGGCAACCTTTGGCACATGACACGCCAGGGTAAGCACTCTGGCGGCTGGGCCGGTTTGTTTACCTGCAGTGTCTGCAGGTTCGGCCAATCGCGGCTCCCACTGGCCGCGGTTCGCCACTCCAGGCCAATGGGGGCAGCAGGAAGTGGCGCGGGCCGAGGGATATGCTGGCCATCGCTTCCCACTGCCCCCATTGGCCTGGAGCGTTGCCGATCCCTGCTTTACACCAAGCTACCACAAACCAGGTCTGAATTTAGCTTGCCATGGTCTTTACTTTAATCACAAGTGGCCAGGTCTGAGAGGTTGCTATGCATGTGTAAACATACATATAAGTCAGAGTCTCCTGTTGATCTCTGCATTTTTATATCTGTATTTTTTTCAGTTGTACCTGGCCTCTCTGAACTTCTCTCTGCTGTTCCAGTTGTTTCTCTCCAATCTGCTCTCCAACTACCTTACATTAATCTTCCCTATCTGATATTGGGATGTTATGATAGTTCAAACCTTAAAACTAAATCAGGGATGGAGATGTCATTATATGTACTATGCATCTGTGATGGGGTCTGCTTACCCTGCACTAGCCCAGACAGGGTTAGGCCCATATTATTGACAGCGGAAGTCCTGCCTCCCCAGCAAGGCTGGGCATGCTCCAAATGCTCTAGCACAGGGGTCAGCAACCTCTGGCACGCGGCTCGCCAGGGTAAGCACCCTGGCGGGCCGGGCCAGTTTGTTTACCTGCCGCGTCGGCAGGTTCGGCCGATCGCGGCTCCCACTGGCCGCAGTTCGCCGTCCCAGGCCAATGGGGGTGGCGGGAAGCCGCAACCAGCACATCCCTCGCCCGCACCACTTCCCGACGCCCCCATTGGCCTGGGACGGCGAACCGCGGCCAGTGGGAGCCGCGATCGGCCGAACCTGCCGACGCGGCAGGTAAACAAACTGGCCCGGCCCGCCAGGGTGCTTACCCTGGCGAGCCGCGTGCCAGAGGTTGCCGACCCCTGCTCTAGCAGTATAAAGGGAGGAAACCCAGCTCATTCTGGGCTGGAGGCCGCAGGGGAAGAACCTGTCTGGGAAGCTCCTGCGGAGGGCCAGCCACAGCTCCTGACTACGCTGGGAATCAGAGCCTCCCTGGACCCACCTGCACCCCGGCGACTGGAGGGGCGACTGGCCCCTCCGACCACAGCAAACCCGACATCTCATGGGACACCCCAACGCAGATTTTGGTAGGAAGTGACCCAGGGAGGGTGATGGAGTGGTACCTCCCACCCGGGAAACCTCAGTGTGTTTCGGTAGGACCCTCGCACTGATTCAGTGGCAAGTTGCTACGCCACTGGTAGGGCCCTGGGTTGGGACCCGGTGGAGTTGGGTGGGCCTGGGCCCCTCCACCGGGGCCACCACACCCCTTGGTGGGCACCCCAGCTTTATAGACTCTGGCCGCTAGGCCACGCTGCCCTGACCCTAGGGGCTGCTTTATGGACTCTGGCAGGTAGGCCACGCTGCCCTGACCCTAGGGGCGTGGACTGTCACAGCCACGCTGCTCTGACCCTAGGGGTGTGGACCGTCACAGCATCCAGTACTCAACATAATATTCATATTGGGTGCACTATCCCTGAAAATAACATTGTTTATGCTTAAACTGGTATTTTCAGAATTATTACATAAATAAAAATTATTGAGAAAAATTTTTTCCAGTACCTATTCTCCTCATATGTCCTGGTGTACACAACGTTGTCCTTTGGACTTGAGTAACTGGTCGAAGTTTTATTGCTGAAATACACAAACACATGTATAACTACATCTTTAAAAAAGATTAACTATATATATACAAAGCAATCATGAGAGACTGTAAATAATAACAAGGATAATTCCTAAGCCTGAATTTCACTGGTTATTTTAGGCTCCAATCTTGCCCTCACAAAGTTCCAGGGAGCCTGGGGCCTCAGTCAGCAACTGAGTGCATGTTTTTTCATATGATAGCAGGAAACTGTTCACTACATATAATGGAAATGCACAAAAATAATGAACATTGGAATGAAATCCAATCCCTCTTCCCCCTCAAAATTCCATATTCGGAAGAATTGTTTTTAATTTCAATCCTGCCATTCTCTCCTTAATTTGCCACGTTGCTACCTGGTCTTGCAGTACCTATAGCAAAATACTTAGTACTCGTCTGAAGAATTAACTATGTAAAAATAGATAGAACAACATATGAGGACATTTCACTTCATTTAAATACTTTTAATTAATTAAATCTGGCTTTCTATTCACAGTGCCAGTAAAGGGTACACATTCTATCAAGTTTAAAGGGAACAACACTACATGCTGTAGCTCACTCTTTGCCTGCTATTATTGTTTTATTTCCATTACACTACTCAAAGCTAGTCACAATGTTACAAAAGCCATGACAACTGAGAAATTGTATGCCAGCTGCAAAATGTTGATGAATGTTTGTGTTGAATATTTATTCTGAGTCCTGAAATTATGTTTCCTTTCACTCTTGGCCAAATTGTCGCCCAGGCCTATGTGGCAATGCACAAGTGTAAGAGTAAGCAAGAACCCTCAGCATCCAGTTGCAGATGTAGGAAGAAGAGCAGGGACTGTACACCTGGTTCTTCCTTCCGGGTGGAGAGGACAGGGATGGGTGGAGCCTTGGCTCCAGCTGACACAATGCACCTCCCATTCCTCACTACTGAGTGGCATCTTGCACTGCTACGGATAAAGGTCAGTAGCAGAATTCTTCCACTGTCCTCCCTGACAAGGAGCAAGTGAAGACAAATTAGAGGATTGGGCCAAAAGAAACCTGATGAGGTTCAACAAGGACAAGTGCAGAGTCCTGCACTTAGGACGGAAGAATCCCATGCACTGTTACAGACTAGGGACCGAATGGCTAGGAAGCAGTTCTGCAGAAAAGGACCTAGGGGTTACAGTGGACGAGAAGCTGGATATGAGTCAACAGTGTGCCCTTGTTGCCAAGAAGGCTAACGGCATTTTGGGCTGTATAAGTAGGGGCATTGCCAGCAGATCGAGGGAAGTGATCATTCCCCTCTATTCGACATTGGTGAGGCCTCATCTGGAGTACTGTGTCCAGTTTTGGGCCCCACACTACAAGAAGGATGTGGAAAAATTGGAAAGAGTCCAGCGGAGGGCAACAAAAATGATTAGGGGGCTGGAGCACATGACTTATGAGGAGAGGCTGAGGGAACTGGGATTGTTTAGTCTGCAGAAGAGAAGAATGAGGGGGGATTTGATAGCTGCTTTCAACTACCTGAAAGGGGGTTCCAAAGAGGATGGATCTAGACTGTTCTCAGTGGTACCTGATGACAGAACAAGGAGTAATGGTCTCAAGTTGCAGTGGGGGAGGTTTAGGTTGGATATTAGGAAAAACTTTTTCACTAGGAGGGTGGTGAAGCACTGGAATGGGTTACCTAGGGAGGTGGTGGAATCTCCTTCCTTAGAGGTTTTTAAGGTCAGGCGTGAGAAAGCCCTGGCTGGGATGATTTAGTTGGGAATTGGTCCTGCTTTGAGCAGGGGGTTGGACTAGATGACCTCCTGAGGTCCCTTCCAACCCTGATATTCTAGGATTCTATGATTCTAAGAGGAGTGAAGGAATTATGGTTCAAAGTCACAGTTCCTTCCCTTTATTCCTCCTAGGGATGTGAAGTTATGGACTGCCACTTACACAGGACCGTGCTTAAAGGCACAGTCTAGCCCTGTGTTAGTAATATGGTTGTGCTGTTTGCTCCTGAAGAGTGACTATACTCATTTTCATGTTTAAACAGAAATATCACATCACTGGGGCTTTCATTTCCTCATCCAGAGTGTTCTTTCATTCAGGCAGAATGATACATTGTTTATTTGTTGTCAAAAGATTTTTAATCATTTGATAATCCTGTTATGACTTTGTGCAGAAAAACATGTTATTTCTTATTTTCACCTGCTTTCCTGCTACCCTTCAATAAGTGGCAAGCTGGTACTTTCTCCAAGCTTCCAGGGCATAAATTTGGTCAGTTTTCACTGAGATTTACAATACTAAGTGTCTGTAGTTACAGATCCTAGCTAAAGGAAGAGACTCCAGCACTGAAAGGGAAGCATCTTTTAAAAAAATCTATTTGCTTCAGCCTATGCATGGCCTGTAAGGCAGAAAACTCAGTACAGTTCTGCTGAGAAAGGTGAGAGATGACACAAGGTGTCTCTGCCCACCATGTGCCTTGGAGCAGTGTAACCTGGAGGTTCTATCCATAGCAGCATGGAAGGAGGTATCTGGGTGGGGCAGAGAGTGTAAGGGCACAGCCAGTAAATATATCCTTTGTTTCTCTTGCCACTCCACAGGCTGGTGGGAGGATTCCAGTCTCCATGGAACTTTCACGCATAAAGGCTGTTTGCCTGGATTTTGTGTAAGGAAAATGCTTGAGGCATTATTTATTTAATCTTTGTAACTCATTAACTACCTGGATCCTCTGTTGTCATAAGAGTAGTTTGTGTCAGATCGGTTATTTGGAGCACTAGCAGAATCAGAGGGTTGCTCAGTTGTCCTAAAAAAACAATGACAAGACAAAGATTTATGACACAAAGTATATTTTTAAATCATGCACAGTCAGACCACTTTCAGTGACACTTGAAGGCACAATGTGGCCGTGTGTTACTAACATTAGAAAGTGAACAAGAGACATTTTTTCTTTCCTTTTCTTTTTAAAAAAAAGGGTGTGAATTTAGCGGTAATGAAATGTGGCAGATTGGCAGCCCAGCAGATTAAATCGTTCTGCATTCCCCCAGACATGTCAAGCTGTGGTGGCAGCAACCATGCAAGTTTTCTCATACTTCTATGGTGACCTGGAGGGACCATCTGTAGGTTGTGAGCCAGTTGTTCGGTGTCCATCCCCAATCAGTGCCTGTCAACTCTAATGAGGGTGGTGACAAGGTTGCCAATTAGTGTTTTGTGGTGGTGGTTTTGTGATGTGGACATTTATCAGTTGGCAACTGGACTAAGACCTCTAAATAAAGGATGGGCCAAAATAAGAACCATTTTATTCACCCCCCAACTCCTAAACTTTGGAAAGGGTTATTCAGCTGAAGACAACCCAGATCCAAACTGATCTTAGTACTGTGGGTCTATTTTCTGTCTGAAGTAGTCCTGGCTCTAGTTTGCTCATCACACACCTCCATCCTTTTGTCCAAGCCCACTCCCTGGCACATCCACTCTCACAACCTGTCCAACGCTCAGTGATGTCACTTACTTGGGGAAGGGCTTGGTGGCTTTTACCAACTACTCCTCCTTGTTTAATTTCAGGGAGTCCTTATTAGCCATTTCAGGGGGCTCACTGAATGCTCCCTAATCCTTGAAGAAGCTAATAAGGAGTTACCACCTAGCCCTCTTGCCCTGAAGACATCAGGAGGGTGAAAGCTATACAGACCATTACCCACACTAAAACAAGACATCTGCAGGTATGCGGTCAGCAAGGATAGGGGCAAGAAGAATCCCTTGTGGGTCTGTGAATGAGGGCAACAGGGGAAGAAGGAGAGAGCTGGGGAGAGTGGGGGGATAAAGAGGCTGTGCTTCCACCAGACAGGGTGCACAAATACATACACAAAATCTGAAAATGAGGCCACTAAAGAAACCAAAAGGCCACAGAACCTCATGCCAAGATGACAACAGCAGCTAGTTTGGTATGGAGATGTTGGAAAGGAAAGTTTATCACAAGACCTGTTGTGGCAAGGGGATTGTGTGGGGATACAATGCTGTGGGTCTTGTTGGGGCCCTCTGTAGACTTGGATGCACATCCAAACTTTTACATGTTTTTCTTACTAATTGAATGCCAAACTCTGTAAGGTTCCCATTAATAGTTTTCATTTCTACTGTCAAATTGTTGTGTTGATGGTGGGGTTTTTATATGTTATCTATATTTCTGCAACGTTGGCAATGGATTTTTGGATACATATTACATTTTAAATTGGGACTTTAAAATACCAGCACAGAACAGATATACAGATTTTGACAACAAAAAATAAAGAATCAATATTGGGGTTATTTTTTTTTTAAACTCGAGTTTTGTTTCAGTTCAGGAACAAGCCACATGGAAAACAGAGTCTAAGGCCTGGTCTACACTAGGCTTTTATGTCGACTTTAGCGCCGTTATATCGAATTAACCCTGCACCCGTCCACACCAGGAAGCCATTTAGTTCGACATAAAGCTCTCTTTAAATCGATTTCTGTAATCCTCCCCAATGAGAGGATTAGCGCTAAATTCGCCATGGCCATATCGAATTAGGCTAGGTGTGGATGGAAATCGACGGTAATAGCTCCGGGAGCTATCCCACAGTGCACCACTCTGTTGACGCTCTGGACAGCAGTCCGAGCTCGGATGCTCTGACCAGCCACACCCCCGGGAAAATTTGAATTCATTTTCATTTTCCTGTCTGGGCAGTTTGAATCTCAGTTCCTCTTTGGACATCGAGGGGAGCTCAGCAGCAGTGGCAACTATGCAGAGCTCTCCAGCAGAGATGGCCGTGCAATCTAATAGAAAGAGGGCCCCAGCATGGACTGATCGGGAAGTCTTGGATCTCATCGCAGTGTGGGGCGATGAGTCCGTGCTTTCAGAGCTGCGCTCCAAAAGAAGGAATGCTAAGATCTACGAGAAGATCTCCAAAGCCATGGCAGAGAGAGGCTACAGCCGGGATGCAACGCAGTGCCGCGTGAAAATCAAGGAGCTGAGACAAGGCTACCAAAAAACCAAAGAGGCTAACGGACGCTCCGGATCCCAGCCCCACACATCCCGTTTCTACGAGGCACTGCATTCCATCCTGGGAGCGGCCGCCACCACTACCCCACCCCTGACCGTGGACTCCGAGGATGGGATATTGTCCGCGGCCGGTTCCTCGTCGGACATGTTAGCGGACGGGGAAGATGAAGAGGACGAGGCAGTCGACAGCGCTGGCACCGCTGATTTCCCCAACAGCCAGGAGCTCTTCATCACCCTTACCGAGATCCCGTACCAACCGTCCCCATCCCTTACCCCGGACACAGAATCAGGGGAAGGATCAAGCAGTAAGTGCTGTAAACATGTAAACATTTATTTAAAGCAGAACGGTAATATTTATACTATTAACAATGTATATTTATAAAAGTGCTGTAAACTAGTAAAAAAATAATCAGGTACAAAACAGGAATATTTACAAAGGTAACAAATGGGTTTTCATGATTTCTCTGTCTTAGGCTCTTCTCAATTTAGTCCCAAGTATTTTAAAAAAATTTCACAATGTCCGTTACTACATGATTCCCAGGCCCAAGACGCTCCACTCCAAAGTCCCAGTGCACCTACGCGAAAATCCGGTCAATGTGGCCGGGGATCGACGAGAAATCCTCGTAGGAGAACTCCTCGTAGGTCTCGTGGAGGTAGAGCTCAAGCCTGTTGATCAGGTTCCGGGGTAGGGCGATCTTAGTGGGCCCTCCGTGGTAGCAGACATGTCCCCTCCACGCCACAATCAAGTACTCCGGGATCATCGCACGACATAGCATGGCGGCATACGGCCCCGGTTTCTGCATGCTTTCCCGCAGCATGCGTTCTCTCTGGGTGTCCGGGATCCTCAGGAGGGTGATGTCGCTCATGACGCCCTGCTTTGAATTAGGGAGGGGAATGTTAGTATTGGGACTGCTTTACAGCCACGCGGTGGAGGGAGAGGGGCAGCATACAGGGATCTTTCCCTGGGACAGCCGCGAGGGGGTGGGACAGGGGCAGAGTTGATGCTGTCCTGATTGCTGGCAGCAGAGACTGGCATTGCTTTCAATGTGAAAGGAGGCCAGTGCTACTGCTGGAGTTTTAAGCAGCCACAAGTCTCCGGCTTACCATTATTGCCCGCTCCAGAAGTTCAGGTCTCCAGCCACAGTTCTCTGAACACTCCAAGACCTACGCAAGTCCACAGGCACTGAAGGCGACGGCCGAAAATTCGACCTTGTCCTGAGTGCGCATGTGAGAGGTTCAGTGCATGGTCTTGTTCACAGAGAAAGACTAGGTTCTTTGTATACAATTTCATTTATCTGTCTCAGGAATTCACTCCCTTTTTACAATTCACACAGACACATCTGCGACTGTCTCCCAACCCAGCCTGTCAGCACACTCCCAGAGGCTAGCGCAGATTAGGCGGAGGAAGAAGAAGACGCGTGAAGACATGTTCTCAGAACTAATGGGCTGCTCCCGAGCCCAGGCAGCCCAGCAGACACAGTGGAGGGAGAACTTGTCACAAATGCACCGAGCAGTCATGGAACGGGAGGAGAGGTGGCGTCAGGAGGACCAACAGGCTACTGAAAAGCTGCTTGGACTAATGAGGGAGCAAACGGACACGCTCCGGCGCCTTGTGGATGTTCTGCAAGACCGGAGGCAGGAGGACAGAGCCCCGCTGCAGTCTATCTGTAACCGCCCTCACCCGCCACCAAGTCCCACACCACCCTCACCCAAAGTCCAAAGAAGGAGGGGCGGCAAGGGCCGTTAAAACTTTCAGTCAACCCCTGCAGACTGCTCTAGCACTAGAAGGCTGACATTCCCCAAAATTTCATAAGTCCTTTCCTACCCACCTCACACAAGCCCCCGTCCAAGTTTCACCCCCCACGTTTCATGTCTGGTTCGCAATAAAATGTTTGTTTCTGTTCATTACTGTTTCAGTCAGGTTCTTTTGAGGGAGAGTCTGTCTGGAGGGGGGGAAGGGGCTTGGTAATTGGACAGGACAGTGACCTTTAGCAGGGTACAGAGGCGGTGTCAGGTCCAGCATCAGGACACATACACAGTGCAGTCACTGGTTACCCTGGTCAGTCTGGGAGGTGTTTTTCATGTTCTGGGGGGGGGGGTTGCTCTGTGACTTTGTGGCGGGGGAGGGCAGTTACAGATCTTATGCAGCGGTCCTTATCCTGGCTCACAGATCCACGCAGCAGGGGATCTGTAACCCTACCCCCCCTGCCAGAAAGTCACATAGCCGACACATACACACAGTCCCCCCCAGGAGTGCTGGCAGGCTCCATTGAAATAACCAGTCCACCAGTGCGGAGCCTGTCATTCCGGGAGTTTAGAAGCATCATTTGCCTCAGAACACTAAACCCGCCCCCCGCCACAGTCTGCGTCCCCGGTTTAAAATATTCCCGCGAAAACAGCAATACAGACAACGGTGTTCATTAACAAAATAGAAATGATTTTATTTTTTGGGAAGGGGAAGGGGGTGAAGGGGGTATGTAACTGGAGAGGATAGTCCAAATGAACTGGGTAAAGAAACGGGGGCAGGTTCAGCTTTTCTGTCCACAAACTGAAAAGTCACTGGTTGCCCTGCTCACTCAGGAACCTAGCTTTCAAAGCCTCCCGGATGCACAGGGCGTCCCGCTGGGATCTTCTAATGGCCCGGCTGTCTGGCTGGACGTAATCAGCAGCCAGGCTATTTGCCTCTAGCTCCCACCCCGCCATAAAGGTCTCCCCCTTGCTCTCACACAGATTGTGGAGCACACAGCAAGCTGCAATAACGATGGGGATATTGGTTTCACTGAGATCACAGCGAGTGAGTAAGCTTCTCCATCTCCCTTTGAGACGGCCAAAAGCACACTCCACCACCATTCTGCACTTGCTCAGCCGGTAGTTGAAGAGTTCTTTTTCTGTGTCCAGGGCGCCAGTATAGGGCTTCATGAGCCAGGGCATTAGCGGGTAGGCTGGGTCCCCGAGGATGACTGTAGGCATCTCCACATCCCCAAGAGTTATTTTGTGGTCTGGGAAGTAAATACCTTCCTGCAGCCGTCTAAACAGACCAGAGTTCCTGAACACGCGAGCGTCATGAACCTTGCCCGGCCATCCGACGTAGATGTTTGTAAACCGTCCCCGATGGTCCACCAGTGCTTGCAGCACCATTGAAAAGTAGCCCTTTCTATTGATGTACTGGCTGGCCTGGTGGTCCGGTCCCAGGATAGGGATGTGAGTCCCATCGATAGCCCCACCGCAGTTTGGGAATCCCATCGCGGCAAAGCCATCTATGATGACCTGCGCGTTTCCCAGGGTCACTACCTTTGGGACTAGTACCTTCACGATTGCCTTGGCTACTTGCATGACAACAACCCCCACGGTAGATTTGCCCACACCAAAGTGGTTCGCGACTGACCGGTAGCTGTCCGGCGTTGCAAGCTTCCAGAGGGCTATGGCCACTCGCTTCTGGACAGTGAGGGCTGCTCGCATGCGGGTGTCCTTGCGCTTCAGGGCAGGGGACAGCAACTCACAAAGTTCGAGGAAAGTCCCCTTCCGCATGCGAAAGTTTCGCAGCCACTGGGATTCATCCCAGACCTG
>NW_020664372.1:5940007-5955160 GCF_002925995.2 Terrapene triunguis | reverse complement strand
GTGATCATTCCCCTCTATTCGACATTGGTGAGGCCTCATCTGGAGTACTGTGTCCAGTTTTGGGCCCCACACTACAAGAAGGATGTGGAAAAATTGGAAAGAGTCCAGCGGAGGGCAACAAAAATGATTAGGGGGCTGGAGCACATGACTTATGAGGAGAGGCTGAGGGAACTGGGATTGTTTAGTCTGCAGAAGAGAAGAATGAGGGGGGATTTGATAGCTGCTTTCAACTACCTGAAAGGGGGTTCCAAAGAGGATGGATCTAGACTGTTCTCAGTGGTACCTGATGACAGAACAAGGAGTAATGGTCTCAAGTTGCAGTGGGGGAGGTTTAGGTTGGATATTAGGAAAAACTTTTTCACTAGGAGGGTGGTGAAGCACTGGAATGGGTTACCTAGGGAGGTGGTGGAATCTCCTTCCTTAGAGGTTTTTAAGGTCAGGCGTGAGAAAGCCCTGGCTGGGATGATTTAGTTGGGAATTGGTCCTGCTTTGAGCAGGGGGTTGGACTAGATGACCTCCTGAGGTCCCTTCCAACCCTGATATTCTAGGATTCTATGATTCTAAGAGGAGTGAAGGAATTATGGTTCAAAGTCACAGTTCCTTCCCTTTATTCCTCCTAGGGATGTGAAGTTATGGACTGCCACTTACACAGGACCGTGCTTAAAGGCACAGTCTAGCCCTGTGTTAGTAATATGGTTGTGCTGTTTGCTCCTGAAGAGTGACTATACTCATTTTCATGTTTAAACAGAAATATCACATCACTGGGGCTTTCATTTCTACATCCAGAGTGTTCTTTCATTCAGGCAGAATGATACATTGTTTATTTGTTGTCAAAAGATTTTTAATCATTTGATAATCCTGTTATGACTTTGTGCAGAAAAACATGTTATTTCTTATTTTCACCTGCTTTCCTGCTACCCTTCAATAAGTGGCAAGCTGGTACTTTCTCCAAGCTTCCAGGGCATAAATTTGGTCAGTTTTCACTGAGATTTACAATACTAAGTGTCTGTAGTTACAGATCCTAGCTAAAGGAAGAGACTCCAGCACTGAAAGGGAAGCATCTTTTAAAAAAATCTATTTGCTTCAGCCTATGCATGGCCTGTAAGGCAGAAAACTCAGTACAGTTCTGCTGAGAAAGGTGAGAGATGACACAAGGTGTCTCTGCCCACCATGTGCCTTGGAGCAGTGTAACCTGGAGGTTCTATCCATAGCAGCATGGAAGGAGGTATCTGGGTGGGGCAGAGAGTGTAAGGGCACAGCCAGTAAATATATCCTTTGTTTCTCTTGCCACTCCACAGGCTGGTGGGAGGATTCCAGTCTCCATGGAACTTTCACGCATAAAGGCTGTTTGCCTGGATTTTGTGTAAGGAAAATGCTTGAGGCATTATTTATTTAATCTTTGTAACTCATTAACTACCTGGATCCTCTGTTGTCATAAGAGTAGTTTGTGTCAGATCGGTTATTTGGAGCACTAGCAGAATCAGAGGGTTGCTCAGTTGTCCTAAAAAAAACAATGACAAGACAAAGATTTATGACACAAAGTATATTTTTAAATCATGCACAGTCAGACCACTTTCAGTGACACTTGAAGGCACAATGTGGCCGTGTGTTACTAACATTAGAAAGTGAACAAGAGACATTTTTTCTTTCCTTTTCTTTTTAAAAAAAAGGGTGTGAATTTAGCGGTAATGAAATGTGGCAGATTGGCAGCCCAGCAGATTAAATCGTTCTGCATTCCCCCAGACATGTCAAGCTGTGGTGGCAGCAACCATGCAAGTTTTCTCATACTTCTATGGTGACCTGGAGGGACCATCTGTAGGTTGTGAGCCAGTTGTTCGGTGTCCATCCCCAATCAGTGCCTGTCAACTCTAATGAGGGTGGTGACAAGGTTGCCAATTAGTGTTTTGTGGTGGTGGTTTTGTGATGTGGACATTTATCAGTTGGCAACTGGACTAAGACCTCTAAATAAAGGATGGGCCAAAATAAGAACCATTTTATTCACCCCCCAACTCCTAAACTTTGGAAAGGGTTATTCAGCTGAAGACAACCCAGATCCAAACTGATCTTAGTACTGTGGGTCTATTTTCTGTCTGAAGTAGTCCTGGCTCTAGTTTGCTCATCACACACCTCCATCCTTTTGTCCAAGCCCACTCCCTGGCACATCCACTCTCACAACCTGTCCAACGCTCAGTGATGTCACTTACCTGGGGAAGGGCTTGGTGGCTTTTACCAACTACTCCTCCTTGTTTAATTTCAGGGAGTCCTTATTAGCCATTTCAGGGGGCTCACTGAATGCTCCCTAATCCTTGAAGAAGCTAATAAGGAGTTACCACCTAGCCCTCTTGCCCTGAAGACATCAGGAGGGTGAAAGCTATACAGACCATTACCCACACTAAAACAAGACATCTGCAGGTATGCGGTCAGCAAGGATAGGGGCAAGAAGAATCCCTTGTGGGTCTGTGAATGAGGGCAACAGGGGAAGAAGGAGAGAGCTGGGGAGAGTGGGGGGATAAAGAGGCTGTGCTTCCACCAGACAGGGTGCACAAATACATACACAAAATCTGAAAATGAGGCCACTAAAGAAACCAAAAGGCCACAGAACCTCATGCCAAGATGACAACAGCAGCTAGTTTGGTATGGAGATGTTGGAAAGGAAAGTTTATCACAAGACCTGTTGTGGCAAGGGGATTGTGTGGGGATACAATGCTGTGGGTCTTGTTGGGGCCCTCTGTAGACTTGGATGCACATCCAAACTTTTACATGTTTTTCTTACTAATTGAATGCCAAACTCTGTAAGGTTCCCATTAATAGTTTTCATTTCTACTGTCAAATTGTTGTGTTGATGGTGGGGTTTTTATATGTTATCTATATTTCTGCAACGTTGGCAATGGATTTTTGGATACATATTACATTTTAAATGGGGACTTTAAAATACCAGCACAGAACAGATATACAGATTTTGACAACAAAAAATAAAGAATCAATATTGGGGTTATTTTTTTTTTAAACTCGAGTTTTGTTTCAGTTCAGGAACAAGCCACATGGAAAACAGAGTCTAAAGAACATGTTTCGGTGTAATACAGTGATGGGTGCATTAGAAATGACTAGTTAGAATTAGATAGACACACCAAGCAGCACCAGGATTCCTGTATAAGTATCCCAGTTTCCTAGAGTTTTCATGGCTGTAAACAGGACATTCTACAGCAGCATAAAACTTAACCTCATCAACCTAATAAAGTGATTTAAATAGGAAATGCTAACAATATTTATGATTTTTTTTTACAGTGAAGCTCAAACAAAAGGCCACTATAACCGTATGTCAAAAGCTATAACTCTGCTATAAGTTACATTCAGAGAGAAAGTGATAACCATGAGCCTGAACACTGGTTATTTTGCCTGCTGTTTGATTTGTTGCAGTGAGATTGCCAAGGTCTGGATTCTCCACTAAATGAATCTTCCTCCATTTCAGTGTTTTACATGCACAGCATGTAGCACGAAGCAGTGCCCTCCATTGTGCCTCAACCCTGATGAGGCAGAGCTACTTTAAGAGCGGAGAGAGAAGTTCATTCTCTATATACTTTCAGTCTTTGCCTCTCTGATGAGACTGCTAGCCAGGGTAGCATCTTGATGGGGACTTTTGTGATGTGAACACCTTTATATTAAGAAAAGGATTGAAATTATTACTTTACTGAAATGACAAATCCTTCTTAAATACTTAGCGTGGGGGGGTCCATTTAGATATAAAGTTTGATGAAAGATTCTCTCTAAATGAAGACAAAATACCATGAATGTTTTCCCTGAAAGACTGACTGCTAAATTCAGTTTCATGAAATGAATCAAGACTTCAACAGCTCAAGTGACCAGGAATCCTAGAAGCATTGATGTATACTTTAAACTATCAAACACCTTAATACACCTACAAGTACTTCTTTGTGACACCAAGATATTTGCATGCACTAAGGGGAGTAACGTACTCTGACTTTTTAAAAAAATAAATAAATACAGCTATATATTAATTATATTAGGCAAATTTATAAATAAATTTATATGTGTTTCTAAAGATCTGAAACGTTTACATGCTTACATTGGTAAGGAACATTCCCATGCACAGTATTGCACAGGAAAATGCTCCATCACTACAAACCATTTTAATTTTCAATGAATGTAAGACAGAGCTATGAATTAAGTCTCACCGATTTTTATTTTGCTCCACAGGAGCCTTTACTTCAATGAGCTCATCAAGATTTTGGCCTCTGTGAAAATGAAATATACCTTAGTGTTAGTCAAAATTTTCAATTCAGCTATAAATTAGCCATAAGGATGAATCATAGAAGATTAGGGTTGGAAGGAACCTCAGAAGGTCATCTAGTCCAACCCCCTGCTCAAAGCAGGACCAAGCCCCAACTAAATCATCCCAGCCAGGGCTTTGTCAAGCCTGACCTTAAAAACCTCTAAGGAAGGAGATTCCACCACCTACCGAGGTAACCCATTCCAGTGCTTCACCACCCTCCTAGTGAAATGGACTTACATTTTAAAAAGGAAGAAAGCATAGAATTTTTCCACAAGTAAGAGATTGCTGACTACACTGCATCATTGTCCTGGTTGCCTGACAAACACTACTTTCCAGGAGAGAGTCCCCCATCTTTACTATTTATTAAAGCAGATGTTTGATGAGCATTTTGAGTTTCAATAATAGAAAATAAAATCCTCTGTAATATCTATATTGAATTATTTCCATTTACTATCTTGTATTTATTGGGAAGTTAAAAAGAAATTAATATGGGTTTTACTTTAATAACCTAGACCAAGTCAATTAATTGTTAGTTTTGACCCCTGTAACCACATTTACTGAAATAAACCCTCAGTAACAAGACTCACACTTAAGCAGCTACCCAACTACAAACCCTTTTAAAATATGAGAGAAACCTCACTACAGGCCTTGCCTCTTATTTTTCTGTGCAGCAGTATTTACAACAGTGAGATCATCAAGGTCTTTCCCTCTGTGAAACAACAAAAATAGAGTGATGTTAAAATATTCTTGCTTGATTATAAAATTGGATATAAATAGGATTTCTTTCTTAAAAATGAAGAAAAACATGCCCATTCCCCAGGAAAAGAATGAATACTGAATACGTTCGTTAATAGTTCACAAATAGTTATGCCAAATTGTTATTGATAGTCACAAAAATATGCTTAATTTTCCATTTGCAAGAGGAAAGTTGTACAATTCTAATGCTTCCCACAGAAGTATTCCCTTTTGTGGACCTAAATATATGAAAACTATCAAATGATTTAGATTCCTATTCTACATTATATGTGCCAGTGAAAGGAGAAATGAAGTTTCTGAAGAATTCTGACTAATTCACAGTCTTCTAGGGCATAGATTTCTGTTTCTAGCATTAGTTCACAAAGATAAGAAATATTGTAAACATTAAAACTAAAGAAGCTTGCATTCTGTTAAGGAACTTTTGAATAAATATACATTTGTCCAGTTAGTGTGTTTTTTGGAATGACAGAAGTTATCTGCTGTCATATTTGATGACTGAGGCTTTTTTTAAATTTCCATCCTTGGACTAAAAATGTAAGCATTTAAAAATTAACAAAAATAGAATTAAAAACATTGATTCTTTCCACTTATACTATTAAATTATTATACCAATAAATTATGGTAGATTTAAAGCTGTGCTGTTCATCTTATGTTGTGAAGTATTTTAATACCACCTTCCTTAAATTAATATGAAGAATTAAACCCTAATATATTACTGTATTACAAATACAACACAATTACAGTTTAAATATAGAGAAACACTTTCTCTTTTACAAGTAAGCTTAAACAAGTAGCTGAATTTTAATATAAGACTTTTCTTTTGACTTTAAATAACTTTCTCTTTCTCTACTGACATGAAAAATGGAACAATATGTAACCAGCTGTAACAGTAAAACAAAAGGATAAATCCTTTCTAGGGCTGCAGGCAGGGCTGGCTCCAGGCACCAGCCCAGCAAGCAGGTGCTTGGGGCGGCCAAGGGGAAGGGGCGGCACATCGGGCTGTTCCGCGGCAATTTGGTGGCGGGTCCCTCTCGGAGGGAAGCACCTGCCGCCGAATTCCCGCCGAAGAAGAAAGTGGCACGGTGGAGTTGCCACTGATCGCAATTGCGATCACGGCTTTTTTTTTTTTTTTTTCCGCCGCTTGGGGCGGCAAAAACCATGGAGCCGGTCCTGGCTGCAGGTGGGGAGTAAAACCATAAAGTTAATTTCGCTCCACCTAGCCAGTTAGCTCTGACTACAAACTTCTTTTTTAGCTCGTTTGTTAAAGTTGTTCTTTGTGGACCAAGAAGATGCTAGTTTGGATTTCACTTTGATGTGGAGGTCTCTCACATAGTTCAGCCTGCAAAGGGGAACATAGTTAACTGAGTCTACTCATAGTAGCCTAATCCTTCAAAATGATGGATGCTTCCTAAGAGCCACTGAGCACCTCAACTTCCAATTGTGTCAGTGACATGCAGGCCCAGATCCACAAAGGGACTTGGGCATTGTGATGCTGTGGATATCCACTGTGAACAAATAATTAGAGTCACTGGGCCAGAGACAGAATGTCCAGTAGTTGTTAGGGCACCCATTGGGGAGACAGGAGACCTAGTGTCCAGTCCTCCTGCTCCAATGACTTTTTACCCACAGAGGAACTGCTTCAACTGGAGAGACTGAGGTAACATCAGAATATCCCACCTCTCAGTGGTTAGAGCACTCTCCTGAGAGGTGGGAGATCCCTGTTCAAATCCTGTGTCTCCCTCTGCTGGGGAGTGGAGTGGAGGGGGAATTAAACTGGGGCCTCCCACATCCCGGGTGAATGCTCTAACCACTAAGCTAAGCATTATCAGGTGGGCACAATGACCTCCATCTCCTTCTAGATTTTGAATGGGACTTGATCCAGTAGGCAGCCTCTGAGCACACCTACCAGATTGGGCCCTGCACACAAGTTAGGCGGAGGATGCTTATCTTTCCCCAGTTCATGGATCGCTCTGAGGCTTAGGTGGGAGATGGTATCTGGGTACCTAGAGGGAAGTGGCAGTGTGCATGCTCAGAGGCAGAAAACTTCTACCCTGAATATTTAGGCACTGAGTGAGTTTAGGCATCTACAGGGTTCAGCAGGAGTTTTGTGGATCACAGTGGAGCTTAAAACTGGAATTTAAACACTTAAGTACCTTTGTAGATACAGGCCTCAGTGTCTCTCAGGCTCTGGCCCAATGTGAAAGCTACATTTCCCTTTAAATTAAAATTTGGACTGGGTATAGTAGCACTGATGCTCAGGGAGTTATAACTATGCCCAGACTCGGGGGGAGGGGGGGTAAAATAATGGGGTTACATCATAGCTATAAACTTAGGGCATCACTGTAACATAGTGTAATCCTTGTAAGTGTAGGCAGAATTTGGGTCCTAAGTGTGGAGATCATTGCATAGCTCCTACTAGCAAAGTAGTGTGGCAGCTTCCTGTTAGCTCATTCCATAAAACGGTTTATGGACAACAAGGACCTTGGTCTGAATCTCACTCTATTGACATTGAGGTCCAACACACAAGTAAGTCCCTTTAGAATGTGGGACAATTTATTAACTGCTTAACACTGCTCTGTCTCTAGCAAACACCGCTATTCTGAGTTCTTCCAAATTTTGTTTAATCCCTTACAAAATATATATCTAAAAATCTATAGTTCTATTGGACACTGATGAACTCTGAGGCAGCTATAAACATGCATGGATAGTGCCAAGGATTCACATACACACACACACACACACACACACACAAAAGCCTCCTGGGATGAGGTGCAGGAACAATTTGTATAGTGGGGGTGCTGAGAGCCATTGAACCAAACTGTAAACCCTGGATATAATGGAAACCATTTCAAGCCAGTGGGTACAGCAGCACCCCCAGCACCTGGGTGTTTAGAATCATAGAATATCAGAGTTGGAAGGGACCTCAGGAGGTCATCTAGTCCAACTCCCTGCTCAAAGCAGGACCAATCCCCAGACAGATTTTTACCCCAGATCCCTAAATGGCCCCCTCAAGGATTGAACTCACAACCCTGGGTTTAGCAGGCCAATGCTCAAACCACTGAGCTATCCCTCCCCCCAATAGTACATGTGTTATTTCATCATTGCTATTATTTTCATTCTAATGCTATCCTGTACTTCTGAACAGCTGGTGCTACTTTTTAGTCCTTTAAGGACTTTATGGATTTTAATATTAGTCTTTTTTCAAACTCCAATAGTTATACACTACCAACTGCATCAGAAAAATAGAAACCGAGATGCTTCCAAGACTTACCCCTTGTTATTTGTGTGAGTTGTGGGATTTTTTTTGAGATTATCAAGATCTTGGCTCCTATAAAAGATAAAGCAAAACCAGAGCAGGTCACAGTCAGTACATCCATTAGTTAAAATTAAGGACTTGCTTAAAGTAAAGAGGTTATTGACACATTTTTCAAGAAAGATAGAGTCGAATTGATGGCAAAGTTGAAAGCCTACATTGCTAATTCAATGAAATATAACCAGTAAATACATACCCTTTCAGGTATTTCCATTTGACCCGAGCAACACCTGATTATGTTTTAGAAACAACCAACTACACCTAACGTATGAGTCAAAAGGGTAAATGTCTTCTTAGCACTCATAATCATGATTAAAACACCCCTACATCAATAACTTTTAAAAAATTGCATGCCTTTTAGCCAGCAATGAACTTTAAACCATGAGATTACTGAATCATAAAATCGGCAGAATACTACTATGATGTATGCAAGAATGAGTCCCCACTGAGAAAAAAAAACATAGCATAAACTAAAGAAGCTAATCAGCATTGGTTTGTACTGAAGACCAGTCACCCCTCTGGACCACCAGGATTCTGATTTCATTCTCACTGTGTTGGTGGGACAGCAAGTCCAGCTATGACCTGGGGGACATGTTAATTGGATAAACCCACTCATGCTAGACCCTCTAGTCTCTAGCTGGCAGACAACACTTCCATTGTCTGACATTTCAAAATTTAAATTTACTCTCCGTAAAATTACAGCTGGTTGGAAAACGCAATTTCTGTTCCATGGAAAATTCTCACATGGCAAAATGTATTTTCATTCCAAATAGGAAAGAAAAGCTGAAATTTTAATATTTCTTGCAGAATGAAAATTCCAAACAAATTCTGATTACAGAGCTATTCAAATATTTAGTTTCAGTAACATTGAATCACTTCATTTCAAAAATGTTGAAGCAATATAAAATAATGTAATATATTATAATAATTTTCTATTTCAACATGTGTCTGCAAAAACGTTTCCATTTAAGTAAACTGCATTTTCTAATGTAAAATTTTTGGTCAAAAACTTTTTTAACCAGCTCTACCTAAAATCAATCCTAACATTGCCTGGACACTTTAATTAGGTTAATATCTTGTATCATTGATTTGTTAAGGAAATGAGAGAAGTATAAAGCTGTTGGAAGTATAAAGCTGTTCCCACTACAGTACCACTCTGACTTCCTGTAGAGCCCAATCTCATTCTCTTAGTGCATAGTATTGCATGTGTCTCATTACTTGAAATTCCAATAGCTGCACATTAAACAGTTCTATCTTCAAACATCATTTAGCAAAAGATAAAGACAAAGGGCTTTGCAAGATTTCCCCTTGTCTTTTGTCAGCCGTGGGATTCACTTTGAGATTACCAAGATCTTGTCTTCTTTAAGGATCAAACAAAATTACCATGAGGGAGTCAGAGGGCATTCAATATCAATGGTCTAACATTACGTACGAGCTATTAAAAAATATGTAATCTACATATTCTTCTAGAATTACTGATACATTTAAATTTGTTATGTTTGTAATTCTTATATATTTATGGCAACTAACACAGTGTTGCCAACTCTCACTATGTGATCACAAGTCTCATGACATTTAATGGTTTTCTTAAAGCTTCAGATCCTGGATTCATTTGATTATGTGAGAATCTCAGCTTTCATTAAAAGAAAAGTAAGTTTCTAGCCCCTGGTTGTAGAGAAATGCTTGAAAACATAAACCCTAAGGCTCAAAAAAGAGAAGGCGGATTAAAAGAATAAAAAATATATTATTTTTAAGCCAATCTCATGATGATGCTCTCCCACCCACATAGCTACCACTGCTCGTTTGGGACGGTTTAATTATGCTGATAGCTGTGCTGCTGTAAGTCTCTAGTGTACACATAGCCCTAGTTTTTTCTAACTCACTTAGGGCCTTATCCAAAGCCTATTGAAGTCAATGGGAGTCAGGCACCTGTTACATCTTGTCTTAATTAAACCCTGACCCTGGAATTGAAGACATGTCAAGTATCACAGATTTCATGTGACACTAATGTATGTAGGCAGACCTTCACGCATTCCTGCATCCCAGAATGAATGTTACACATTCACCTGGGCTCTAGAAAGCAGGAGGACTTGGACTGCTGCCACCACAAGGGCTGCTGTGGTGCCTGATGAAGCATGCAGATGGCCTCTCTGTCTTCCCCTTTGGTTGCTTTCAAATTGCCCTGCAGTTTCTCAGACATGAAGAGCAACAGAAAGGGGAAGAGGTAGCATTGGTGACATGACATGAGTGCCCCACAGGCAGGAAAGGTGAGGGGCTTCTGGGGATGTATGAAGTGACAGGAACCATGGGGGCAGTTGGGAAATAAGGCAGGACCTATGGGAGGGTGGGGAGACAGGGGACATGGTACTGGGGAGGACAAGGGAGACAAGGACTACAGGGGGACAGGAAGTAAAGGAGGAGCAGGAGCTGCTGAAGGGAGGAAGAGCGAATGGGGGAACAGAATGGGTGGAGAGAATAGGGACGGGGGCCTGTAGGAGGAAAGCAACTAATAGTGCTAGTGCCACCAGGTTGCTAACTCATGATTCTATCTGCATCTCCTGATATTTAGTGTTTTTCTTAAAGGTGCAGCTCCTGGAGTCATGAGATTACATAAAACACTCAGTTTATCCCCACCATTGCTTTGTGACATAATCCCTAAAGACAGAGAATTGGATTTTTTTTTTTTAAGTATTCAAGAATATAGTCTTTGTGGGCAGGGGAGGGAATAGGACATATATGACTATTATTTTCCATATAGCAGTGATTCTTAAACTGTTCTCCAGGGGGAGCTTGCTGGTCACATGATTCCAACTCTCCTGCTTGTTTCAAAAGGCTAAGTAACATAAAAAGCCAGCTAAAGCAAGATTAAATAGTTTCTGACTATTACTTTTCCATGTAATTACTTTAGTTGCCACACCAATGTTATTTGATCATCAGTAAGAGACAAGTTGGTCTGAGCAATCAGGAATGTTCCAAGAGACAGTTTCACTATTAAGGTGAAGGATAAAGTTTTCAATCATGCCTAAGTAACTTAAGATCCTAAGTCCCATTGACTTTTAAAGAGACTTAGAGCTTGTCTACACAGTGCTGCAGTGTGCTCTACAGGGGGTATGAACTGCAGAGCGCTCTAACATGTTGCACGCTAACTGCCCCATGTAGACTCTGCTGGCACAAACTAAAAAGGTGCCTAGTTCACGTTGATGTGATCCAATTAGGACCCTAACTCACTTAGATGTTTTTGAAAATTGTACTCAAAATCTGCAATATAAAAATTTTTGGGGACTCCTGCCTTATAAAAATTGTATCACAATTTACAAACAACTGTATGTTGGGCCTACCTTGTAGTTCTTTCTGTTGTGATTCTTCTTTCATCAACAGATATCCCAGGTTTTGGTGGAGATACCTGCCTATGAAAAATTAAATGCTATTAATATAGTTATATGTTTTATATAAATATATACAAGCAGCTGCTCCAAAGAAGTTCAATATAACACCCAAACTACTACAGCTCTTCCTGTGTTAATATTAGAGTCAAATGTTACAAATAATCCAGTGTTTTCCTATCAAATATTGCATAATTGGTAGGGAAGTTAAAAATATAAACAAAATAGATTGAAATATTAAATTAATACATATTCAAGAAACTTCTATCTAGGTACTTATAGAGCTCAAAACACTATATTGTCTGGGTATCATAATGCAGCATTTAAGAATAGCACAAAAGTAGAAATCAAAGTGGGCTTTGTTCTTGCTATTCTAAGGGCTGGCCACGCAAAAACTGAGGGTTTTTTTTCTTGAAGTCACAGCTTTTCTATGCTTGAGTGTTTTTCCTAGTGGCTGGCATTTCTCTGTTAATGGGAAAGAAAGAAACTGCATTAAAAACACTTCAGATTTTCAACCCTGGTTTAGGTAAATTTCAATATGCATTTTAAAATTCTTTCTAGGTATACATTGTTTGTTTTAGCTAACTTATACTCCCAGAGAGTGTCCAGAAATTTCAGCTAAAGATAAATTCCTTCGGATAATTTATCCTTTATTCTTCACCAATGCTCCCTTCGAAATCTTCACCTTAGTATACTCAGAGCAGACCACTCCCATAGAAGGTAGGTGAGATCAGGGTGAGAAGGAGGATGTTTGTGGGGGAATGGCAGTCTGGGCTAAGAAAAGAAACAGACCACAGAAATGCCATTTCTCTGGCAGGGTGAATTAATTATTTTCATCTGGAAATCATGACAATAAAATAAAATAAACTTACCGCAACTCTCAGACAACTTCCAATGTTTTAAATTAATCTTAAATTTACTCCGCCGTTTATATTTTAAATAACTACCTCCTCAGCCAACTGCATTTTTTTCCTTATAAGCTATTCTCAATACACTGGGGAATAGAGTGTTGATTGGCTTGGGGAGGAGGGTGTAATTTCATTTCCTGTCTAAGGGGACATGAACAAAAAAAGAGATACTTCTCCTGTAATAAAATATGAGTTCTACACTATATGTACCCATCCTGTCAATTACTCTGATTTATAAAACAAAGTTGAAGAATCCTAATAAATTATATATGTTGTGATCTAACTTCTGATGTGACTGATCTGTTTGGCTATGCTTTTTGGTTCTCCTGGAACAAAGACTTCTTCCATAAAATGTAACCTGGATAATATATTAAATTTTACACAGGTAACACTTCCTTAATTCTCTCTCTCTCTTTCATGCTGCATCTTTTTGGCAAGATTTAAGTAAGTAATCAAGACTGGCATCTTGCAAATTCCTTCCGTTAGGGCAACTGGCTGTCTGAAGGGAGTGGTAATAGGATATAGATCCTTTAGGTCACTGGTTCAGATACCCCTCAGGTTAAGAACAACTACAGTTAAGATTTGATGGTTATTTATAAAGACACATAACATAATGACTTCAATGGGATTACCTGCAGGACTAGTTGGATGAATCAGCATTTGCAAGACCCAGACTGTCTGCAATGAGCTTTTTCTTAAAAACTCCTACAGTTGCCTGATGAAGCTAGCTACACCTACGGTAGCAACAATGTACTGTAAAGCATTTGCCAGTGTTCATGCCACCATCTGATCTAATCTCTCTCAGAACAAGTCTGGCAGCTTTTTACTGTAGTGCTTTCACCATTTCTACCACCAGTGTAGCTCCACCTGTGGCATGTAACAGTGAGAGACTGAGAAAAACCTCAGTGTAAACACTGCTTAAATTAAGATGTAACTTGCTGAGTGATGATTGCAAGTGCTGAGGTATTCCCTCCCTGAAGTTCCCAGCCAGCTCGGCTCTTCTTCTGAGCTGTCTCTACTCTAGGACTCCAGACATTCTCATTCTCACTCAGGACTCTGAACTTTCTCTCCTTTGGGCTCTCTCCCATTAATAACTCCCAATGGCAGATCACCATACTAGGGCACCCCTGGTCTGGAACAGGAGAGCTGGGCCCAATTTCATTTAGTAAGTCAGTTACCCTGTTACACTCCCAAAGAGAACAGGAGTGTCTGTGGCCAGAGCTCCCAAACCCCACTGTATCAGTTCATGGGGGACAACTACTGCACCTGTAGAAGTCTGGCAGAACCCATCCAGCTGGTGTGTGCAGCTGCATAGTTCCCAAAGGAATTCTCACTGAGTTACCCAGAATGCCACCATGAATTCTCATTGCTGCACAGCCCTTTTACACAACACCTGCAAATAGGCTGCGACTTTAAATATTACATTACATTTTTTTTACCACTTCCACAGTGGTAAAGCTCTGCTTGTGTTAGCACATCCTTTAATACAAAGGTGAAAACTATTCTGGTCCAGCAAGCCAACAGCCACAATAATTTTAGAAGACTTGCTGTCATTAAGAGATAAGCCCCTCAGGTCTTAAGTCAGTCACTATGCAACCAAGAAAAGGTTGACAAAACCCTTGAATACACTGACACTTCAATAATGAAGTTGAGCTAAAGCCTCAAAAGACGTCTCTGTCCTAATAACATCAGCATTGTAAAGGGCAGTTTCAGGTTACAAAAACAACTACAAATTGCCAGCTGGAACATCCAAATTCTGGATCAAAAGGAACCGCACCCTGAAACATAGTAAGTAATTCAGGATTTGCATTGTACAAAGATTGACATAACAGGCCTTTCTGAGCATTGATTGACTGTCCAGGACCCCTTCAACACTCCTGTAACAGACTTTGTGGTCTGTAAATGAGAAAGAAAAAGTAAGTCGAGAAAGGAATGGCGTTTATTCTGAATTGGGGTGCGTTTTCGTTCCTGTTGCAATCCAGACTAATCAATGCCAGGTTTCTTTCAAAGGAGCCCTCATTTAAGCCTTGCACCAACAGAAGCCAAGGATGACGAAATTGAAGAGGTCTGCAGCCAACTGTGAAAACCCATTTATACAGTGCCAAAACACAATGTGCTGCATAGCACAGAGAATTTCAGAGCTAAATGCAGAGGCAAAGTTGTTTAGAATGTTTTGAGGGGATGTGGACTGGGAAAGATCACTGAAGAAAGGACAGCAATTCATTCAGTTCTGCTTTGAGGATAAGTATGATCTTGTAAACACTACAAGAAATAATGCATTTGGATCTCTTCACATCAGCTCTGCAATGGCAAATCATTTATATCATTGAACAGAAGAGATGTAAACCAGCACTGCTAACTTTAAAACTCTATTGGGTGCCATGTATACTAGAAATGAGGTTCAGAATCTCTCACTCAGCCTCTTAAGACACACAACTCCAATCCTGTTCTTAAGAAAGAAAGAAAGAAAGAAAGAAAGAAAGAAAGAAAGAAAGAAAGAAA
>NW_020664372.1:5895628-5939997 GCF_002925995.2 Terrapene triunguis | reverse complement strand
AAAGAAAGAAAGAAAGAAAGAAAGAAAGAAAGAAAGAAAGAAAGAAAATACATCTGAAAACTCAGGCTATTGCTAGATTTTAAAAGAGCAAATATGAGGATTAAGCACCAAGAATAGCTTTCTGATGTCCAGATTAAAGGTTACAAGCAAAACAAAAGCACCTGGGGTTAGCATAGAGGAATCCACAAGCCATAAAGAAAAAAAATAGATAAACCTAATTGAATCTTCCTAGACATTTCCTGATCTACTTACATATCTGGGGTTTCAAATGAGTAGTTTCTAGGTATGATACTGACGGTTTTTCATACCTGGCTCAAGCTTTTTACAACATAACTGCTGCCCTGTCCTCCTCTCACTGGGAGAACAATCACAGACAAAGGGGACGATTTTTCTCAATTTTAAAAGGTTCTAGCCTTCCCATTGGCTCTTTTGGTCAGGTGCCCGCTCACTTCCTTTTACCTATGCATAGTAGTAAGACTTTTAACCCAGGTAAAGCAAGTAGAGAACAGCTACTAAGAGGGATTTTATAGCTAACTGGCTGGCTGGGTGTCCATAAAAGGGAGCTATCTCCCCCCACCCTTCATTTATCACACATTTCATATTAAATGGGATGACTATGGAAATGAGGGACCACTAGCTAGACAGAATCAAACCCCATGATTTCTGAAATCGTGGCATTACATTTCCTTTTGAAAAGCAGTGGTTAGGGCAGCTTGAATAATGAAAAATGATGAAAACACCTGCATAAAATAGGCAATGGAAAGCTGGAGCTTGTGGTCTTGTCCCCCACCCCCATCTCCCTCCAAGACGGAAGTTACTTAGGAAGACTACTCTGTGAAGACTTGCTCTCAAAGTACCCACCTTCGTCCACATACACACCACTGAAACTTCTTACTCAACCCGCGTTTACTACACAGCCTGCAAAAAAGACAGGCTTAATAACCTCTGCAGTGTTTACTGTACTCCTACAGTCTGACAGTCATTAAAGTTCAAGGCAGCAGCAGCCAGCATGACAAGAGGCAATTTGGCAGCTGAGTAAGATCTCTATCCAAGTTTTATAAGGCCCTCATGACCATAGTGTCTGAGCACCTTCTCAAATACTCCAAAACAGCTTGTGAATTTTAGAACTGATTAATAATTGAAGCTATTCTGTTATTGATTCATTATATTCTATTTAAACTCTTTGTGGCAATCCCTTCATTCATTATTTTTAACACACTGGCACCAATTCGTCCCTGGTGTAATTCAGATTAAGTCAGTGGAGTTGCATTAGGGTTGTATCTGGCCCAGTGTATCCAATACTGATAGATGCTTTTAGATAGGCTTCACTATGGGTGGACTTTATGCATAGTCTTTACCTAACCTAAGACACATAAGTTGCTTGCCTACTGAAGGACATCATTAATAGATGGTTGAATAAAATTATACTGGGAACCTTGAGGATGATTTAAAATAGACAAACTGTATCGCCTGTTGAACATACTGCTTCATGCAGGTTTTGAAGTATTTGCAACTAACAGAAGAGTAACTTGTCATAGGTGCTGCAATTACCTAATATAATAAAGTTATTGCTCAAGGCAAAGGGCAAAATAATCCTCTTGGCGCATCACTGAAAGGGGAACATCACACAACCAACAGGCAGAGGATAGTGATAACACAGCATGAAGAAGATCCATCACACAGATCTGAAGGAAAAAGTATGTCTATACATATTTCCTGTATTATTTATATACCATCGTATGGGTATAAGATGGTAAGGCCCCTGCCCTGAGGAGCCCACTATCTAAATTATACATAATACACACAAATAAGTTTTAGACACAATGAGGGAAAATAAAGGCCCAGGAAGAGATGCAACATAAAAGATTAGATGACTAGAAGGGTTAGTTTTCAGTTTTAATTTTTTCAGTGTTAAAATATATATAATTTTAAAAGGATATATCTAAATTGAAATTACTTACTTTAGTCATGTCAAGCACATGCTGAATGAATGTGAGAGTTAAGGAAACATTACTAACGTAATAAATAAATATATCTTCCACGTTATAGTTTGAGGTAGAAGTGCTGCAGTAGGAGAACCATAAAGTATAGCTGAATGGATTAGACATTTACAAAGCAAATCAGAACATTCTTATATCCTCAACTGTAATTATCAACAGCCTATGTTAATTAACCTACTTGGATGTTTATAAGTTAGAGTAGTAACTGAGAGGGAATGTCAATCATATAGACTTTATATAGTATAGATAGTGCCCTATATAATTGATATTCCCTGTCAGTTACTATTCTAACTTAAAAATATCCAACTTGGTTAATAGTATAGATTTGTTTTCCATTAGGGATATAAGCAGGGGGAGACAGAATATGATTAGCAGTCGAAGGCGAGGCAATGAAAAATAGTAAGATTCTTGAGGAGCAGGGGTGGAGGGGACTTGAAGAAGGAGAGTGTGGATGCTTGGCTGCTATATACAGGAATATAGGAATTGCCATTCTGGTCAGTGGTCCAGCCTGTCCACTGTCCTGTCTCGGACAGTGGCCTGTACCAGATGCTTCAGAGGAATGGACCCTGTAATTTATGAAGTGACCTGCTTATAGAGGAAATTTCCCTCTAACTTCAGGTAGTTAGTAGTTGGCTTATACAATGAAGCCTAAATGCTTATATCCCTTTAAACATGTTCTCATTAATCTTATGGTGATCTAATCATTTTGTGAATCCTACTAAGCTTCTGCCCTCAAAACTGTTTTGTTGCAGAGAGCTACACAGGTTAATTGTGGATTGCAGTACTCAGGGCAGGTGTATATATTATATTTTAAGATAGAGAATAAATGAGCATAGGGTAAAGTTTTACATGAGTCACCTCTCAGAAGATGTCCCCACACCCACACCAGGTCAATCAGCACCCAAAGTACACCCACCCACTAAAGAACACTTCATCCTCCCATCTCGCTCCCACTCTCTCCCCCCTGGTAGTTCCAGGGAGGTTAATGCAGCCCCAGGGTTCTGTGTGTCCTTTGCAAGAAAAAGAGGGGCCAAGATACACAGAAGCCCAGTGAGGGCCTCATTCCCAACTATACCAAAAAGTCATGTTTGGCACTTTGGCCCAGATCCACAAAGGGACTTAAGTCCCAGTTTTAGGCACCACTGTGATCCACAAAAACCCCACTCAGTTGCTGCCTAACCCTGTAGATTCCTACATTTTTGCTGCAAAAGTTTCCGAAGCTTTGGCCTCTGGGCCTGGGCACTGTTGCCCCACTCCAGAGATCTGGATGCCAAAGCCCCAGTGCAATCCTCAAACTGGAGGGAGATAGGTGGAGGAGTGCCACTCAGTGCATGCTTACTAGATCAGGATCCATTCAAAATTGTCCTCCTGCTCCAAGTGAGTGTATACCTTTTAGCATAGTGGTTAGTGCACTCATATGGGATGTGGGAGACCCAGGTTCAATTCTCCTCTCTGTCTGACAGGGAGAAATTATTTGAATAGGGGTCTCCCACGTCTCAGGAGAGTGCCCTAACCACTGAGCTATGCTGAAGGAGGAGGATGGGTGTCTCTCTCAGTCTCTCCTGTTGACACTGTTTCACTTTGAACAACTGCTTCCAACAGTCACTGAACCAGAGAGAGAGAATGACTCTATAGCCTCGGAGCTCCAGATTCCAGTCCCCCTGCTCCAAAGACTCTTGCATGGCAAACTGCACTGTGGAGTTAACATTCTTTGCCCCAAAGAGAGAGAGCACCTTACAGCCATCTCAGCTAATCTCCCTCAAAACAATACTCCTGCTAGCACTGACAGCTTCCACAGGGAGCCAGTTACAGTTCTCCTCAAAAGGGGTGATTTATCACAACTTGGATCCTATGAGGATGGCAAAGAAAATCAGGGATTGATTTACCATAAAGTATAATCTGTAGTATCCAATAGCATACATGTCTGTTCCAGTTATATGTTTTTGCTAGCTAACACAGCCCTCTCAAAATGAAGAGGATTTGATAGCTATTGTGTGCTCATAAATATTAATAAGAATCCATATTTAACCCAATCACATAAGAATGAATAGAATGCTGTACTCTTGTACCCTACAGAAGACAGGGCAGATGCATTAAGTATCATATTCCGGTCATTTTAAATGGGGATTAACTCATTAATACTTTAACATCTCTCCAGAGAAAAAACAAAATCCAAGTAAATATGTATCTTTAAAAATGCATTTAAATGTTACAGTTCTGAGTAAAAGTACATGACAATAAAGTATTTCACACTTAAACTAAAATATTACCTTAATTTTATTTTAGTGAATTTCAACATTACTAGAAAATAGATTTACTGTTAATTTTCCTGGGTTTGGAGTAAATATTTTTTTGCCAAAACTATAGCATTAATGTAGCATTTTTAACAGAAAATGGTGTTTCTGTTGAGCACTATTGGATACATACATTTAGCAGAATTTGTAGGTTCATAAAACTGTAGGATTGGTTACATCAAGGATAAAGGGATAAATTTAGCCCTCTGTTTTCCAGGCTACTTATAGTTTACATAGTGACACAAATAACTGCAGAGCAAGGTTACCATAGTAACATAGTAGATCAGTCAAATACTATTCCTACAGCTCTCCACCAATGGAACAACTGGAATATAAAGCTTGATATGTTAATGAGACCCACTAGGGGAGGATGGATATGAACTGAATGAAAATGGGGATTAAGGAAGACTTTAAGAAGCCTTTATAGTGGGGAATGGCTGTGACATCCCTAGTTAATGAACTGGTATATTTTATTCTGTAAAATCTTTGCACATCAGTGCTGTGACCCATTCAGCTTTGTGAAAAACTGGTGTTTCTGGATTGGTTGTTTTAACATTATGGATTCAGTAATAAATTGTGGGGTTTTTTGAGATTTAAGATTTGTGGATGGGAATGTTTTACTTAAGCACTGCTTTCTTCCTAGAGAATTACACTGCCAGACATCTTCAGGATGTTTTCCTTGATTTTGAACTGTTCTAATGTACTGTGGAATTTATTGGAGAATACAAGGTAACATATGCTATGGCTCTAGATCTCCAAAAATTATACTTTGTTAATCAAATCAATTAAACTGAGCTAATTTAAACTGACTTAAAATCTGTAGCCTTTCCTATTCAAATTTTTTGAGATTTGAAAGTGCTTGTAGTAAAAAAAATCCCTGCAGATCTGATATGAACTTTTGCATATGAAGAATAATGTGAGCAGAGTACTGGTCAATTTTTCTTAATTTTTAAGATTATACAGTATTTCTCTCACCAAAATAATAATTGCAACACCTTTAGCAGACTAAGGCCTTGATACTGCAAACACTTATGCCCTTGAATAACTTTCCCATGAGTCAATATGGCTACTTGTGGAAGTTAAGCATGTACAAAAGTGTTAGTAGGATCAAGAACTAGCTAGACATTTTATTGTGCATCAATGAATAGATGTAATATGAATGTCATAAAGCTCTGAGACCAATGACTCTCAAAGTGCTCTGTGGAACATTTGCAATTAGTCCAAAGAGAGCAGGCTGTATATGGTCCTGGTTCTCTCTCCTTATATCTAGGTACTAAATCACATTAAAAGACAGCTAAAATACCTTAAATACATTCATAATATGAGTTATTATTAATAATAATTAATATTATTATTAATATGTGGGGTTGTCTCTACAGGGATGTTATAAGATCATGAATGGGAGGGAAGGTGGGCTATGGGATTGGGAATCGGAGTGTATGTGGTCCAACAGACAATATCTCTATTAAAATGGGATCTACACTATGACAGAGTTTGAGAACTGCTGTAGTAGATAGACCCAATCCATGAAATTAAGTCCAAGTCAGTTAAGCGTTCTCTATGTGTGAATATTTTACTTATTTAACTAATAGGTTTAGAAACTGATTTAGTTAAACTGGCACAACTCCACTGTGTGGGCACTCTTAAATTGGTTTAAGAGGGCCTTATATCGATTTAGCTTAAGTCAAGACTTTACCTTAAATAAGACTTTAATTTACTATTTCCCCTCCCATTATTTTATTCTTTCCCTCATTTACTCTTCTTCCATTTATTGATTGCCTCCAAAGAGTCAGTTCAATATTGAGGGACATTAGTAGTGTCAATAACGACAACTGTGGAATTAAAATCAGGGAACAGTTTGGAGGGCGTGGGGGAGAGTGGTTGTTTGTATTTTAAATGCTGAGCTATGTACATTGAAATGCTCTAAACTATTTGAAGGATAAGGATATTTATACTGTGTGGGATGTGCTCTTTGCTTGCTCCTGTGTGATCAGGAAAATCTCAGTTAAATCATATATTCATTCTGTTATAAGCAAGTACACAACAATATGCACAGAATTGTGTTGTATTTCCAAGCTTAAGAGCTTTACAAGTAATATTTAAAATAAAACAAACTTACATCTTTGGCCCTTCTGAATTGTCTGAAGAAGCAATTCTGTAGAAAGAGAACCATAAGCACTTCAGATGTGAAGTAACAAACACTAGTATTGGAGCACCTCACAAGTATTTAAAAATCTAACAACAGTCTATCTTACTTTTCCTTCCTTATAAGACAACAATGTTTTCTTAGTGTATGAATAATGCATAAATCAATATAGATAACATACTGAAAATAAAATAATAAGACATTTCTATCATATTTTTACATATTGTTTTTACTTTAGACAATCATGCGTCAATTAACTATTCTCCAAAGTACATACTCAGATCAATGCGTCTTTGATTTCAGCACTCAATTGGCAGCCAAAAGCTCAATTATAGTGGAACTGATAAGATACTTAACATGGATTGCACGTTCCTTTTAAGTGTCCTGTAATTAGTGCTTAAGTAACATGGAATTGAAATGGGACATGATAGAAATTCATGTCATGCTTGGACATAGTGAGTTCAGAAAAATTCAGAGCAGTTCTTTGGCTCATAAAACTACCTGAAAACTAGTGACAGCTCTCTTTGAAGCCAGACCATATTTGGGTTACTCCCTTCCTGAAGATAACAGGACAATCTTGTGTCTCACTGCTTTCAGCTCCAAAGGAATGATTCATCTCTACACTCTAGCTTTCTCTTAATAGCAATAATAAAAAAAATAATTTTAAAAATCTGATGTCTAGCAAATTACCCTTTGCTACCACCAGCAATGGACCACTTGCTTATTATCTGAATTCCTTCCAAGAAATCATAGTTATAAGCATGGCAAAGACAGATAGGGTCTTTTTCCTAGAATTGAGCAGTGCACGGCTAGTGGTGCTCTGACTCCCCACCCTTGGCCATGTAATGGTAGTCCTGCTTACGTAGTTTCCACATCTCTCTATTTGCTTCTGATTTTAATCTTGTTGCAACTCTGCTCAACACACCACTTCATGGTCTTCCTGAAACATGCTTCAAGCGAAGTGGGAAGCTCTCCTTTGATTGGTGCCTATTATTAGCTATAATAATACTGAGCACTGAAAAATAGCATGTACATCTTCAAAGCACTTTACAAATATGAATAATTAATCACTTCACTCCCATCTTTGATGGCCAAGTGCAGGGTGGCAACACCAATCAGAGGTAAGGTGACCATATTTCACAAAGGGAAATCAGAACACTGTATGGGGCTGGCCTGAGCCACTCATCTGAGCCCTGTCTCCCATCCCCTCCGCCACACGTGGAGCTGGCCTTTTCCCTCCCACCGCCGCACGTGGGGCTGGCCCCAGCCTTGCCTTCCCTCACCCCCCATGCAAGCTCTCATCCGAGCCCAGCCTGCTCCCCGTGTGGGGCTGGTGTCACTCGTCGTCCGAGCACTGCTGGCCACCCCCCACCCTGTGCAGGGCTGGCATTGCCTGAGCCTGGCCTGCCCCCCTGCTTGGCTGGTGTTGCTGCTCGCCCAAACCCTGTCTCCCCACAGATTGATGGAGCCCTTTCTCCCCGCCTCCCACCCAAAGAGCTGGCATTACCACTCCCCCCCACCCTGTATGTTCCTCTGCGCCCCCCTAGGGGTGCGTGCCCCACTTTTTTGGCAAAAGTGGGCATTTGTCCGGTTTGTTCTTGCCAACTTATGATTAATTGGCAAGAGCAAATGGGACAAATGCCCACTTTTGCCAAAAAAGTTCGGACAGCCAGGACAGGTCTTAATAAAGGGACAGTCCTGGCCAAAACGGGACATATGATCACTATAATTATAATCAGAGGTGCTCCATGAATGAATTGTGTCATGAAAGTCTCATGAGGACAATGCCTGCCTTGTGGGGCAATTGTGTGTGTACGGAGTATGCATTGCGGGAGAAGAGCAGTAATGAAGGCAGGGGAATATACTAGCAGAGGGAAGGCCAGCATAAGGGGGAAGAGGAGAGGAGGCCAAGGAATAGAATCGTATCAATTTTGTCCAAAACAGGGGGTACGTCTATACTTACCTCCGGGTCCGGCGGTAAGCAATCGATCTTCTGGGATCGATCCCGGAAGTGCTCGCCTTCGACGCCGGTACTCCTGCTCCGCGAGAGGAGTACGCGGAGTCGACGGGGGAGCCTGCCTGACGCTTCTGGACCCACGGTAAGTTCAAACTAAGGTACTTCGACTTCAGCTACGTTATTAACGTAGCTGAAGTTGCGTATCTTAGTTCGAAGTGGGGGGTTAGTGTGGACCAGGCCAGGTAAAACTCTCTACTCCTCCCTTGTGCAATACTTGGTGGTTGTCTGCTGGGAAGACATTAACAGTCATTCTGCAGTTCTGTTACTTGGGATGCTTCCACAATTGCCATGACACTAGTGAGATATTGAAATTAATCCAAAATAAATGCATCATGATCAGCATTTGTAAAATAAATCCATCATTTTGATGAGAATGAGGGCAACAAGCAATGATGTAACAGAAACTAAACTTCAGCCTTAGGTGCCGTACTTCTATTGAGCAGTGATTTTGAATCTTGGGTTAAACAGATGGACGGTAGCGAACTAAGAAGGTTAAAGTAATTGCAAAGCTTACATCTTTATTTGACTCAAAACAGTGCTTGCATAGCAGGTTGGATAAAACCATAAAAGAAATATTATATACCATGTGTATACAGTAGAAATATCTCTCGCCATCTTTAAAAATTAAAATATGTTATGGTAAAACAACAAAAAAGAGTTGGAGTAATAAGAAGTGTCATAGTTCAACTCCTCTTTTTGCCCTTAGGCATAGCCGCAGTCATCTAAAATTATATAGTGGGCTAGATTATATGAAAATGACAGTGGCAGAAGATTAAAGCAGCATAAAAACCCATATAGACAAAGATAGAAATTTCCTTATAAAATGCCATAAGCTGTTTGTTGGGGGTGGGGGGAGTGTTAGGGTTATGCAGTGTGTATTTGTGTGTTTGGTGGTGGTTGTTTTTTGTTGTTGTTGTCGTTGTTTTGCTTTCTTGTTTGCAACTTTCTATGGGCACAATCATGCCATCTCCACTGTAAAAGGAGGGAAAAGGAAGTGGGGAGCCTTTCCTCCCACAAAGCAAATAGCAAATGATTACTACATTGCACACAGGTGTGGACTGCTGTGAGATCAAAACAGCTAATGCTCATGTCTATACATCATATCCCCAAGAGGACTTAATCTGCTGCATAGAGGACAGAACTCTTCCCCCTATGTTGGCTGGTGCATGTCCTCTCTCAACAGCAAGCACTAGATGGCAGATGGCAGCACACAGGTTGCTTCCACTCAGAGAAGTAGCGAGCTGCAGCCCTCTGTTGGAATCCTGCCCTGTCAGGATAACTGTAACAGACAACACTCCAGATTCCATTTCTGCTCCCCCCCACCATAGTTACACGAGCCAGGGTATGAGTTAGTCATAAATCTTAAATACAAACCCTACATCACAGCAAGAAAACAGTTCTGTATAGAAGGGTATGACATTGGCTGTAATGTAATTTCCAGAATAGCCCTAAAAGTCTTGTGCATATAGACCAGGGGTGGGCAAACTACGGCCCGCAGGCCGGATCCGGCCTCTCAGGGTTTTGGATCCAGCCCGCAGCGGCGCTGGCACCACATCCCTGCGGCCCCCAGGCAGGGGGGCAGAGGGCTCCATGCATTGCCCCTGCGTGCAGGCACCGCCCCCCGCAGCTCCCATTGGCCGGGAACGGGGAACTGCGGCCAATGGGAGCTTTGGGGGAGATACCTGGAGGCGTGGCAAGGGCAGCGCACGCGGAGCCCTCCGCCCCTCCCTCCCAGGGGCCGCAGCGCTTCCTGAAGCGGCGCGGGGCCGGAGCTGGGGCCAGGGTAGGCATGCAGGGAGCCTGCCCTGGCCCCGATGCATGCCGCTGCCACCACAGAGCCGCTTGAGGTAAGCGGCACCGGGCTGGAGCCCGAATCCCTCCTGCACCCCGCCCCCCAACTCCCTGCCCTAAGCCCCCTTCCTGCACCTCGTACCCCTCCTGCATCCCAACTCCCTGTCCTACATCCCATACCCCTCCTGCACCCCAATCCCCTGCCCTGAGCTCCCTGCTGCACCCTGCACCCCTGTGCACCCCAACCCCCTGCCCTGAGCCCCCTGCCGCACCCTGCACCCCTCCTGCACCCCAACCCCCTGCCCTGAGCTCCCTGCTGCACCTTGCATCCCTCCTGCATCCCAACCCCCTCCCGCAGTTCACAGCCCTCCCGCACCCAACCCCCTTCCCTGAGCCCCCTCATACACCCCGCACCCCTCCTCTGCCCCAATCCCTTGCCCTGCGCCCCTTCCGGCACACTGCACCCCCTCCCATACCCCGCACTCTCTCTCGCACCCCAACCCCCTGCCCCAGCCCTGCATACAATTTCCCCACCCAGATGTGGCCCTCGGCCCAAAAAGTTTGCCCATCCCTGATATAGACAGTTACTGAAGCTATGTTAATTGCATCCATGCTGAATTCTAACTTCCTGCAACTGCTGACTCTATGGACAGGAATACAGTGGTTGAGGTAATATATTTTATTGAATCAACTTCTGTTGGTGAAAGAAGTTTTTGAGCTCCACAGAACTCCTTGTCTCTTTCAACAACTCTCTGGATACGCACACAGTAAAGAAAATGCAAGGGGGGGAAAGAAAAAGAGCACAAGCGTTCAGGAAAATGTCAGACTACAAATTGCTTTTGAAATCAAAAGCACAAGGAAGCAGATGTATTGCATCTACATATCCATTTGGAAGTTTATCCATTGGCAAAAGAGAATACTCAGGATTATCACAGAGTTGCTATTCTGTAGTGAGCTAAGTGGCTAGAAAGGAACTGTACTGCAGCACAGAAAAAAAAACACGTCTACAGCATGGTTCAGAATTAATCATAATATAAACACTGTGCTCATTCTTACCGTTTAGTATCAACTATAGTTGTGGTGGTTGTATCTGGTGGAGTTCTGGACTGCCTGTATTAAAACATGCAATGAAAAGTATCTGAGCATTTTTCTTTAAGAAGAAAATTCATTCTCTAATTTACCATTTAGAAATAGGTTTGAGAGGTGCAATAGAATACTGAGAATGGTGAAATTAGTGTGCGCCTTCAAAAAAGCTATACATTCATTTATTACAGAAATATGCATAGCCCCTCCACAGTAAGATTGGAGAGAGCATTCCAATGAAAGGCCAGTTTTCAGACTTCCACCCCGACAACTCCCAACATCTTGGTAAAAACTAAACAAAAGCAGTTGAAATTTTCCATAAGAGAGTCAGTGGGTTGGTTGGTTTGTTTGCTTCTTTGTTTTAATAAATTTTGGGGTAAATCAGATATCCCATTACAAGTTATGTAGGTATACATTTTTTGACTGGTTGAAGATTTATTCAGCCTTGAACATACAAAACTCCACGTTTTATATACATACTTTTCATGCATAATTTGTATGTGCAAAGTTTTTCTTTTTACTGAGAAAAGTGCACTATTTATCTATATGCAAGAATATATTTAAACAATTATAAGCAGTTCAACATCAGGCCCATGTGTTCATATAAGCTTTTGTGTTTGCATACAACATAGCCAAGTTTGGGTAGATTTTCACAGGAAAAGGCTTATCCCTGACACAGGGCAACCCCCTACCAAATTTCAAGGCATTGCTCCAAAGCAGGGATCAGCAACCTTTGGCACGCGGCCTGCCAGGGTAAGCACCCTGGCAGGCTGGGCCGGTTTGTTTACCTGCCGCGTCTGCAGGTTCAGCCGATCGCGGCTCCCACTGGCCGCGGTTCGCCGTCCCGGGCCAATGGGGGCTGCAGGAAGCGGCGCGGGCCGAGGGATGTGCTGGCTGCCACTTCCCTCAGCCCCCATTGGCCCCAATCCTGCAAATATGTATGCACCTGCTTAAATTTATACACTGAGTTCAAGTCACATAATTTCACTTCTGTAAATACAATTTCACTTAGAAACACTGAGATCACAATGCAATTTTTCACTAGTATGAATAATCCAGAATAAAGATAACACCCACATCTTGTGTGGGTATGTGACGGGTTGGATCACAGAAACCCCCTTGGGAGCTGCCACCTGATGTGCAAAGACTACCTCTGCTCCTGTTTTCCCTGCCAGCTCAGGACTCCAGCACCCTGTCTTGCTGAGCCAGACACTTCCGTTTGCTCCAACACAGACCCAGGGTCTGAATCACTTGTCCCAGTGCCGCAAGTTTACCCGAAAACAGCTCACAGAAGTGTGCTTGTTTTTAGCACTTAGATGCCCAACTCCCAATGGGGTCTAAACCCAGATAAATCCGTTTTACCCTGCATAAAGCTTATGCAGAGTAAACTCATAAATTGTTCGCCCTCTATAACACTGATAGAGAGATATGCACAGTTGTTTGCTCCCCCAGGTATTAATACATACTCTGAGTAAATTACTAAATAAAAAGTGATTTTATTAAATACAGGCAGTAGGATTTAAGTGGTTCCAAGTGGTAACAGGCAGAACAAAGTAAGTCACCAATCAAAATAAAATAAAATGCGCAAATCTATGTCTAATCAAACTGAATACAGATAATCTCACCCTCAGAGATGCTTCAGTAAGTTTTTTTCTCAGGCTGGACACCTTCCAGGCCTGAGCACAATTCTTTCCCCTGGTACAGCTCTTGTTGCAGCTCAGGTGATAGCTAGGGGATTCTTCATGATGGCTCCTCTCCCCACCTCTGTTCTCTTCCACCCCTTTATCTATCTTTTGCATAAGGCGGGAACCCTTTGTCCCTCTGGGTTTCCACCCCGCCTCCCCTCACTGGAAAAGCACCAGTTAAAGATGGATTCCAGTTCAGGTGACATGATCACATGTCACTGCAAGACTTCATTGCCCACTTGCCAGCACACACATATACAGGAAGACTAACAGGTAAACACAGCCATCTGCAGACAATGGTCCTGGTTAATGGGAGTCATCAAGATTCCAAACCATCATTAATGGCCCACACTTTACATAATTACAGTAGGCCCTCAGAGTTATATTTCATATTTCTAGTTTTAGATACAAGAGTGGTACATTTATACAAATGGGATGATCACACTCAGTAGATTATAAGCTTTGTAATGATACCTTACAAGAGACCTTTTGCATGAAGCATATTCCAGTTACATTATATTCACTTATCATATTTTTATAAAACTATTCCAGTTACTTTATATTCACTTCTTATTATGTTTTTATAAATCCATATAGACTGCACTACGTCACAGGGTATTTATACACGTTTTCAATAATTCATCCATATTTAACATTGAGATGTGAGCAGTTTCATTATTCATCAGACAGAAAGCAGATGCAGCAGTAGCATTAAAAACTAAACATTCACTTCTTACATAACTGCAGCTAATTTTAGAACAAGTTTTTCTGAATTTCCTAAACACCTGCTACTGAGAACTGATTCAGTGGAAGTTAAGGGTCCTCAGTACCTTGCAGGATCAGGTATAATAATAATAAACACCTAAATGCTATTCTTAGTTCTTACCCTTTGTTTTCCACAGTAACTGTGGTGTTCTTATAACCGGAGACTGGTGGTGGCATCCAAGACTGCCTGTTAAGTATTAATGAATAATTCAATTATAAAGTATGAGCATGCAGTGTTTAGTGGATGAACAGCAATTTAATTCTATTTGTCTATACAATATTTTGAAAGGAGAATGTTAGAATCTCAGAGGTGATATAGAAAATGCTTATAACATTTCCTAAATTCTTCTTCTTCTTTTAAACTTATTTTCCAGTACCTTCATAGCTACCACCATCTTGAGACACCATTCTGTTCACTCTGTTAGAGCATTCTTATGGAAATTTAATGCAAGTGAACATAAAGTGAAATCTTTAATTACAATGGTGCCACCAATGTACAAAATACAGTCTTTGGTCCAAGTTCTTCTTTGCTGCAGCTCAAGTGAAGTAAGAATTTAGCCCCTTGTGCCAATAAAACAGGTCTCATGAGGGACAACCAGATGGGTCAAACACCCAAGCCAGCTGACAGATCTGGAAAGCTTGATGTATTTACGTGGCCTCCATAACACATTCAGATTCTGCAGAATCTAAGTTTTCATTTTAACAAAAGTAAGTTTGTAGCCATCGTTGTTATACAGAAAAACCTTCTAAATGCGAACCGAGTGTAATTAATGCAGTGGTGTCTTCCCAAGTCTGCAGACAGCCTAAGGAAAATGACTGAGGGGAGTAAAGTGTCTGTCCTCCATTAATCTCATTAGGGATGTTAATTTTAATACAACAGCAATACTTTAATTTCAATGTCAACAATTTAATTGCTGATCATTTTAGTATATGGAATGGAGATGGAATTGGAGCAAAGCCAGAAGGGACAGAATTTGGGAGCTGCTGCCAGGAAGGTAATGCACAAGAAAATGGGTATCCACCAGCAGCCCATTTTTAGTTAATAATTCAGTTCTCTGCTAGGGGTGTCACCTGTGCAGGTTTTCCCAGAATCCCCCTTTTTTGAGGTAACTGTCTTGGGAAATCTGTAAGGGTACTCGGTACACACTGCCAGTTGTCCAGTTTTAGACTCAGGATCCTACTGGGGGTCCCGGTCTTCCGAACCTTACAAGTGGCAACTCTGTTCTCTACTCCATAGCCAATTCTCTCCATCTTCCAGCTAATGCCATTGAAATCAAACAAGTTTCAAACCCCAATTTTTATCCATTATAGAAGACAGCACTATTATTGTTCATTTGTAGTGCAGTAGTGTGTAGTGGCTCTAATCAAGAATCAGTGCTAGACCCCACCCAAATAGACGGTAAAAAGAGAGTCCCTGCCCCCACAGTGGGCCAGTGGGGAATAGCCAGATAATGATAATTTTCAGGAGCAGAATTCTTTTTAAAAGAATTCCAAACTTGTTAGAGGAAGTTATTGTTCCAATATATCTTAACACATTACTGATGCACAACAGTACTGTATATATCCTCAGAAAGCAAAACAAAGGTGATATTGAATACCTTTTGTGCTTCACAGGAGATGTGGTGGTGGTGGTGGTAGTAGTGGTTGATGTATTTGAAGGAGTCCAGGACTGTCTGTTAACGAAAGAGACTTAGTTTGCTCATTGTTTTTCAGTGAAGTTATGATTTTAATTGATAAACTAAGGAATGGGTTCTTTACTATCACAGCACTCTTTAAAGGATGGAGTTATAAACACTAATTGGTACAATTATAGCTACATATGTTGGCTAAGATTTTCAAAAGTGATTAGTGATTTCAGGAGCCTCAGTTTTGGATGCCCAATGTAAGATACATTGAAGGGTCCTTATATTCAGAGGGTATTCTGAAAAAATCAGACCACTTTAAAGTGTCTCAAATTGGGCACCCAAAATCATTAGCCACTTGTAAAAATCTTGACCATTATATCCATCCATGTCACTACACTACATTTTATAGCCACCAAAACATTTAAAAAATCTCCTTTTTTCACATTTTGAAATGTATGTTTCTTAATTAGATACTATTATTGTGGCAATGTTGTACATTCCCTTCATCTTCATCAGGTGTGCCATAGTATGCATAGATCAGGAACGAGGTTATCCGTAACCAAAGCTAGCAACCACCTCCATCAGCACTGGTTTGGTTTCAGATGCTTTCTTATTATTAGGCTGGAAGTTCAACAAAGTATGAAGCAGATTTACTGAGGAATGCCGCTATAGGGTCAGCAATCACGTAGTCACCAAAAGCTTTGGAGTTGTAATAAGATCACCAATGATGGCCATAGACTGAACATCCAGCCAGACCATCTTAAGAACCTAGCTAGAGATCAATCTGGGTGGTGCATGATTTACAAGAAGGCTACATCCCTTTGGGAGTTGCCATGATGATGATGACGGATGATAAATGCTGTACATTTAAGTACATGCCTACAAGACTATTTGACATTCTACCCTACAGCGATTTCCTCATAAGAGGTTTGCATTTCATAAGTTATTGTCCTATTGTCTCAACTTTTGAACTAGTGAGGATAAATATAGTATGGAATCTATCACAATTCTTGTTATGAACATTCATCAGGGGAACATGTGTAGAGGGCCAGTGCAAAGCCTATGTACCATTTAAGTCCCACCATGAGTCCTCTTTTGAATTTCCCTCTAGGCATATTCAGAATTATCTCCAGCAAGAACATAAAACCCAGTTTATATGCCATTTCACATATCTTTAACATACTGATTTACAACAAAGTTGTGAGAAAGCTTAATACGAAAGCATAGTCTCACTTGCACTGTACGTGTCATAGTCACTCAGTTTCACTTTAGAGTTATCTCACCACTTCCCAGGGTTACACTTACGTGTAGCGTTTGGTTATCATAACCAACTATATTGGACATAATTTATCACTGATATAACTGACATTGAATGAAGTTGGACCAGCGGGGAATTTGACCAATTGCATTTATAAATATAATAGCTGAGCTTTTATGACCTTTATCTTCTTAAATGGAGACAAATTACTCATGTGCCAACAGTAATTTAGAAGGTATGTTTTCAGTATTGTTCACCAAACACTAGTATATATTTAATGTGGTCATCCCTGACTCAACAAAAAATCTAGAACTGGTCAAAACTTTTTGCCTATGGAAAATTGGGTTTGAATAAATGAAAATTTTCACAGAAAGTGTCTCATTTCCTCCAAATTGTTAGATATTTTTCTTTGAAAAACCAAAAACCTCCAACCCAATTTTTTTTTTAGCTTTCAGCTGCCAAAAATTCTTTCAGTTTTTCAGTTTTCATTTGTTCAACAAAGTCAAAGTTTTCTGCTGAAAAGTTTGATGAAAACGTTTTTCACCTAAATTAAAAAAAAATTCTCACCAGCTCTGAAATCTTTGTCACATCACACATCATTGTTTATGCTCTCTATTCATCCTTGATATATGGCATCACTAATAAAATAACAGTAATAAGAACGTATAAGGATCTTTTTAAGAGTTAGCAGGTCTCAGACTCTTACCTTTTAGTTGTCCTATTATCTAAGGGTGGGGAATTATTTGTTTTATCAGCATCTCTTGTGTCTGAAATTCTGTATAGAAATACAGAACAAAATTCATTTTCATAAAACATTTAGATTAGAATCACGTCTTTAAAAATACACTAAGAATAAAATGGCATCATCAACTATTACCTGGTGAGGCTGCATAGCTTCTGACAGCCAGTACATCAGATGTTGATGAGTAAGAATAGTATAGTAACTGAACCAATACACATAATTTCAATGCATGCATGTGACTGAAAAAAAGATTATAAACTATGTCCAAATTCTGAATGGTTAAATATCCTGTAACTACCACAGTCATCATTAAAATGAAATGATTAGAATTTTTCCTTTAAACTGGCTGTGACTACTATTAAGATCAAACTGTTAGAAAGTCTTTTGATGAGGCAGTTCTGTATATTTATAATCAAACCCCTCTTCCACTGTCCCATGAGAGGTACAATGTTCTTTCATGATGGCTTTTAGAGATCAATGTGATTTGAAGAAACTCTAGTACAGAATCAGTGATGGAATAGACGTGTGACCTTCCGGGGTAACATTAGCCAAAGAGGTTAGATTATTTGTACTTAATATTGATTTTACTCAGCCATTAGATTTGCATTAAGGATCAAGCACATGACTTTTATGGATGCTAGAGTCATTGCCTAAAACTTTTCCAAACTGTTAGTGAATTCACTATTAGAATAAGATAGCATTTTTATCTTTCACTAAAGTCTGAGTATCACAAAGATTCTAGCAGAACTGATAACACTTACCAAGTTCTAGCCTCATTCCATGTGTGGAACTCCCTTTGGTATCAATAGGAGTTCTGCACAAAGTTCAAGTGTACAATATATACTTTAAGGTTGATTATAAACACTAATTTGGGGTTGTTTATCTTAAATGTTTGGCTTAAATAACTGAAAGCAGTTGAAGAGCTCTGAAGAAAAAAAAATACCCAAAGAAGAGCGATGTGGCACACAAAAGCTTCTTTCTTTCACCAACAGAAGTTGGTCCAATAAAACAAGGGTTCTCAACCTTTTTCTTTCTGAAGCCCACCCCAACATATTATTAAAAATGCCACGGCCCACCTGTGTCACAATAACTGGTTTTCTGCATATAAAAGCCAGGGCTGGCATTACGGGGTAGCAAGCAGGGCAATTACCTAGGGCCTCATGTCACAAGGGCCCCCACAGAGCTACATTGCTTGGCTTCAAGCTTGGGTGGCGGAGCTTAGGGCCTGGGCTTCAGCCCCATATGGCAGGGCTTTGGTTTTCTGCCCTGAGCCCCAGCAAATCTAATGCTGGCCCTGGTTGGTGGCCCCCCAGAATCCTGCTCGTGGCCCCCCAAGGGGCTTCGGACCCCTGGTGAGAATCACTGCAATAAAAGATATTATCTCACTCACTTGTCGCCGAAAAATGGTTGTCTGTCAAGTCCCATTTATTTAAATACAAAAATGAAAATAATTCCAGTTATTTTTTTTATAAAAGAGTGCCTATTCAGTGCAATAGACACAGAACAATAATTAGCCATGTTCAGTCAGAGAACTACTAATCAGATGTCACTGACTGAAACAAAGAATTACATATTCTGCCTTCAGATACACAGGTGGGCGCTGATTGCTTTCAATGGAAATTCTTGCATAGCCATTCCAGGGCCCAATCTGTGCAATGTGTTTTCTAGATTTTTTTTTTTTAATTCTTAAAATTAGATATGTAAGTAGTTCAAGTTGCTCATGCCCCAGGCAATTTGTGACTGTAGCCTGCAGTTATTCAGCAGACCACTAGAGGTCTCACTAAGCTTGCTAACATTACAGGGGCCATAGGGATGAAAATTTCTTGAAGTAATTCTCAACCGGCTGTTATTCACTGAGACTTACACGCTTGTCCTTCATTCTGCTTTTTATTGAGGACATTGCAGAAAAATCCAAATCTACATCTTTAATTTCCCTAGTGTTACTGTCCCAACATCTCAGCCTCTCGTGGCAACAATGGAGTGGAAGCCTGAGGTTGGCATGAGTGTTCTTTTTATTTACTTCAATCGCCTTTTTCAAGACTCAGATATCATAGAAGGCAATTGTTAGTGTTTATTCTTCACCGCATCAGTTTTGGAGTCAGTAATATTTTGTACAAAGAAGTAAAAGCATAAAGATCATCATGATGACTAGCTGATTTTAAGGCATGTCTTCCACCTCTTCCCCACATATCTAATTAGTTCTCAGTAAGACTGGAGAAACAATCTGGGTAAAATAAGACAATCCCCTTCCCCCACACTTCTCATAAATAAAGTAGGGGTTTATGATACATTGTGGGAGGGAAGTGTAGGGACTCGGAAGGAATGAGAAATTTGGGTGAGGCTCCCTCAATGTGAACGTTTGAGGCTGGCCCGTTGCTAATTCACATACATGACAGAGACTGTATTTGCTGGCAGAAAAGTTGTATATATTTATATGTCACACAGAGGATCCAATTCTCCACTCACTTGCATGGGAGTAAATCAGAAGGAATTCCATTTACAAAGGAAATCCCTTTTTATAGTAGAACCTATTCAGTGCTACAGACACAGAATAATAAAAATAGGAACTCCCTTTTGAAGGTGCATCAACATAAACTTATCTGCAAACTGGTACACCATTCTGCTATCTGAATGCTTTCTGGACACAGAACTATGCAACCAATATATCCCTCTTCACATAGGCGCTGATTCAGTGGGTGCTCTGGGGCTGGAGCACCCACGGAAAAAAATTAGAGGGTGCTCAGCAGCCACCGGCAGTCCCGTGGATCAGCGCCTCCCTCCCCCGCCCACGCCTCCTTGTGTCGCAGATCAGCTGTTCAGCAGCATGGGGGGAGAGGAGGAGGAGCGGGACAGGAAGAGGCTGGGGAGGGAATGGGAAGAGGCAGGGCAGGGATGGAGCGGAAAGAGGTGGGGCAGGGGTGAGGGCTTGGGGGAGGGGTGGAGTGGGGGCAGGGCCCAGGGCAGAGCGAAGGTGGGGCCTGGGGCAGAGCAGGGGTGGGAAGAGGTGGGGCAGGGGTGTGGCTTGAGGGAAGGGGTGGGGTGGGATGGGGTGGGGCCTGGGGCGGAGCCGGGGTCAAGCACCACCCAGAATCAGAGGAAGTCAGTGCCTATGCCTCCTCAAGACAGAAGATCTTGGGGGGGAAAATACACGTACAGTAGTTTTAGAAAATAAATAAATCAGACTACCGTGGTATAAATGCAAAAGTTAATATGCCACTCACGCCATTTTACTTGTTAATACTTCTCCTTTTGTAGACAAAACATATACAAAACACCACTTGCATGACAATGACAAAATATTGTATATAAGAATATGCTACCTGTCTAAAGTAGTATCAGATCTGTATCGGCCAAGTAAAACTTTCTGATCTTCCTTTTCATTCAAGTTACTGTTATAAAGAAAAATTAGTTAGACATGTAATTAAAAACAAACTATTTTTAAAGTTTGCATTTGTTTGCAAAAATGACATTTTATTCTAAATAAGCATATATACAAATATATTTTAACATTTTTATTCATTTGATCAAAATGAAAACAATATGCAAATGTTGATGTAAGACATTATGCAGTACTCCAATATATTCAGAGTTAAAGGCCAGATCCTGTTCCCATTGAAGTCGATAGGAGGTAAGTAATTAATAATAATGGGAGGAAGAGCAGGGTCAAATTGAACAAAACAAGTTCTTTGCATAAACAAGACTTTAGTGTGTGTATTTTCCTTTATCTCTGGCAATACCATTTGACAGATGTATAGACATACTACTTACTGTACCTGTGTAAACTATCTTGAGATTTGTATTGGTTAAGCACAACTCTGCCATAGTTTTCATTAGTACTGCAATTAAAAAAAAGTCAGATCTTTGGTGAAAATCAAATTATTTAAACAAAGATCAATTGCTTGACAACGATTTATGTCTTGACTCAGATCTAACACCAGTTTTAAACCATTTTAACTCCACTGACAGCAGCTCTTGTCTGTACGCTCTTTGGAATGGGGACTGTCTCTTATTATGTATTTGTATGGTGCCTAGCACAATGGATGCCTGAACTTGATTGCGGCTTCTAGGCATTATTGTAACACCAATCATAATAATAGGGCACCACAATAGGTTAAAGTATTGGTCCTGATGCAATTAAGTTCCTTAAATGAATGTGTCAACATTAAATGATTGGCATTTTTCCAGACATGGAAAATCAGGTATTCCAGTAATCAAAGCATAAGGGAATGTCATCTTGAGCCCATCCTGTGAGGTGCTGAGCACATCTAGTGAGGTGCTGTGCACCCCAAGCTCCCACTGAGGTAACAGTGGAAGTTAAGGATGTTAACAGCTTGCAGGAGGCATTCAGCAGCACTTCAGGGTTGGGCCAATAGAGATTTTATAGTGAAATAAATGCAAACCCACTTGCTAAAGCATTACTCTTGCAAAAAATTAGATAATAGAATAAATTAAAAAATAAATAGAAGAGTATGTTAACCTGCAGTCAGGGAAAATATGCTGTATATAATCTTTACTGCCTGAACTGAAATTAATTCTTTCCTTACCTCTCCTCCTCAGGTCTTTTCTTTATCCAGCTGCTATCCTGCAACAGGGTCCTTCGCTTGTTGTTGTCATCATGAACAACCTGTTGTCTGCTTTTCCCTGTAAGAGTGGGACTCTTTGTATCTATCAATGCAGAAGCACAGCTATTGAAAAAACTATGCGATAAAGGTCTAAAACTTAGAATTGCATTAGAAATACTTGTTTTTCTGAGAAAGTTTGCAATATGCCTATATATATTTATGGCACAAACTGAATCTTTAGATATTACACACGAAGATCAAGGCTTCTTTAATATCAGTCTGTTAAGCCACATGTACAATCATTCAGCAGGTCATTTGGGTATTAGAAGTTACCTTCCTAAGTGTTCCATGTTTTACCAATAAATAACCTGCTGTGCTGCAACCAGTGTAGAAGTCCCTGAATCCCACTTTACCAATTTGAATTCACAATTTCAGTTTAAAAATCAGCAGCTTGATTTACTTCTGAATGAACACAGAGTTGATTTGATGAGTGAATTAGAAAATATCCATTAATGTGTCACAAACATGCAAAATAACCTTAACAAACAGTCTTAATGCCTGGTACACTGAAGAATATTATTTCACATGATCCATGAGAACATATTCTCAGTGTATTAGACAGCTGTGAATAATTGTGCTTTTAGTGGTAGTTTGGCCCCATGGGAAAAGCCTCCCTGTTCATTCTTAAGCCTATTACAGCTATATCCTTTTCTCCCCGTCTGAGCTCCTTACCATCACTTTGTTTTCTACCATTACTGCACCTTCCCTTTAACTGTGTGTTCAGTTGCAGTGGAGGCTCAATCCTGCAGTCATGACACATGGAAACTCCTTTTGAAGCCAAGTTGGAGGTGACAAATTAGACATCTGACATGTACACACGAGACCCTCATTAAGGACACGCACTTACTCAATAAATTGGAGTGCTAAGAAACAATGGGTTCTGCACCCTTTCTTTTGGGAAGCCTATTGGATTATCTCTATAATGTGCCTAGCCTCTGAGCACCACAGCAAAAAAAACTTCAAAACTCTTTGCTTCACTCAAAATGGATTTGAGCAGATATAACTAAACGTCATTCAGATTGAAAGTATATGGTTACACTCTTTGTGTTTGGAAAGACATATCACTTCACAAACAGAGTACACACAGTCGGTATTGGGTTCATTTGTCGCACCAGTATTTTGCTCTGACTTGTGAAAAGAGGAAGCCAAGTTCCTTTTATCCATGAAATTCAAGTGTAGTGACAAGTATGAAGAACCACAAATACATAGGCCAGATAGAGGAAGCGAAACACAGCAAAGGACATGATTGTTTGTTTTAAGGGAGAGTGCCTGGAGTACGTGCTTCAGAAATATTTTCTTTACTGAAAAAACAATGTCAGAGTACAAAGATGGAATTCTGTATTACATTTAAAATCAAGAAAAGATTGCAAGCCATAACATGTCCTCTACCATTTTCTGTGGTTCCCTGTGGGATGATTGGGATGTTCACAAGGACAGGTTTTTTCACTGGACCAGTGATGTTACCAATATTTTAATATGAGCTTCCAAAAATGTCTTCCTAATTTCTCCTTCTCTTACGCTGTGGTATATCCTTTGTACCATGCACTTAGATTCATAGGTTTTTAAGGCCAGAAGTAGTCATTATAATCATTTAGTCTGACTGCCTCCTAACACAAGCCAAAGAACCTCACCCAATAATTTCTGCAGCAAGCCCATAACTTCTGTTTGAGCTATAGCATATCTTTTAGTAAGATATCCATTTTTCATTTAAAATCTTCAAGTGATAGGGAGTCCAGTGCATTTCTACATACGTTGTTCCAATAGTTAACTACCCTCACTGTTAAAAATCTACACCTTAATTCTTGCAGAATGGAGGGGTGAAGGAGTGGGAAAGGTATTCATTTTTTTTCCATTTAAACATTTTTTTCCTCGTAGTTACAGTCAAAGATGGAGGCAGCACCAATTAGCAAACTAACCTATATTAAATGCACTTGCTATAAAATGTATACTTTGCTCAGTGTATTGATAATATAGCACAGTATTCAGTAGTATAGTGATGGACATGGAATAACAACAACAATAGGCAGGCAGACAAATAGAACTTCCGACATTTGACAACTGAGGATGGAGGTTTGAAGACTTTGTAAAGGGAACTGTACGCTCTCCCCCTCCAAGTAATTTTGTTTAATACCTTACATCTGGTGCAAAACGTTTGCTCTTCAAAATTATTTTTATGAGCCCCAAGCATAAAAGCCATCTTCAGCAAGAATGGGTTAGCAGTATCCAAAAGGAAGAACTCCATCGGAAGTAAGGAAATCTTCCCAACACTCCCTTCATATTGATAGCATAATTTTAGCAAAGGACTCCTGCAAACCCTTTCCAACACATTTAAGGTTCTGCTCTAAAGTCAGTTACAGTCTCACACATCTCTAAAAATCTGCTATTACGCATAAGCACAAGCATAGATGTGGTGTTTTCAAGATGCACATCAATATATACCCAAGAGTACATCAAGCCTAGTGTGTGGAACATTCATTTCTCCCCAGTGGCATATCATGAAAGTGAAATTACTCCAAAAGTCCATTTTGGATTTTTTAATCATATTTCTTAATTTAAATAATCCAATTAACTTGAAACGAAGCCCCATCTAGAGGCAGCGGCTAAACAATATGCATTTAATGTTTGCTTGTAATACTGCAGTGCAAATAGTTTACTGTTAATGTGCGTTTCTACTGTATGTGTGGCCCAATCTGCATCAAATTGTATCTGTACTGATCAAGTCAAGGATGACATATATTAATGTGCTTATACAGATTTAATGTATATATTTTGCTGCAGCTTGCCTTAGTCCTTGAGCAAGTACAAAAGGGAGGGGAGGATACAAGGAACAACCTTTAATGCATCTGCAAAACTGAGCTGTAAGCTTTACATGGCACCGATCACATGCTGTAGCCATTTCAAGGGTGTAACGGTGGCTTTGCTCCACAAGAATTCCTGTTTGAGGTGTTCTCCTTTGTGTAGTGAGGTTCCTTGCAGGGGCGGCTCCAGGCACCAGCGCAGCAAGCGCGTGCCTGGGACAGCAAGCTGTGGGGGGCAGCCTGCCAGTTGCCGTGAGGGCGGCAGTCAGGCAGCCTTCGGCGGCATGCCTGCGGGAGGTCCGCCGGTCCTGCGCTTTCGGCGGCGGGGATGCTGAAGGCGCGGCACCGGCGGACTTCCCGCAGGCATGCAGCCGAATCTCCGTGACCAGCGGACCGCTCACAGGCGTGCCACTGAAAGCCGCCTGACTGCCGTGCTTGGGGCGGCAAAAAACATAGAGCTGCCCCTGGTTCCTTGCTATCCCCTATGGATGCTCTGTGGCAATGCAGCAACTAACAGAGATTTATATTTCAGTTATTTAAAATAGCTGTATAAACATATTTGCTTAAAACCAAGGAAAACATTTTAATTAGGGCTGTCAATTGATCGCAGTTAACTCAAGCGATTAACTCAAAGCAAATTAACTTGATTAAAAAAATTAATCGCGATTAATCGCACTTTTAATCGTACTGTTAAACAATAATAGAATGCCAATTGAAATTTATTATAAATAGTTTTGGATGTTTTTCTACATTTTCAACTATATTGATTTCAATTACAACACAGAATACAAAGTGTACAGTGTTTTGTTTTTGAGTGCAGTTATGTAACAAAAAAATTCTACATTTGTAATTTGCATTTTCACGATAAAGATTGCACTACAGTACTTATAAGAGGTGAAGTGAAAAACACTATTTCTTTTGTTTATCTTTTTTACAGTGCAAATATTTGTAATAAAAATAATAATATAAAGTGAGCACTGTACACTTTTTATTCTGTTACAATTTAAATCAATATATTTGAAAATGTAGAAAAACATACAACATATTTAAATAAATGGTATTCTACTACTGTTTAACAATGTGATTAGAACTGCAATTAATCATGATTTTTTAAAAATCTCATGATTAATCGCGATTAATTTTTGTAATCGTTTGACAGTCCTAATTTTAATAGCTCAGGGGGAGGACTCTGGGTGTCCAGCCAAAACCAGAACCTGAAGTGCTTGAAATCTTTTGAGATTTTTAATGCAATTGTGTCAAATGCAGAAGAATAGGTGACATTAGACTTCTAATAAGCATCTGGACATTTATCCAAGCAGAACCCAAACTCCCAACCTTTTGCCATCAGTCTTTTCCTAATCACTATTCATATTTCTCCTTTTTAAGGCATTATTACAGACAGGGTTGACAGTACGAAAAATCGTGCCTGACAACCACCAATCAATTATATTTTCTTTCCCTCTGTCCTGTCTTCCCAAATCCTCTTTCCTCAGTCTCTCCCTCTCCAACAATCTGAAATTACAGGGTGTATTGGGGAGAGGGACAATGTTGCAGGGAGTAAACCTGCCCCTCCCTTTCTCTCTCTGCAATGCCTTAACCTGCTCTGCTCACACTGCCTATTCTCTCTGCTTCCCTCAACAGCCGCTGAGCATGTCCCCCACTATGCTGCTCCTTGGTCTCCAGGGTAACCACAGGCACTAATGCGAGCAGAAGCCATGCTCTATCCCCGCTGTTTCCCTCCCCCACTCCTCCCTTGTGTGGTGCTGGCATTCCCAGCACTTCAACCAGAATGAAAATGCTGATAAGGATCAAGCAGCACTGCTGCCTCCACCTCCCAAACCGGTCCTCACATGCATTACTTAATCAAATAAGTAGTCCGCCATTGTTCTAAGGTGGGCAGCATGCAGTCTGATTTGATACCGTGTTGAAACAAGAATATGGAGGGCACAATGGCACTTGGATTAGGTTCACATACCGCATACATGCAATAAAAAGGGCTTGTTATTTCCCCCTATGCTTTAAATACCCTGAAAGTAACAGCATCAACATACCACTTTGATTAGGGGATGATTTTCCTATGGTGAAGGTTGACATTTTATTCAGGGATGTATCCTCCTTTGGGATCTAAAAGAAAAAACATTAAAGAACAACACTGTGGTGAGATTAAGAATTAGCAACAAAGACAGAAATGTTTTGGATAGTGAAACATCCTGTATCTTGAAGAGTTTTAGCAGGATGTAGTATTAATAGCTGGATTTCAAAATTTAAATGAATCTTAGTAAATACTCACTACAAATCAGAACCTGATCAAGAAATACTTGAGGTCTTCAAGGAGTCATGAAAGCCTCTCAAAGCCAATGATATCAGTAGAATATGAACTGTCCAAACCTTAATACTAACAGTCTGATACATGAATTCATACAAACAAAAAAATCACATCTGAAATGTTGGCCTGTTGCAAATACTTCAAATTGTTTAATAATTTGAGACGTAATTTATTAAAAACTAAGCTAGTTTTCTAGATCAACCAGCTGTAAAGTGTGGAAAATAAGATGCTTGTCCTAAAGGAGAAGGAATCACAGGATACTAGGATTCACAGGGTATTTTATTAGTATATTAGTGGGGCTAGGTCAGGGTAGTTTGTGCAGCAGGATTTGGATGCTGGAGAAGAGAGAAACACTGCCATTCCCTTCTGTTACATGTACTATGTTTTAAGATTTTGGGTTGTTTTTCTTCCCCTTTCTCCTCTCTTTTTTTCTTTCCTCTTCCCTCTCCAGCTGTCACCTTTATATCCTTTCCTCATTCTCTCTATCACAATCATTCACTCTCTCAGTCCTTTGTCTTCCCCTTGATCCCTTCTGTTCTGTGTACCTGATCTATCACTCGCTTACGCCAGTTTTACACTGAGGTAAGCAAGTAGTGAATCAGGGCCTATATGTGGAGGGGATATTTGCTGGAGGACTTTATTAGAGGTCTGGTGGCAAAAAAAAATTTCTTCAACATATACATTAATGATCTGGATGATGGGATGGATTGCACCATCAGCAAGTTTGTAGATGACACTAAGCTGGGGAGAGAGGTAGATACGCTGGAGGGTAGGGATAGGGTCCAGAGTGACCTAGACAAATTGGAGGATTGGGCCAAAAGAAATCTGATGAGGTTCAACAAGGACAAGTGCAGGTGCAGAGTCCTGCATTTAGGATGGAAGAATCCCATGCACTGCTACAGGCTAGGGACCGACTGGCTAAGAGGCAGTTCTGCAGAAAAGGACCTGGGGATTACAGTGGACAAGAAGCTGGATATGAGTCAACAGTATGCCCTTGTTGCCAAGAAGGCTAACGGCATATTGGGCTGTGTTAGTAGGAGCGTTGCCAGCAGATTGAGGGAAGTGATTATTCTCCTCTATTCAGCACTGGTGAGGTCACATCTGGAGTATTGCGGCCAGTTTTGGACTCCCAATATAGAAAGGATGTGGACAAATTGGAAAGAGTCCAGCGGAGGGCAATGAAAATTATCAGGGGGCTGGGGCACATGACTTATGAGGAGAGGCTGAGGGAACTGGGCTTATTTAGTCTGCAGAAGAGAAGAGTGAGGGGGAATTTGATAGCAGCCTTCAACTACCTGAAGGGGGGTTCCAAAAAGGATGGAGCTGTTCTCAGTGATGACAGAACAAGGAGCAATGGTCTCAAGTTGCAGTGGGGAAGGTCTAGGTTGGATATTAGGAAAAACTTTTTCACTAGGAGGGTGGTGAAGCCCTGGAATGGGTTACCTCTGGAGGTGGTGGAATCTCCATCCTTAGAGATTTTTAAGGCTCAGCTTCACAAAGCCCTGGCTGGGATGATTTAGTTGGGGTTGGTCCAGCTTTGAGCAGGGGGTTGGCCTAGATGACCTCCTGAGGTCTCTTCCAACCCTAATCTTCTATGATTCTATGAACATTATATTAGGACAGAGCTAGGGGTGGTCCCTAAGGGTATGCATACACTGTTGTTGGGAGTGTGTCTCGCAGCTCAGGTCGACAGACTCGCACTAGTGGGGCTCAGGTTAGCACACTAAAAATAACTGTGTAGACCTTGCTTTGACATTTGGACTCGGGCTGGAGCTCAGGCTCTGAAGCTCACCCCATTCCTTAGGCTTCAGAGTCCTAGCTCCAGCCCAAGCCGGAATGCCCACATTGCTATTTTCAGCACGGTAGCATGAGTCTGTCAACCCAGGCGGCGAGACTCACTCCCAATAGTTGTGTAGACATACCCTCTGGAGCTCATCAGCTGGCTTGCAGTTACTTCAGGTGTCCAGTCTGCTAGAGCTTACAAAAACCAGGACAAAACAGTTATCTGTAAGAATGACAAAGAAATTCTCTGAAAACAGTGACATATGGTTACCCTATTTATTTATACAATTTGAGATTGATGTGATTGAACAATATAATACAGAGTGGGATGTGAGAATGACAGGCAAGAGTCAGGGCAAGGGGACAAAAAGTTCCTCAAGCTTGGAAAAAAATATTAAGGGCAGGCTTGACCGTGTATTATTTAAAATTCATGAAAACTAGCACTGACAAGAAATTGCATTTTTACTTTTTTAATTGAGCTTTGCAAAGTCATTCAGTGAAAACGCTCAAGATTCCTGACATCATAATAATAATCAAAACAGGCAAGACTCTGATTAAAGCAAATGGGAATATTTAACAAGGTATTTGTAAAGACAAAAATCAGGTCTGAGTCAGAAAATCTTTAAAAGTTTCCTACACCCTAATATCTCACAATTTAATAAGGAATCTAAATTCCAACATGTTGATATAAATCACTAACAACACCCTTTCCCTGTTGACTTGTCTGTTGGTACAAAGCATACACTGGCACTGTGTAATGTACAAAATATGTGATTGCATTATTTAGTCCCCACCCAATAAAAATATGTTCAAGGCTCTGGTAAACCTATCTGATTCTGTAATAACTCATAAAATACCCTTTAAAAATTCTGCCAACACATTAAACAGAGATATCTGAATTATTCCAAAGACATTCAGTGTAAGTTATCATACAGGCATCACTAGTTAGCAATGAGTTTTGTTGCATTATTTAGGGTACCTAAATTGCTATAATCACACGAAAAGCAAGAACACAAGACAGTCTCTGATTAAAAACACACACACACACACACACACACACACACACACACACACCCCATGGCAACAGCTGACCATCTATTGCTCTTCATTTCATCCAGTACTTGAATAATAGTTTGACATTTTGACAAGTTTAACAAGCAATCAACTCTGGCAATGCTTCATCTGAGACAGCCCAGTTGTTTCTACAGAAAGGGATTGGGTTTATTTTCCAGTAAAGATTTTGATTTTTTTTTTTTAAAGGCAGTTAACCTTTGGAAGCTGAGCACCTCTTTAGGAAAATGAAATCAATTATGGCCCCAACAATCTCAACATGATTTTGGAAAGGCCTACCCTTCTTAATTTTATAGATCTTCCATGATGTCAGGGTAATGCTGATGTAGGTCTTCATAATATGATACCCTTTCCTTTCCTACATGCTTTGAGAAGCAGTGAAATAGTTAACAAAATGTTAACTCTTAGAGTAGCATTATTGTTATGTGTATAGAATAAATGGGGCAGTTCATTTCAGAACTGTTGTTTCAGGCTCTGAAACTGTTGTTTCAGGCTCCCAGTGGCTGTGGTTCACCGTTCCCGGCCAATGGGAGCTGCGGGAAGCAGAGGCCTACGGACAATCAACATCAGCAAAATGTCTCTCAGCCCGCAATCAGATTACCCCGATGGGCCGCATGCGGCCCGCGGGCCACAGGTTGCCCACCACTGTATTAAAGATTTAAATGCAATATAAGATTTTTCTGCTCTACTCTCCAGCTTAGTCAATCAGGAACACAGGAGTCAGTTATTGCGTACAGCTACATCTAAGTAGGTGTAGTTTCCAGCTCATTACCCATGCTAGCTTTGATTGAGCTAATACACTAAAAACAAAAATGTAGTTGCGGCAGCATGGGTGGTGGGATGGGCTAGTTGCCCAAGAAAGTACCTATGGTCCCCGGCGGAATTATACTCAGGCAGCTAGCCCAAGACGCAGCCCATGCTGCCACAGCTACACTCCTATTTTTAGCACCCTAGCTCCATCAAAGCTAATGTGCATACACTTACTCTGTTTCATTCCCAACAAGTGAAGAGGAATGCAAATAAATTTGAACAAGTGAACCTTTATTAAACCCTGTGGACTACTCTGTCCATGTAGCTGAGTTCCTCCCAGCCTAACTCCCTGGTGTTCCCTGTTCCATCCGTGTCTGTCAATAACCATCTCTCCAGGGAACACTGACCCTCTGACTACTTGACACACTTTCCCTCTGTCACAAACATTTTAACATAAACACTAAAAACAAATAATTGATGCCTAAGCCCCACCCCATGTCCCTTCAATGAGACGTTGCTAGCACATTGCTAAGTTGGTGTCTTGTCTTTACGACAGACTCAGCTGGTTATAGAGTCTTTGAGATAGCTTGGTCTCCTCAACAGACAACCACACTGGGAGAGGACTATCTCTGTCTTTGTCACCTGTCTCCGAGTCTGGCAAATTCTCTCTCTGAGGAGTCTCCGCCCTCCTTGTGGGATTGGCTTCGGGACGGTTCTCTGTCTCTCCATTCAGTGACGATCTCTGTATCTCTGCAGGCTCTCTCTGGGTGTTGTATCTGCTGACTTATAAGAGTCTTCTGTTCCTTCAGATCACTTGTCACTCCTGCATAGTTGCCTCATATGACCTGGGTGCCTCTGCAGTCCTCACAACTTCTTTAGTCCACTCCTTCTGGTGTCTCTCTAATGGTTAGATCTTCACAGGAGTGCCTGTCTCCAGGGCCAGTAGGTCCTTGGCTGATCTGTCATACTCTACTGCCTGCTTTCTTTGATTATTGGCCAACTACTCTCTGAGGTATCTCCATCCTTCTGTCTGCAATAGGTAGCAGGGTTTTGGTCCTTCATCCCATCAGTGCTTGCGCAGGACTTTTTTGGCCATCTCACCATTACTCTGGGGTATGCTAGGGAGGAGTTGTGGTGGTCAAACTCCCATATGAGCACAAACTCCTTGAATTCTTCCAAGGCAAATTGGGGTCTGTTATCAATGACTACAGTGTCCGGAACGCCAGATCTTGCAAAGTGGGCCTTCAGTTTGCCAATCACTGACTTGTTTCTTTTATCAGGCAGGGCATTGACCTCCCAGCAGTTTGAGTAGGATCCACTGTAATCAAGGACTGGTTTTCCTTGAAGGTAAATAAGTCCACTCCCACCTTTTCCTATGGTCGAACAGGCAGCTCACATGGTCTCTTTCTACTGGTGGTTATCACACACCTAACAGGTATCATATCCTATTAACAAGGAGTCCAGTTGTGTATTCATTAATGGCCAGTAAACACGCTTTCAAGCCCAACTAAAACAGCTGTCAATGCCCAAGTGTGAGGTATGTATTTTTTCCATGAAACCCTTATGTAACGAGGCAAGAAAAACAACTCTCTGCTCTCGAAATATGATTCCATTCCATCCACTCAGCACATCTTTATTTTGAAAATATGGTTCTGCTCCTACCAGTACTTGGTTTTTGTCTTCTGGCCACTCTCATATTGCTTTCTTGACTGCCTGTAGTCATAGATTTCCTTTTCCATAGCCTCTTTGATTTCCATCAGCTTTGCTGTTGAAACTGGGTGTTAGTGGGAGCTAGCATGTTAATGGATTCAATACCCTCATCCCTTTCCCCCAACTTACTCATGCTGGGTATATAGGCACTGCTCAAGGTGTCAGCTAACGTCAATAATTGTCCTGAACAATATCAGATCTCTACCTGGCAGCGCTAGAGGTGCATCAACATGCACTGCAATCTCTTTGGAGCACTGAGAAGGGGCTTTGCCAGGATTGTCTCTAGGAGTTTGTAGTTTGATTGCACTATTACTAGCTGACCACAGAAGTACTGATATAATCGCTCCACCAAATAACACAGCCAGAAGCTCTTTTTCTATTTGTGCGTGCCCCTATTCAGTCTCACAGGGCTCTGCTGGCATGAGAAACTGGCTTTTCCTGCAAAGGAGCTACACCCAAAACTTTCTCCGATGCACCACTGTGATGCGGTGGGGTTCAAACCGAATGTAGTGTCCAGTCCTCTCACTGAACACACGAAACCTTACAAGTTCACTGCTCCTTTAAAGAGACAGTACACAGCACCAGCCTGTTAATTTGGCTGAGGACTTCACTTTTCCATTTGAAACACTACACTGAGATAGTTACTGAGATGGAGTAAGTTTATTAACAAAGAACAGATATGTAAGTGATACCAAGCAGAAGTAATTTGGATAGAAATGGTTACAAACAAAAATAAAAATATGCTTCTAAGACTAAAACCTCACTTAGCAAACTAGAGTCTTTTGTTTACAGTAGTTTTCTCACCACGGTCCTTCTTCCAGCAAGGCTGGCCAGTCCTTAGCCAGGATCCAACACGCAGAACCCAAAGCAGTTGGTTTCTTTGTCTCCTCACATGAAGGATGCCAAAATCTCTCTCTCTCTCCTTATATCTACCAAAGTTCAATGACCTTGTTTCAGGAGGCAGGAAGGTTTCCTGGAGCTGCAGCTTCCATCTCCCTCCCCTCTCCCCCCCCCAACCCCCCACAGAGAGTGTTACGTGACCCTCCCCCACCCTGGTTTGCCAGATGGCTTTGTCTACCTTGCATATAAATGTAATTTCATTGTCTCTTCCTGCTTAATTTACATTGGAGATATATTCAAGCAGGCAGAACCACATTCCTTTGTCTAGGATGGGTAACTTAAGACCACCCTGACTTACACCTCTTAAGAACATGTGAAAAAGTATAAATATGTGCTGGAAACATCACCCATACATACACCACACAATAATATTAATAACCAGCCAGTTTGCCTATATCTTAACATGACAGATGATAGCAGTGAGTTGGGGTACACGGAGCTGGTCTGGCCAGCTGTGGCTCACTGCTACATTCTGGAGAGCTCCTTCCCCTCTGGCATTGGGACGCTATTAGGGTCACAATCACACTGGAGGATCAGTGGTTCTCTCGGCTGGTAGTACTTCTAGACAGGGACATCCATTACCATTTGTTTCAGTGTGTCAAGTGTTTCCTGTTGGGAACCTACCCAGTCCCTCTCAACATCCTCCCTTGTGAGCTGACATATGGGTTCTGTTACTGCAGCCATGTGTGGACAGAACTTGGACAGAAAATTTATCATTCCCATGAAGTGCTGTATCCCTTTCACATCCACTGGAGCTGACATGTCTCTGACTGACTTGATCTTGTTGGGATCTGCTTTCAGTTCCTCGCTGTGGAAGCAGCATAGAGGCCCTGACACTTCCACATCTGCTCCACACAGAGGGTGGAATCTGCCCTAGTGGAGACAGCCAATAGAAGGCTTGTGCACCACTTTACTCCTCAAAATAGGGCTTAAGCGATTCCTAGGCCTCGTCTACACACAAGGCTGAATTTCAGCTGGTGAGAACAAAGCCAATTTCCAACCCAGAATATGGACGGTCAAGTCTTCTTGCACATAAACAAAAGTAATCATACATCACGTGTATGCAACACTTTTCCAAATCCCTCATTTGAAAATATTCATAATACAAGTAATCTAAATCAGGTTCACATTTCTCCATGTCAAATTTTACTTACTCACAAGAAAGTTTCTCTATTCTTTAGCATCTAGATATGACAATGATTAAGTGCTTATTTAGAAATACTTTGATTAGAGATACTTTTTTTTTTTTTTTTTTTGCTTCTAGTGGACAAAGTATTCAGTTTCCATCTTTAAGGTACTGCACATCAATACACCATGTAATGAGCATGTCACCATACACAAAGCAAGGAAGAGGAAATGTGGCTTCTTACTAAAGGCTTAATGTGGGGTACACACTCCGCACATAAAAAGTGGAGGTCAGTTGTGTTTATGGTGCAGTTTCCAGTTTGCAGAGGATAGCTGTTGCCTTGTTAAAAAAAGATTCAGGGCCTCTCCTGTCATCTTTCTTCTCATGTGACTATGGGCTTGTCTACACATGAAAGTTCATTCAGAATAAGATTAGGTGAATTTAAAATAGATTAAATATTCTTGATTAACTTCCTCTATGGACACTCTTTATTCCGAAATAAATTGGGAATAGTTCACCAGAAACAGTTCCCTGTGTAGACAAGTCCTTCCTAAAGGGGGCCAAGTTAAAGTTGTACAGTAAACTTTAACTTTGGTATTTCCTCCTTTAGTGCCCTATATGAAATAAAAGAGGCTCCTTCTACACACCATAAAACTACGCAGAATTCGGTGATAAATTGCTTTTATTAATCACCTGTATTCTGTCCAACAATCTGTCTCCCAGGTACTTCTAATATTCCAGCCTTCTCAATAGCTTTAAAACTTTGCTGTTAAAAAGAATAAAGCAGACAGATAATTATTTCCTGCTTTGTCCAAAATGTGGAATTTCCCCACAAAATTATACTTCCCTGAAGCAATATTCAGACCTAGATTAGGTTGACTCTCCAATGCCTTGTGACCAATCAGAGGTAGAAACTGGACATTTATTCCATTAGAAATCCAAGAAATCCTATTCTCGCATTGTGGTATAAGAATTTTGGTTGCTCTCTTTTCCCCCCTCTTTTCCTTTCCATATTTACTTTTTCTAAACTATGTCACATTCCAATATTATTTGTTATCAGATATATCTAGAACTGTTTAGGCTGTTACATTTATCCATAACCTTGTGCTCCAGCATAATGAAAATATCTTCAGTTTGATTTTCCCGATAAAGTAGGGCTTTTTTCAGATTCTGTTACAACATGAATATGCTATCTTTGCATCTTTTTTAATCAAACTCTGTCAGACCACAGTGTCACCTAATAAAACTCTACATATTGTAATTCACACCTCAAGTAGCCAAATACAGAACTAGCAATGCACAGCTGTGGCCCTTATTCACTGCTATGATGAAATGGCATGTGTGTGTGTACCATACATCTTGAAAGTTGTAGTGTTCAGTATTATTCTGATGTTTTCTGATTTTCCTAAAGAACAGAAAAAATGCGAGCTCGCTAACATCTGTGTCAAATTGCAGGCAAGGCTGCAAAGGAGCCAGTTGCAGCTCCTGATCTTAGTGCCAGCCCCTGCCACAGCATAATTTAGAGTGGACTCAGGATATAATACACTGGTTCAAAATGGCCCGTGGAGATCTGTGCATGAGCTGAAAATAGCCAGATGCAGCAGCACCGCACATAGCCCTTTGATGGTTGGTGTAGGGGAATGTCCTATGTCAGGGGAATCCCCAGATGGGGACATCCTCTGACTTTATAGCCCCTTTGCCCTTCCAGGACATCACAAAGGTGCCAGTTGAAGAACCTGTTTTCAGGAAAATGAATCTACTGCTTATTTTTTAAAACTGTAAGGAGAAAGCTCATGCAAGTTTAATCAGTATAACTAAAATAAAATAAAAAAATATATGGATATATACCTATCTCACAGAACTGGAAGGGACCTTGAAAGGTCATTGAGTCCAGTCCCCTGCCTTCACAGCAGGACTAAGTACTGTCCCTGACAGGTTTTTTTTTTTTTCCCCAGGCCCCTAAATGGCCCCCATCCTGGGTTTAGCAAGGCAATGCTCAAACCACTGAGCTATCCCTCCCCCCTTATATACTATGATGAATTTCCCAGACATATAATATCTTAAAAGCCTAAGTTGTTTTGGTAGCTATTCAATACACAAACTAGAAAATAAAATTTAGTGACAATGAAACCCTTCTGTTTCTCTGTAGTGGCCCATCATATTTGTGTATTTTAAATTTCCTCATCTGAAATCCAATCTTAATTTTTCAGTACAAGAACTGCTTTTCAGAACATGGTCTTAGGTTTCAATGTTACTTTTTTTCTCCTTTTATTTACAGTAAAAGCCAACCAGAAAGCTCTATAAACCATCATTTCTGATCTTCATTGAAAGTCTGGTTTACAATCCGGTTGGCACGGGGCCGGCAGACTCCCGACCTGGCTCCGCATGGCTCCCCGGAAGCCGTGACATGTCCCTGTTGCTCCTAGGCGGAGGAACAGTCGCGAGGGGTTCGGAGTGCAGGACGGGGTGTGGGACACGGGTTCTGGGAGAGAGTTTGGGTACGGAGGGGGTGTGGGGCTGGGGGTTGGAGCACGGAAGGGGTGCATGGTGCCGGATCCAGGTGGTGCTCACCTCAGGCGGCTCCCCGCAAGCAGCGACACATCCATGCTGCTTCTAGGCAGAGGCGTGGCTAGGTGGCTCTGTGCGCCTACCCTGCCCCGAGCGCTGGCTCCGCAGCTCCCATTGGCCAGAAACCGCGGCCAATGGGAGCTGCGGGGGTGGTGCCTGTGGGTGGAGGCAGCATGCAGAGCCACCTGCCCACGCCTCTGCCTAGGAGCAGGAGGGACATGTTGCCACTTGCAGGGAGCCACCTGAGGTGAGCGCCACCTGGATCCAGCACCCCCCCCGTGCCCCAACCCCCTGCCCTGAGTCCCGTCCTGCACCCACATTCCCTCCCTCTTAGTTAACCAAAATATTTTACTTACCAGCACCACCCCCATTCTCCCAACATGCCGGATAACAAAGCTTTTACTGTACAAAGTATACATCTCAGGGTTTCTCATAGAGATACACTGTTCCACCTTCCTACTGAATAGAACAGAAATAAGCAACCAAAACTAAACAAATCAAAAAAGCAGTAGATGCCTGTAAACCATGGTGCTTTAGGGACATCTAGGATGACGAGTTTTCTGCCCAGCTATCTTACAATCTATTTCAGAATAAACATATTAACCAGAAGGACAATAGCAAAACTGAAGTAAGATCAGAAATTCTGTGGGACAGAAATAATTTTTGGCACATAGGGTTACAATGATTTGTATCACCTTGTGTTGATATATTTTTTTGCTATGTTTACTTATTTTTGGTTTTAGTTTTATAACATTATAATGGCGAGGCAAGGGAATGGCAAGTGGAGATTAGTGTTGGAATGTTAGGCTTACAGAGGGGACTTGAAGGAGGAAAGAAAAGTCACTGGGCACACAGGAGGAGTGAGGTTGTTCTGCGTGTAGAAAGCATCACAAAAAGCACAAGATGGAAAAGAGACAAAGCGGACAACAAGGTGAGAGCAATGGACAGAGTGTAGGACCCATGTGAGGGAGCAAGAAGAAATAAGACAGGAGATGTAGGCTGGGACGGATTTGTAAAAAGCTGGAGGATAAGGAAGTTGATTGTGATGGGGAAGCAGACAGCAGACAAGTGATTGGAGAGGAAGCTTATTTTCACTATAGCATGTTGAATAGAGTGGAAGCTTACAATACGAGAGGTGGGAAGACAGCAATGACTAGAATTTTTCTACAAATTTTCAACAAAATTTGTCTATTGAAGCGAAAGGGTTTTGCAGAAGCCAATTGGTTTTGATGATTTTTTTCTCAGGAAGGTCTCTCAGATCCAGGATGGAATTTCTGGTCAAAACACAGATGAAAACCCTACCCCACAATAACCAGATGCCTGGTGGTTAGGGCACTTGCCTATGAGGTAGGGAACCCAGGTTTAAGTCCCTGCTCCAAATCAGGCAGAATCTAGGTCTCCGATATCCCAAATGAGTGCCCTAGCTGCCAGGCTATTGTGAGGTGGAGAGTGACACCAGTAAGTTTTTTCACAAAGTGGATTTGGTTTCCAGCCAGTCCTAGTTATGATGGATTGTTATTTCACATGCAAAGGAATTTTATTAAAGCTTTTAGAAGTAGGGATCTATCTAGGTTCTTATACCACATCACAGTATCTAAGCAAGTAGAATGGAGAGGAAAGGATGAATTGCACATTTTCTAATGGATTGTACAGTTTAGATTTAAATGCCTCCAACAATGGGGATTTCACAGCTTCTCTTAATAAGCTATGCCACAGTCTAATTCATCTCCATGTTAGGAATGTTCCTAATTATTGTTCTACGTTTTCCCTGTTTTAACTTATTGCATTGATTTTTGCTTCAGTTCAAGAGACATTTTGTCAGTAAGAATCTCCTCTGGTAGATGATTAGAGTAAAGGGATCTCTCTGCTCTACTTTGTTTTGTTCTCTTGAAACAACTATTAATCCTCTCCTGCATGGCTTATTGTTTACTTGTAAAATATGACCAGGGTGTATCTGATATTTTAACTGAAAAATACATGTAGTCCTATTTAATTCCAATTTCAAAAGTAACTACAGTATTTCCTTAAAAGTTGCCATCAGTTGATGACCTAGTCGGTCAGATCAGGTCAGACTATTTTATGTTCTCCCTTCTTTCCCATAAAAATAACAAGGCTTATGAGTATATGCCAATGAATAGTAACTATCCATACAACTATAAGCTCATTTCAACCTAAACTGTATTTTTCACCATGCTAACAATTACAGATCTCTTGTTTGAAATTTCCAGGTATTAGAAAGTAAACATTATGGGCAACTAATCATTATTTGGAAATATCAGTCTAACATTTGAATCCATATTTAGGTAGTTTTAGAATCAATTTCACCCTTATATTACATAACAATTCTTCAGTGCATGGGGTGAAATCCTGACCCTTTGGAAGTCAATGATAGCTTGCTATTGACTTCTATCAGTCCAGAATTCCACCCCTAGTCTAGACACCGAATCTGTACTACCCGGCAGTACATTCTTATTTATTATTTTTATTGCAGTGGTGTCCAGATACCCCATCAAGACTGGCATCCCTTGTGCTATTGGTCCTTACTAATGAAGCCTCAATTCAAATGTTTAGTTATGTTTTCTGCCCTTGCTTTCCCTTCCGTATTGAAGGTAGGGCCTCTTCCTTCCTCTCCCACTAAACCAGCTTTATCTACCACAGCACAGTGGTGCCACCTCTGTCTCATCCTTGTTCTTTTGGAAAGGGTAGGGTGATAAGAGGGGAAACATTTCTCCTTAACTGAGGCCTTGTCTACACTACAAAGTTTTGTCGACAAAACAGTGAATGCATACACACTGCGATGTGACTCTTGGTGGCAAAAATGCCCTGTTTTGGCAACAAAATACAACCACCCCAATGACAGACATAAGTCTTTTTTCTCTAAATTTTTGTTGACAACGTGCCAGTATAGACACCATGCTTGATTTTATCACTTTAATTGGCCTCCAGGAGTTGTCCCACAATGCCCACTGTGACCACTCTGGTCAGCAGTTTGAACGCCACTGCCCTGCAGCCAGGTAAACAACCATCCACCCCACCCTCTTAGAAGCTCCGGGAATTTTTGAAATCCATTTCCTGTTTGTCGGCATGGAGGGGTCTCATCGCACCTTCCCAGATGACCATGACAGGTTATCGCAGCAAATGCTCGCCCGCTTGGACCACTGTGGATCTGCTGGATCTGCTCAGTATATAAGGAGAGGAGGCTGTGCAGTCCCAGCTGTGCTTGAGCCATAGGAATTGGGATACCTATGGGCAGTGATGAGCTGCCAAAATATTAACATCAGGTTCCCTCCTCCTCACCCCACGAGGGGGTCGTGGCCCGCCCCCCAGGACTCCTGCTCCATCCAACCCCCCACGTTCCTTGACGCCCCCCCCAGGACCCCTGCCCCATCCACCCCCATTCCCTGTCCCCTGACTGCCCCCTGCCGCCCCATCCAACCCCTCCTCTAATTCCTGATGGCCCCCCGGGGCCCCTGTCCCATCCAACCACCCCTTCTCTCTGTCCCCGACTGCCCCCGGAACCCCTGCCCCTGACTGCCCCCCACCGCCCCATCCAACCCCTGCTCCTTCCTGACTGCCCCCTAGGACCCTTGCCCCCATTCAATCCCCCTGTTCCCTGCCCTCTGACCGCCCCGATCCCTATCCACCCCCCGACAACCTCCCGAACTCCCCTGCCCTCTTCCAACACCCCGTCCCTGCTCCCTGCCCCCTTACCGCGCTGCCTAGAGCCGCTCGGCCGGGTCCGGGTCCGCTTGGCCGGGGCCAGGATCACGGGACCCAAGCCAGGCCGGCCCGGGCCGGAGCCACTCAGCCGGGGCCAGGACCGTGGGGCCCGAGCCAAGCCAGGCTGGGCCCGGGACCGGCGCCGCAGGGTCCGAGCCGAGCCAGGCCGGGCTGGAGCTGCTCGGCCAGGGCCGGGGCCGGGACCGGCGACGCGGGGCCTGAGCTGGGCCGGAGCCGCTCGGCCAGGGCCAGGACCGGGCTGGGGCACTCGGCGGGGCCAGGCCGAGGTCGGGGGGCCAGGCCAGATGGAGCCGCTCGGCCGGAGCCGGACTGGGCTGCGTCGCGCCTCCCTGGAGCCCTCCTCGCGCGTCCCCGCCCCAGTTTACCTGCCTGCTGCTTGTTTCAGGCTTCCCGCGAACATCTGATTTGTGGGAAGCAGGGGAGGAGAAGGGGGGCGGAGCGTTCAGGGGAGGAGGGTGAAGTGAGCTGGGGCCGGGGGCAGGGTGGACAGCTGCTGAAACTTTTGTTAAATTTAAAAGCCCTTTTAGAACCGGTTGTCCCGGAACAACCGGTTCTAAAAGGGCTTCTAAATTTAACAACCGGTTCCTGCGAACCGGCTCCAGCTCACCACTGCCTATGGGCACATTTCTCGAGGCTTGTGCAAAAAGAGTTATGATCGGGACACGCTGCAGTGCAGAGCGAAGATAAAGGAGCTGAGGCAGGCGTACCATAAGGCGAGGGAGGCAAACCGTCGTTCCGGTGCTGCTCCTAAGACCTGCCAGTTCTATAAGGAGCTGGATGCTATCCTTGGTGGTGCCCCCACCTCCATCACCAAGAGCCCCATGGATACTTCGGCGGGCCTTGAGGTGGTGGAAAGAGGACTTAACTTGGAGGATGAAGTTATAGATATAGAGGTGGAGTTAGATGAGGATGTGCAGCTCCCAGGGGGTCGCCTGGTGGTGCAGGCAGCCAGGAACTGTTCTCCACTCCCAAGGTGTCTAGCCAGTCTCAGCAGTTGCTCTCCAGCGAGCAAGAACCTGGAGATCAGACTCCTGATAAGTGGCTGTGGTTTTTGTAGTCATAGAATCATAGAATATCAGGGTTGGAAGGGACCTCAGGAGGTCATCTAGTCCAACCCCCTGCTCAAAGCAGGACCAATTCCCAACTAAATCATCCCAGCCAGGGCTTTGTCAAGCCGGGCCTTAAAAACCTCCAAGGAAGGAGACTCCACCACCTCCCTAGGTAACGCATTGCAGTGCTTCACCACCCTCCTAGTGAAATAGTGTTTCCTAACATCCAACCTAGACCTCCCCCACTGCAACTTGAGACCATTGCTCCTTGTTCTGTCATCTGCCACCATTGAGAACAGCCGAGTTCCATCCTCTTTGGAACCCCCCTTCAGGTAGTTGTAGGCTGCTATCAAATCCCCCCTCATTCTTCTCTTCTGGAGACTAAACAATCCCAGTTCCCTCAGCCTCTCCTCATAAGTCATGCGCTCCAGACCCCTAATCATTTTTGTTGCCCTCCGCTGGACTCTTTCCAATTTTTCCACATCCTTCTTGTAGTGTGGGGCCCAAAACTGGACACAGTACTCCAGATGAGGCCTCACCAATGTCGAATAAAGGGGAACGATCACGTCCCTCTATTTCTTCTTGTTGCTAACATACCTGAAGAAACCCTTCTTGTTACTCTTAGCATCTCTTGCTAGCTGCAACTCCAAGTGTGATTTGGCCTTCCTGATTTCACTCCTGCATGCCTGAGCAATATTTTTATACTCCTCCCTGGTCATTTGTCCAATCTTCCACTTCTTGTAAGCTTCTTTTTTGCGTTTAAGATCAGCAAGGATTTCACTGTTTAGCCAAGCTGGTCGCCTGCCATATTTACTATTCTTTCTACACATCGGGATTGTTTGTTCCTGCAACCGCAATAAGGATTCTTTAAAATACAGCCAGCTCTCCTGGACCCCTTTGCCCTTCATGTTATTCTCCCAGGGGATCCTGCCCATCTGTTCCCTGAGGGCGTCAAAGTCTGCTTTTCTGAAGTCCAGGGTCCATATTCTGCTGCTCTCCTTTCTTCCTTGTGTCAGGATCCTGAACTCTACCATCTCATGGTCACTGCCTCCCAGGTTCCCATCCACTTTTGCTTCCCCTACTAAGGGGATGTGGTGCAGGGTACAGAAATGTAGAAGGCTGGCTGTGTTTCTGTGAGCTGGACATTTCCCTGTGTAGCTAATCAGTACAGCAGAACTGGGTGTTGATGCACGCCGAGATCTCACGGGAATCCTCCAGAGAGATCTCCAGGAAAGTTTCCTGGAGGTACTCAGTAATTCTCTGCCGAAAGTTCAGTGGCAGAGCAGCTTTGTTCCTTCCCCCATTGTAGGAAACTTTCCCATGCCATTCGGCAATCACTTGTGCAGGGACCAAAGCAGCACACAGGCGAGTAACATAGGGACCAGAGCATGAGCCACAAGCATGTAGTAGATCTACCCTCATTTTCCTGCTTACCCTTAGCAGTGACATATCTGCTAGAACGACCGCTGCCTGTAGCAGTGTGGGAAAAATTTAGAAAATTTTCCCTAGTTGGCTGCCCCACAACCCTTGCAGAGTGAGCGCTCTTTTCCCCATTTGGAGCACCCCTTTCCCCCCTGCCAACACTCACTATGCTTTGAGTGTTCGCAGAGATGTGTGCTTGCCAAGGGTCAATGAGAAAGTGATTGTTATGTTGCAGAAGGTGTATTTTACTGAACTGTTTCAATGCTGTGCGTGAATTTAACAATCATGCCTCTGTGCATTGTTCCTTGTGCTTTGACAGATGTGGCCTTCAGGAACACTCCACACACACTTGCCGAGCGTCTCTGCCAGATAAGAAAGCGCCCAAGATGGAGCAACGAAGACATGTTCCAGGAGGTACTGCACTACTCCAATCAGGGGCGGCTCTAGGTACCAGCAAAGCAAGCAGGTGCTTGGGGCAGCCCATTTGCAGGGGCGGCAGGGATCCAGCATGGGAGCTGAGAACTAACAGGGGGCCCTGGGAGCTGTAGTTCCTTGGTTAGCTCCCTGCCTACAGGGCCAGCCCTGAAGCAGGGAAAGAACTACATTTCCCAGCATTCCCATGGCCACTACCAACAGGAAAGAGGGGGAGGAAGTGAGGAAGCTAAGACCTTATGCTGCAGCCTGCTGTGAATGGAGAGTTGCACTGTGAGTAGGGATACCATATTTTAACATTCAAAAAATAGGACACTCCACGGGGAGGGAGGGTAGCCCCACCCTGCCACCATCCACTCCCTCTGACTGCCCCCCACAGAAACCCTAACCCATCCAAATACCCTGCTCCCTGTCCCCTGATCACCCCCTCCTGGGACCCCTGCCCCAACTGCCCCCCAGGACCCCACCCCCTATCTAAGCCTCCCTTCTCCTTGTCCCCAACTGCCCCCTCCTGAGACCCCCCCCAACTTCCCCCCTAGGACCCCACCCCCTACCTGTCCCCTGACAAACCCCTGGGACTCCCATGCCTATCCGCTGCCTGTCCCCTGACTGCCCCCCCCAACCCCTGACCCATCTAACCCCCCCTTCTCCCTGCCCCTGACTGCC
>NW_020664372.1:5894904-5895528 GCF_002925995.2 Terrapene triunguis | reverse complement strand
CCCCCTTACCGTGCCACTCAGACTAGCGTGTCTGGCTTCGCACAGCGCCAGACATGCTGCTGCATACATGCTGCCGTGTTCCCCTGCGGAGAGCCCCCCCCCCCACCCCCCCAGCACCTGCCTTCCAGATTTGAACACCTCAAAATTCAGGAGTGCTCAAGCTCAGTTTGGGCGGCTGTTACTTCATTTCTCCCAAATCAAATATACTGATCCACTGTAACTTGCTATAGAAAAAGTAGGATAAAATTGAGCAAGAAATGCTTCCCAGTGGTTATTAGGACTGGAATTGCTATTTTCAACAGCCATTGCCTTTTGTTTGTTTGTTTGTTTAAAAGCAAGACAGTGATATTGCATTGGCAAATTCCCCATAGAAAGAAAGAGTGGAACAAAAGAATAATAAAGGCACGTCAACTTTTCCTCATTTATGGAGGACAGTCTTATAATATGCATCCAGATATCCTCCAATCACACAAGCTGAAAATTGTTCCACTTTACTGCAGTTCTGTAACCATATGGGAACCAATCCTGTCTGTGTTCTGTGCACACCTAAAATTCCTGCTGAATGACCTGCCCTGGGAGCGAGTTACCAGTGACCCAGGGCTGGGGCGGAAGGAGGGTGCGGGG
>NW_020664372.1:5839790-5894804 GCF_002925995.2 Terrapene triunguis | reverse complement strand
GCTGGGGTGGCAGGGGGGTGCAGGTCGGGGAGGGGAAAGCCCAGGGCTGGGGCAGCAGGGGGATGTGGGTGGTGGGGGAGAGCCCAGGGCTCGGGTGGCAGGGGGGTGCGGCGAGGAGCCCAGAGCTAGGACGGGGGGCAGCCAGAATTTTTTTTGCTTGGGGCGGCAAAAAACCTAGAGCCGGCCCTGACTCCAATGCAGAGAAAAGGAGTTCTGGGAAGCCGAAAGGCAGGACAGAAAAGAAAAAAGTTTGTTAAGGACATTACTGAGCAGATGATTAGAGTAATGGAGGAGCAAATGCAGATGCTGAAGTCCTTAATAATGCTGCAGACTGAGCAGATGCGTGCCCTCCCTCCCCTGCAGCACATTCAGAACTCTTTTCTATGCCCCACCCCTAACTCCGTCCTTTCCACTTTCCGGGATTTCTTGGTTTCCCCTTCACTCCACCCCCTCAGACAACTTTCACAATGATAGCCGGACTTACACACAGCTTTGAAAGTCTGCTCTTTCCTGGTACCTCCTTTCCCACCAAGCATCTTTGTGTGTGTTGTTTCTTGTGCAACAAAAGCAAAGTTTTTGAATGGTAACTCGTCTTTATTTGTTTCCTACAAATTGAGATTAGCAGACACTATTAATACATGCACAGGCAGTTTATTCATGTGCTGTCTGGAAGTAAGGCCCCAAATGTCACCATTCCTTCCTAGGAAAACTACATGTAATGTAACATTGCAGCACCAATCAGATATATACATTACTGGTTCTCATTTTCAAAGTGTTGCTCCAAAGCCTCCCTGATTCGAATTGCCCCACTCTGGGCTCCTCTGATAGCCCTGGTATCTGGCTGCTCAAAATCAGCAGCCAGGCAGTCTGCCTCAACACTCCACCCCTGAGCAAACCTTTCACCCTTAGCTTCACAAAGACTATGCAACATACAACACGCGGCTATGACCATGGAAATATTATCCACATAAGGTCTAACCTGGCATAAAGGCATTGCCAGCGCGCCTTTAATCTGCCAAGGCACATTCAACTGTCATCCAGCACCTACTCAGCCTGTTGTTGAACTGCTTCTTACTGCTGTCCAGGTGTCCCGTGTAAGGTTGCATGAGCCACGGCTGTAGGGGGTAAGCCTGGTTGTCCAGGATCACTATGGGCATTTCAATATCCCCCACTGTAATCTTCTGGTTGCAAAGAAAGTTCCTGCTTGTAGCTTTCTATACAGGCATCATGCACCTTCCCGGACCACCCCACGTTGATGTCAGTGAAATGCCCACGGTGATCCACACATGCCTGCAACACCATGGAGATGTACCCCTTCCTATTGATGTACTCTGTCGCAAGGTGGTCTGCTGCCAAAATTGGAACATGTGTACCATCTATCGCCCCGCCACAGTTAGGGAAACCCATTTCTGCAAAGCCATCCACTATTTCACGCACATTTCCCAGAGTCACGGTCCTTCCTAGCAGGATGTGATTAATTGCCCTGCACACTTGCATTATCGCAGCCCCAGCAGTCAACTTCCCCACTCCAAATTGATTCACAACCAACCAGTAGCAGTCTGGAGTCACCAGCTTCTACACAGCGTTTGCCACATGCTTCTCTACACCGATAGGGCAGCTCTCATTCTGGTGTCCTTGCACCGCAGTGCTAGGGCGAGCTCTGCACTCAGTTCCAGGAAGATGGTTTTCTACATCCAAAAGTTCTGTAGCCACTGCTTGTCATCCCACACCTGCATGACAATACGATCCCACCATTCAGTGCTTGTTTCCTGAGCCCAAAAGCAACGTCTATCCTATACAGCTGTTCTGTGAATGCCAAAAGCAATCTAAAGTTGCTCCTATCCATATCACGCAGCGTGTCAGGCAAATGAGAGTCTTCTTCAATTAGGAACTTGGTGATTAACTGCACTGCCATCCGCGATGTCTTCATGACAGTTATCAGATCATAGGAGAGCAGTGTGGAATACATCTCTTCTCACAAAGATGCCGGGTGCACAAAGAAGGTCCATTGAAAAATGCCATGAAAGATAGCCAGAAGCCCATGGAGTGCTAGGACAGAAAAGCAATGCATCATGGGACATTGAGCCCAGTCCCAAGATGCACTGCGATCCACTCCACCTTCCCTCAACACCTAGCGACAGAAGGTGTCGAGCTGGAATGTGAGATAGGTACCCACAGTGCATTGTTCACACTGTTGATGATAGTGCCCCAACTGTGGTCACGCTCTGCCGACAGAGGGAGCGAGTGCGAACATGACATTCCGATTTTTATTATGCTGATTTTTGAGTGTCGACATCACTTTTGTCGACCAAATTTGGTAGTGTAGACAAGGCCTGTGCAGAGTTCCAGCTTTTCAGCTGGGATCCTGCATGGGGGGGGAGAGAAGGGGGGGGCTGATCTGGTGCTATTTTCCCCAATCTATTACCAGAGCAGCACCCTGCCTTCAATTCTGAAATGGAGACAAGGAGACTAAAAGTAGGGAAATTCAGTTGCTAAGTAAACACAATACCTAGCACATTGTTGTCCCTAACAAATAAACACACACAGTTAAATTCCACCCTCATTTACACCCTTGAGAAATTGACTCACAATTTTTTTAATCCCCAGTTGGAGTTTACCTAGCAAGGGCTGACTATTTTAAGTGTCCTTATTGCTGAGAGCCACACTTCCAAGTAGCCATACACGTTTTACACAAATTTAAATAGAAAATGACTCCCAGGCTGAAAATTTCTTCTCAAGACTCAGGCTATAGCAACATTGTTACAGCACAGTTAAAAAAACAGGTCAGTGTACTTTACAGGATATTTTAACATTTTGCTTGGGCTGAGGGGTTGCTCATAACTTTAAGAGAGGTCATTAATATCCCATATATCTGAATTACAGGAAAAATTACAAGTTAAAAAGGAAAAAGTTTACCCAAAGAGCATATGAGTGTAAGACAGAAATAAGTTGTCAATCCGCAGCACAGAGAGCTACCAAAACTGGTTTTTCAGGACATGGGTGGAGAAGATTCTGTTTTGAAAGAAATTAAGCTTTGAAATTGTCACTAGTATAAAAATCACCCTACAAGGTCAGAACACTGACTTTTATGCACCTCGTTTTCCCTAAGAAATATATGAAAGATGAATTTTAAAATAATTATTTTGCATACAGTGCAGTAGGATTTTTTTCAATTGTATAACTTTTATTGCAACCTCTCCTCCTTTCACCTCTGAAATATTTTAAGTGAAAAAACTAAATGCCTTGTTGCCCATGAGCATATGTTTCATTTCAGGGTGCACTAAAACGACTGTCTTGTATCAAAACTGTTGTTTTGTATCAAAACTGTTGTTTTACTACTTTATATACACACTTTGCAAGTGTGTTAGTATCTTCTAGATACTTTACTGATAATTTACCCCTAAAAGGCTAACTACTGATGGGGTTTTCAGCATTCACCATAAGTTCAAGTAAATGAGATCTGTTTATTTTATCACCTCTATTTCCTGTGATATTTTCATTTTAAAGAAGAAGAAGAAATGCCATAGAAATTATAAAGAAGCATCAAAATAAAGGAAAAATACCAGGAAAACACCTCTCATTGAAAGCTGGGTGAGCAGCCAGTTTGTCAATTGAGAAATAAAAAATATAATTAAATAAAATCAGTCACACAAGCAAGATAACAAATTTATAATGTATAATGTAATGCACACACTGTGGGCAAGATTTCTAAAAGTGTGCCGTGATTTGGGTTCCCAGCTTTGAGACACTATAAAGTTGCTTGACTTTCACAGGGCGTGTACTCAGCCCTTTCTGAAAAATCAGGCCCCTTTAAGGGGCACAAATTGGGCACTTTAAATCACTGCACACTTTTTAAAATCTTGCACTTTAAACATATGGTATATTTAAAAAGTAAAGCTTACCTCTATATGATAAATAAGTACTCTGTAGCTGGCCCACTCCAGTGATTGTCTTGGTGGTCACCTGGAACTAGGGTGACCAGATGTCCCGATTTTATAGCGACAGTCCCGATTTTTGGGTCTTTTTCTTATATAGGATCCTATTACCCCCCACCCCCTGTCCCGATTTTTCACACTTGCTGTCTGGTCACCCTACCTGGAACTGACGTGTAGTTAAAGTTTACAGAGAGCAGTATCACACACTCCATCTGACTGTCTGAAAGACTCAGAGGTTTCTCCTTCAGAGGCTGAGTCATTTATGGAGGAGGTGGGAGGTGTGGAAAAGGGTGTCACCTAGTACAAATACTAATTCAATTAAAAATACCTGTGAGATTGCTGTACTCCTCTACTTTCTGTATTCTTTACATAAAGCAGGGCTAGGTTTCACAAATTAAAAAAAGCTTTCATGGATCCAGAAGTAGCCCACTGGCTGTTGATACCTCTACTATATACGATTTAGTATAGATTCTCCTCACAAATAAAAGCTCACTGGGCAATGGACCTGCCTCTCAAATAGAGGTTTTAATGACTGTCATACACATATTTACATGCAAGAAGTATGCGAGGAAGCACCATCTTTCATAAAGGAAAGGTCTCCAGAAGTGTTATGCGAGGAATGTACACTGGAATCTGACACCCATTAAATATTTGTCTCATTTTGTTATGTTAGGAGAGAAAAACCATCAGCCAAGAAAAAAAATCTCACGCCAGAACTTGTTGCAAATCCCTGCCATCAGTGTCTATTTGTGTTTCATTTTATTACTGCTAATGTTAATAGGGCAAAGGCAAAAGATTGCCTCCATTTTCCCCTACTGTTGCAATTCACTACTCTGTATGTTAAGAAGAGGCTCTATCCATGAACAAGGGACAAAGGAACACAGGATTCTATAGCACTGAAATGGCCACGGCCAAGATCTAGAGGCTACAAAGAGTGCATATTAAACAGGCCCACACTGGTTCTATAATTTATAGTAACAAATGTAAGACCTGATCCTGAAAGCTGACTTCAGTGGGAGTTGACATTGCTCAGCCCCTCACAAGATCAGGCGTGTAGATGTATTAACATAGCAAATGTGCCTTTAGAGCAAATTTTTGTAACCTCCATTCTTGTTAAAGGATACTTCATGTCAGGAAGGTAGGCTCCGTACTTTGCTGAATGAAGATATATTCTGAACATGTCTTATATTTGACAAAACACAGTTGATTAAAATAATTCTGCCAGCGAGGCAGCTCTTGAAAAATAAAAGTAGCATATAAGTTGCCAACCACCACAAACTTCAGAATTAATTAATGGAAGCTAATGTGCCTTTCTATACCTCTGAATTACCTGTTTCCTAGAGGTGAAATGTTTACAGGAGGTAGGGCATGTTCAGGGAAACTATTCAGTATGTTTATCTTTTCAAGATCAAACAAACTGTTTAGTGAATCCATCCTTCTAAATAACTGTTAGATATGAGGAAAACCTTTCTAACTGTACGGATAGTTAGGCTCTGGAATAGGGAGGTTGTGGAATCCCCGTCAATGGAGGTGTTTAAAAACAGGTCGGACAAAACCTGACTGGGATGGTCTAGGTTTACTTGGTCCTACCACAGCACAGAGGGCTGGACTTGACCACTTCTCAAGGTCTCTTCCAGTCCTTCATTGCTATGATTCTAACTCCGAGTTCAGGTGCTGGGTAAGATCCATTGGCCATCGCTCTACATTAGCTAGTCAAATGCTGCTCACAAAGCACATAGAGGTAACCTCCAACTGTCTTCCAGTGCTGCCCTATTTAGCCAAAAATTTCAGAAGACTGCTAACAGCTTCCGATAGAGTTTTGGAAAAATTAACATCCAGCTTCAAAAAGGTCACTCTCTGTATCACAGCTTTGAAACTCAGAGAAGAAACTATGCGCCAGAGACAGCCAGACAGACAGCAAACAGAGCCCTGCAAATTCTGCAGATAGCCGCGGATGCGAATGAGGTTATTTGTTTCCCATCTTTGCGGATCGCAGATCGGATGTGGATCTAATTTTTTTTTAATCTGCGCAGGGCTCTAGAGCAGTGGGCCCTGGTGCCCACCGCAAGGCTGAAGCCCCGAGACCCAGCATCCCCAACAGGGCTAAAGCTTGGAGCCCTGCGGGAAGGGAGTGCCGAGGCTGGGAGTTCCAGGCTTTAGCCCTGCGGGGGAAGGGGTGCCAGGGCTCTGGGCTTTAGCCCCCTGGGGGAGGAGGAGACACTGGGGACCAGGACTTCAGCCGTTCCAGGTGGGGGGATGCTGGGACTCAGGCTCTAGAGCAGCAGTTCTCAAGGGGACCACGGTTTCAAGGGTCTGCCTGCGGGGCTGAAGCCTAGAGCACCAAGCCCCGGTGTCCTCTTTGGAGCTAAAGCCCCAAGCCCTAGCGGCCCACATGGTGGGTAGCGCTGGGGCTCCAGGCTCAAGCCACGTGGTGGGGGGGCACATTGGGGCTCCTGGATTTAGCCCCACGGGAGCGAGGGAACACCAGGGCTTGGAGCTTCAGCCCCATGGGACCACAGACCCCCTGAAACCAGCTTACAGACACCCAGTTGAGAACCGCTGCTCTAGAGGATGCTGCTGCGGATGCAGATCTATATAAAAGATGGAGTGCAGATCACAGGTTGGATACAATTTAATTACCGCAGATGCGGATCAGGTACAGATTCAAATTTTTTATCCATGCAGGGCTCTGTTCGTTAACCATAAGCAGAGCTTCCCTGAACAGGTGCTGATACAACAAGTGAAAGCTGTACATGAAAATGTTGATAAATATAAGATAAATATGGAATGATACTGGGCTTCACTTAAGTATAGAGTAGACCTATCACAAAACAAATTACTCTTGTGCTATCTGCAAATTCAATAAATGGAGACTGTTTGATAAAGAGGAACGTTACAGAAGTTGACTGTGTGGCTTACCCATATTTCAAAGCTGAAACTGGAAGAAGGAAAAGAGAAAACTTTTACACACTTCTACAGAGTACAGCGACCCACCACACAGATTACCAGCCATTCTCCTCAATCTCTATTGCTGTCATGTGCAAGTTAACTATCTGGTCAACAAGAAATACTCACACAGTATGTCAAAAAATAAATATTTAAAAATATATACACAATAAAAATGGCCCGAATCCAACCCTCAGGAACAAACATTCCCAAACTTTGAGGCAATTCAGATTAGGACACATACTTTATGTCTGGATCTCAAAATGAGAGGTCAAACCAAGACCACAAATCAAAATCCCCAGACATTTTGGACTGTTCACTCAGAGTTCTGAACTCTGCTTATTTCTAGTATACAGTGCTTCATAAATTATTTAATTATTATTTGTATTATCATATTATTTGTTCTACTGCTATGTGAAACAGCAGTACACGAACCGCACTACGGAACTTTTAGTGTGTCGCAGGCTAGTGCACTAGGTCTCCTTGAAGACATATCCAGCCTAAGTAGCTGTAGAAGGGAGAAGAAAACCCGTCCACACAACAATCACAGTGCATCCTCACCGCACAGGCAGCATCACCGTCTCCTCCACCAAAAAAAGACAAGAACAATTCAAAATTGCTGCAGTTCTCCCAGAGCAAGGTAACCTTGCGGACAAAGACATGTTCTTCCCAGGGATGTATGAACAGCTTTACAGAGCAGTGGAACAAATGCAGAGGAACACATGCCTAAATGTGACCCACCAATAGCTTTTCCCCCCAAAGCACATAATTTCTGATTCATCTCTTACCTAATACACTAGCTTAAGGCATGGGATCATGTTTTGCTATGAGAGCCTGCTATTTAACTCAGAGCTAAGGAATTCTCCTTTAGCTCAAGCAGTAAAGTCCTATGGTTTGTTCAAAACAGCCCTGGTTTGATCCCTATCTATTACTGTGGTGCCTTATGTAAACAGACTGGTTCATTGTTCTTAGGAGATAATCATTTACCATTGGCTGGCGCACACCAAGGCATGCACTCAGCGTCAGATTGCTGGGGCATTACAAAAATCTTAGAAAACAAAAGAAAAGCAACCCCCAAAATAAGCATATAAATAAAGGGCCACGTACTCAGCTGGTGTAAACTGGTGCAACTCTACTGAAGTTAATAGTACTATGCTGATTTACATCAGCTGAGAATCTGGCCCAAAAAATTCATGGTATGCCAAAACCATAAGGCTTTAGGGAGGAATCAAGAAGAAGATTTGAGTTAGAGGTCTCTGATACGACCCATTTATCTGCGGACACTTTCCATCATTTCCTAATGATTACCAGCATCGAGAATTTTATTAACAAGTAATCAAAGGTCAGCTTCCCTAACTGACCAGATGGTTAGCAAACCATGTCAATCAGCTTCAATTTAAATATCATTGATCAAAAGTGAACAGTGGAGGATACTTATGCTTCAAAGAGCTGTTAAAATGGCTTCTGGGAAATTGCCACTAATGGCTGTTGACTGTTAAAATTGAGTGGCACTAAGATAAAACTGTTCATAACAATAAGAACAGCCATCCTGGCTCAGACCAAAGGGTCCATCTAGCCCAGTATCCTGTCTTCCGACAGTGGCCAACGTCAGGTGCCCTAGAGGGAATGAACAGAACAGGTAATCATCAAGTGATCCATTCCCTGTCGCCCATTCCCAGCTTCTGGCAAACAGAGGCTAGGGACACCATCCCTGCCCATCCTGGCTAATAGCCATTGATGGACCTATCTTCCATGATTTTTTCTAGTTCTTTTTTGAACGCTGTTATAGTCTTGACCTTCACAATATCCTCTGGCAAAGTGTTCCACAGGTTGACTTTGCGTTGCATGAAGAAATACTTCCTTTGGTTTGTTTTAAACCTGCTGCCTATTAATTTCATTTGGTGACCCCTAGTTCTTGTGTTATCAGAAGGAGTAAATAACACTTCCTTATTTACTTTTTCCACACCAGTTATGATTTTATAGACCTCTATTATATCCCCCCTTAGTTGTCTCTTTTCCAAGCTGAAAAGTTCCAATCTTATTAATCTCTTCTCATATGGCAGCCGTTCCATATCCCTAATCATTTTTGTTGCCCATTTCTGAACCTTTTCCAATACCAATATATCTTTTTTGAGATGGGGCGACCACGTCTGCATGCAGTATTCAAGATGTGGGCAAATCATGGATTTACAGTAGAACCTCAGAGTTACAGACACCTCAGAAATGGAGGTTGTCCATAACTTTGAAATGTTCATAACTCTGAACAAAACGCAGCTCCAGTTCCAGCTCCAGCAGTTCACACTCCGGGCCAGGTTCCAGAGGCAACTAGGCAGCTTCTTTCCCAGCCTGAGCAAGCTTGTCCCCCTCCCGACTCAGGGTAGGGGGTGGTGGTGAAAGAAGCGTGCCCCCCTCCCAGCTAGGGTGACCAGATGTTCCGAGTTTATAGGGACAGTCCCAATTTTGGGGTCTTTTTCTTATATAGGCTCCTATTACTCCCCACCCTCGTCCCGATTTTTCACATTTGCTGTCTGGTCACCCTACTCCCAGCTAGTGGAGGGGAGTGAAAACAGCACCCACAGCTTACAGGAAAGCAGCGCAGACCCCAATGCTGCTCCTGCTCCGGCTGTCTTGCGGGGCCTTGCAGCTTTGCCTGGGAATCTCAGGATCTTCAACTCCTAGCTGTAAGTGGGTGCCAGGTGCATGAGAGTGGGCATAGGGGTAGGTATAGGGACAGGCAGCCCAGATGTGCCTACCTTTAAGATACAATACAGGCACAGTACAGTATTTGCTTTTTTTTTTTTTTTTTGGTCTCCACTGCTGCCTGATTGGTTACTTCCAGTTCCACGTGGTGTCCGGTTGACCGGTCAGTCCATAACTCTGGTGTTCATATCTTTGAGGTTCTACTGTATACAGAGGCAATATGATATTTTCTGCAATTTCACATTTGAGTTTATTCAAAACTCTTGGGGGAATACCATCTGGTCCTGGTGACTTATTACTGTTTAATTTATCAATTTGTTCCAAAACCTCCCCTAATGACACGAGTACAGGAGCATTAGGGTTTGCATAGAGATTGAACCCCACTGTAGTACTATTAGTGTAGCAAAAGATTTCACACCATACAGTGTTAATATGCAGTTTTGCTCCCTGATTTCTATCGCATCCTGAGTTAACAAGATGGTATTGTGTTGTTTAGTTAGTTTTAACCTATCCTTTGCTGTGAGGTCACTGTGTCTTGATATTCAGCAAGATGTACACCTCTACCCCGATATAATGCGACCCAATATAACATGAATTCGGATATAACGCGGTAAAGCAGCGCTCCACGGGGGCGGGGCTGCGCACTCCGGTGGATCAAAGCAAGTTCGATATAACGTGGTTTCACCTATAACGCGGTAAGTTTTTTTGGCTCTCGAGGACAGCGTTATATTGGGGTAGAGGTGTATTTTCTGTACTTGATTTAGCTGTTGTGTTTTTAAATATAAAAACCTATTACAAATTCATGTTCCCACCCCATATTCTTGCTAAGGGTTTAGCAAGACAGCCATATGAAAACATCAGAATGTAGTCTAGTGCAGTACAGCTGTTACACAAATGTATGAAAGAGAGAGAGAGGGTTGCCAATTGATTCACCAGGTATATCCTGCAGCCAGGAATAGTTAGGAGGACTATCATTTGTAACAATCCCAAAATAGGGAGTATGCAGCCACAGCTCATTCGCCTAATTGTCTGATGTAATGTTTCCTTTCTGCAGTCTTCCAAGAAAGATTCCCATACTATTCAGAATCCTGCAGGTTGGATTTGTACATTATTTCCTCCAAGACCTATAATTATTATGGCCAAAATTTTCAGAAGTATCACTAATTTGTGGTGCCTCAGTTTAAGACACTGTGGGCCTGATTTTTCAGAAGTGCTGCCATAACTGTTGCTGAAGTGAGTGTGCTAAGCAAACCTCTGATCTCTAGCAATACATATAGGATCTCTGTTGTGTGTGCTAGCCAATGGCCAGTCACTAGAACAGAGTTAACTAACTAGTGCAATCCCCATCTGGTGGCTGGACTTTGTTCATGCATGCGGCACATTTTTCTAATTCAGACCTGATCTTGGACCTACAAGGTCTGTAGGCAGCAGCTTTATCAAGTGACTCAAAGGGGGGCACTCAGTGAAACTGAAAAACAACAAATACCAAACCACTAAAAAAAACCCATCTCTCCCAGAGGATCAGGATAAGACCTATGCATCATTTAAGTCCCACTTAAGCCCTCAATACAGGGCTGACTTTCATCCACAATGCCTAATTAACTTTGACAATTCATTACCATCAAAAATCAATGAGGCCAAGGGCTGAGTATGATGCAAAAAAGGATTGGACATTTATATGGATAATAGGAACATCCACAGTTACATTGTAGAGGAAAGGAAATAAACAATGGTTAAGGATACAATTTGGTCATGGAGGTCAAGGATTCTCTGACTTTAATAGACCCCCATGTGGGACTTCCGCTTTAGACCCCCAGAGGAGCCAGCAGGGCTTGGGCAATCAGCCACCCACCCCTGGGCAAGGTTCAGCTTCAGTGCTCCAGTTTCAATGATTTATGGTTTATTGCCTGCGTTCTGCCCATGAATTTTAATAAAAATCCCTGCGCCAAAATTTTAACCTTAACAATGGCTATAAATCTTCATGCTTCAGGACATGCATTGACAACTGACAGGATTAGGAAGAAATTTCTCTGTGGGCAGTTGTTCCATAATTGTCCACTAAGGGTAGGGCCCTACCAAATTCATGGCCATGAAAAACGCGTGACAAACCGTGAAATCTGGTCTCCCACTGTGAAATCTGGTCTTTTGTGTGCTTTTACGCTATATTGTATAGATTTCATAGGGGAGACCAGAGTTTCTCAAATTGGGGATCCTGACCCAAAAGGGAGTTGCAGGGGGGGTCACAAGGTTATTTTAGGAGGGTCACCCTTACTTCTGCGCTGCCTTCAGAGCTGGGTGGCTGGAGAGCAGCAGCTGCTGGCTAAGCGCCCAGCTCTGAAGGCAGCACCCTGCCAGCAGCAGCACAGAATTAAGGGTGGCAATATCATACCATGCCACCATTACTCCTGTGCTGCTGTCTCCAGAGCTGGGCAGCCAGAGAGTGGTAGCTGCTGACTGAGGGCCCAGCTCTGCAGGCAGCAGAGCAGAAGTAAGAGTGGCAATACCATACCATGCCATCTTTACCTCTGTGCTGCTGCTGGTGGCGGCTCTGCCTTCAGAGCTGGGCTCCCAGCCAGCAGCCACCACTTTTCAGCTGCCCAGCTCTGAAGGCAACGCCGGCATCAGCAACCGTGCAGAAGTAAGGGTAGCAGCAGTGGTGAGCTGGAGCCAGTTCACATGGGTTCGCAAGAACCAGTTGTTAAATTTAGAAGCCGGTGTAGAACCGGTTCCTAAAGGGGCGGGCGGGTGAGCAAACTCCGGTCCGTGGGCCACATCCGGCCCGCAGGACCGTCCTGCCCGGCCCGCCTGAGCTCCCAGCTGGGGAGGCTCCCCCAGCCCTTCCCCCTCAGAGCCCCAGCGTGCCGCGCTGACGGCGCCAGCGCTCTGGGCAGTTCTGCAGCTCCTGCCGCTTTGAGCAGCATGGTAAGGGGGTGGGGCTGCAAGCTCCAGCGGCCACGCGGCATCCTTACACAGCAGCATGGTAAGGGGGCCGGGCCGGAGCTGGGAGGAGGGGTTGGATAAGGGGCATGGAGTGGTTGGAGGGGGCAGAGGCTCTGGGGGGGGGGCGGTCAGGGGACGGGGAACGGGGAACGGGGGGGTTAGGTAGGCGTGGGAGTTCCGGGGGTCTGTCGGGGTGGTGGTGGATGGGGTCAGGGCAGTCAGGGAACAGGGAGCGGGGTGAGTTGGGTAGGGGGTGGGGTCCTGGGGGGCAGTTAGTGTGGGGGGGTCTAAGGGGTGGTGGTCAGGGGACAAGGAGCGGGGGGGGTTGATGGGTTGCGGGTTCTGAGGGGGGCAGTCGGGGGCAGGACGTGGGTTGGGGTCGGGGGGGGGGGAGACAGGCACATGGGGCTTGTACTGACCGCGCGGTTCCCTACCGGGTCTTCAGCGGCACTTTGGCGGCAGGGGGGGTCTTCACTCGCTCTGGGTGAAGTACCTGCCGCCGAAAACCTGGAGCGAGTGAAGACCACCTCCCCCCCCCACCGCCGCCAAAGTTCCACCGAGGACCCGGTAGCGAACCGGTTCTTAGGATTTTGGGAGCTCATCACTGGGTAGCAATACTACAAACCTCCCCTATAATAACTTTGCGACCGACCCCCCCCCCCCCACACACACACACAACTCCTTTTGGAGTCAGGATCCCTATAATTACAACACCATGACATTTCAGATCTAAATAGCTGCAATCATGAAATTTACAATTTTTATAAACCCGTGACCATGAAATTGACCAAAATGGACCATGAATTTGGTAGGACCCTAACTATGGGATTTCTTAAACTCTCCTCTGAAGTATCAGGCACTGGCACTGCTAGTGACAGGACACTGGACTAGATGGATTACTGGTCTGATCCAGTGTGGAAATTTTTATTGTCCAGTGTTGACCTTGGTTCTGACTACGGCCCAGATTTTTAAAGATATTTAGGCATCGCTTCACACAGCATTGTCTAAATAACTTTAAAAATCTGGGCCTAAAGCAGTAGGAGCTGTGCTAAACTAGCCTCAGTTGGAAGCCAGTCTTTTCTCAGATGTTATGACTATGTATATGTGTCTATGTAGAATGAAAAGTATGTTGTCTTCCTTTCTCCAGCTAGCCTCCTCCAACTATGCAACTGTTTTGTCCTGAGAGCATTCCTTTCTTTAACTCTTCCCCCAAATCCTCTCTCTTCTCCTTCCTTTTCCAAGAAGGGAATCTCCAACTATATAGAGACTCCACACTCCTCTGTGTCTTCCTCTGCAGTGGTATGTCCATTGGGGTGTTAACAAGGGTCGAGAGAGGAGCAATAAGATGTGACGGGAGCTGTTATGCAGAGGCAAACAAGTTAAGGCTGCTTTCGATGTTTGCAGTGATCAAAATTAATGTATTTCAGGGGGCCAAAAATTGATAAGAAATGCACTCTGAACAATGCACCAGTGGCAGTGCCTTGCCTCCTGGATTAATTCTTGCAACATAAGTTGCATCAGTCCTAGTAACCACTGTTATTGTACATAGCCTTTCTCAGGGAAGACATTCCAGTTCTGAAGTTTAAGGTATGTAGCATGATATCTTTGCCACACCTTTCTAAGCACAAGAAAGAGCACCGCCAGAGCTGTCAAAGCTTTGCAAATACATTTTTTAGATGCCAAGCAATCCTTCAGTGACAATGAAAAAGTATCAGGCAGGGTATTATTCTCCTACCAGGTGTGGCACTGAGAGAAGGTGTGGAGAAGTCCATACACCAGCGATAGCAAGGAGGAGCTGCTCTAAGTGATATGCATAAAAATGCCTTAACCCCTTCATTGCTCATAGTTTCATCAGAAAACTGCTGTACAGGCTCTTATTTCCCTTTTTAAATTGAATGTAAGGGTGCACAGGCTACATCTGACAAGAAGAAGCACATTTCATGAAGGTACATGATCCTTCAGTGCAAATGGATTAAGTTAGGACCAGTTTCTGCCATGCTTACATTGGATACTACCTTACTCCATGAATCAATGGAACTGCTCAGATGAGTAAGGTACTAATCAGCAAGGCAAGCTAGCTCATGCTATGCTCCATTTGTATGTTTACATCTAGCATCATTATCATTGCTACTCTAGCTAAAAGAATACAAAGAGAGTTACTGATAAAACCATAGTTGTCCAAGGAAAAATGTGCTGAAAACTGGCAGAGACAAGAGACATCAGTTAGACACCAGCTGAATGGGTAGAGCCCATTTGTATCTTATGTTATTGATAAACAGCTTATTTGTTTGTTTTATTGCCATCTGGTTTAATGAACATCAAGCGTGTGGGAAGAGTGTGGCTAGAGAAAGGAAGGTTAGACAGGTTAAATTCTCAGGATCCATGCCTTCCTGGGGTCCAAACCAGGTAATAGTGGGGGGGGTGACAGAGTTATGACTGGATAAGGTATGTGTATGGAGGGCAAGCAGAACTTAGAATTTGCAGGTACTGTGTGTAATTGTTGTTGGTAGCCCTTGGGAAGAGCTAAAGCAAACAAGGTGGTGAAATTAATCAAATTTAAAATGTTAGACAAACAATCATAGAATTATAGAATCTCGGAAATGTAGACCTGAAAAGGACCTCAAGAAGTCATCAAGTCCAGCCCCTTTGTGCTGTGGCAGGAGCAAGTAAACCTAGACCATCCATGACAGATATTATTCCATACCTCCCTTAGAAACCTATTCCAGAGTTCCACTACCTTTATAGTTAAACTCTGGCCTCTTTCCAATTTGTTCACATCTTTCCTAAAGTGTGGTGCCCAGAACTGGAACCAGTACTCCAGCCTCACCAGTGCCGAGTAGAACAGGACAATTACCTCCTGTTTCTTACATAAAACAACACTCATATTACTACACCACAGAAGGATATTAGCCTTTTTCGCCACTGCATCACATTGTTGACTCATGTTCAATTTGTGACCCACTATAAGTCCCAGACCCTTTTCAGCAGCACTACCAGCTAGCCAGTTATTCCCCATTCTGTACTGATGCATTTGATTTTTCCTTCCTAAATGTTGTCCTTTCCACTTTGTTTTTCTTCAATTTAATCTTATTGATTTCAGACCTATTCTCCAATTTGTCAATGTCCTTTTGAATTCTAATCCTGTCCTCCAAAGGTCTTGCAACCCCTCCCAGCTTGGTATCATATACAAATTTTATAAGCATACTCTTACTCCATTTTCCAAGTCATTATGAAAATATTGAACTATACAAGGGGCATGAAAGTTGCTTTATGTATCTTTGTGCTTGAAAATATATACCCAGAGACATGGAGTTAAAGGTCACAATGGATCACCAGATCATCTATACAGAGAACATGAAAAGGTGGAAGTACCAACTGTAAGAGGCCAATCAATTGAGATGAGCTATCATCAGCAGGAGGGAAAAAAAACTTTTGAAGTGATAATCGAGATGACCCATAGAAGGTGTAAGGATACTTAACATGGGGAAATAGATTCAATTAGTGTAATGACCCAATCATTCCCAGTCTTGTTCAAACCTAAGTTAATTGTATCTAATTTGCATATTAATTCAAATTCAGCAGTCTCTCTTTGGAGTCTGTTTTTGAAGGTTTTTTGTTGCAAAATTGCCACCTTCAAGTCTGTCACTGAGTGGTTAGAGAGGTTGAAGTGTTCTCCCACTGTTTTTTGAATGTTATGATTCTTTACACTAATTGAATCTATTTCCCCATGTTAAGTATCCTCACACCTTCTACGGGTCATCTCGATTATCACTTCAAACGTTTTTTTTTTCTCCTGCTGATAATAGCTCATCTCCATTGATTGGCCTCTTACAGTTGGTATGGCTACTTCCACCTTTTCATGTTCTCTGTATGTATAAATATCTTCTTGCTTTATGTTCCAGTCTATGCATCCGATGAAGTGGGCTGTAGCCCACGAAAGCTTATGCTCAAATAAATTTGTTAGTCTCTAAGGTGCAACAAGTACTCCTGTTCTTTTTGCGGATACAGACTAACACGGCTGCTACTCTGAAATAGATCATCTAGTCTGACTTCCTGTATATTGCAGGCCACCAATGCCACCCAGCACCCACACATTAGACCCAACAACTGTAAATAGATTAACTACTACATCTGCAATAATGCATCATGGCTAGGGACTCCAATCATGTGCTGCAGCAACACAAGCCAGAGAAGAGACTGTGCTGCATCAATGTAAACTGACCAGGGTGCCCAGCCCATAGAGGAGAATAGGGTGTGAAGGAAAGATGAGGCATTTATACTGCAGCTACCCTAAGGCAGCAACATTTACAATCAGTTTTCAGCCAAAAGTTTTTGGTTTTCAATTTTTTGCCAAAAAGTTGAAATTTGCTGCAGTGAACACTCCCCCTCTTCCATTTTCCAGCCAGCTCTAGTCTCTTTGGATACCAATTAATCTGGGCACTAAAGTTAAATTTATATTGTTTACTATATACTCACAAACATATGGATAAATAATGAGTTGTACTGAAGTACATTACTACAGACAATGAGTAATCTCAATTAATTAGCTAATATTTGTACAGCACAAATATCAAGCAGTAGAGCATATCAGTGCCAACTATAAATGGTGTTGTTTTGATTGCTAGTTTTTCTGGACATTGGCCAAAATTTTTAGAGATTCCAAGGCCAGAAGGGACCATTGTGATCATCTAGTCTGGCCTCCTTTAAAACACCAGCCAAACACTTTCCTAAGCATATCTTTTAGAAAAACATCCAATCTTGATTTAAAAGTTGTCAGTGATAGAGAATCTCCCATGAAATTTGGTAAATGCTTAATTACTCTCACTGTTATAAATGTATGCCTTATATCCAGTCTGAATTTTATCTAGCTCAACTTCCACCCAATGGATTATGTTCCACTTTTCTCTGCTAGACTGAAGAGACCATTATTAAATATTTGTTCCCCATGTAATATTTATAGACTGTAATGAACTCACTCCTTAACCTTCCCTTTGTTAAGATAAACAGATTAGCCCCTTGGGTCTAAACTATAAGACAGGTTTTCTAAACTTTTAATTATTCTTGTGGGTCTTTTCTGAATCCTGTCCAATTTATCAACATCCTTCTTGAATTGTGGACACCAGAACTGGACACAGTATTCCAGCAGTGGTCTCACCAGTGCCAAGTACAGAGGTAAAATACCCTTTCGATTCCTACGTGAGATTCTCCTGTTTATGCATCCAAAGATTGCGTTAGCCCAGGGGTTCTCAAACTGGGGGTCGGGACCCCTCAGGCGGTCGCGAGGTTATTATAGGGGGGGTCGTAAATTGGCAATCTCCACCCCAAACTCCCCTGCGTTAGCCCTTTTGGCCACAGCGTCACCTTGGGAATTCATGTTCAGCTGATTATCCACCATAACCCCCAAATCTTTCAGAGTCACTGTTTCCCAGGATAGCATACCCCATCCTGTAAATATGGCCTACATTCTTTGTTTCTGGATGCTTACATTTACTTTGAGCCATATTAAAACACATATTGTTTGATTAAGCCCAGCTTACCAAATGATTCAGATCACAATGTGTTATTGACTTGTCGTCTTCATTATTTACCACTCCCCTAATTTTTGTGTCATTTGCAAACTTTATCAGTGATGATTTTGTTTTTTTTCCGGGTTATTGTTAAAATAGCACAGGGCCAAAAACAGATCCCTGCAGGACTCAACAAAAAACACATTCATTTGATGATGATTCCCCATTTACAATTACATTTTGAGACCTATCAATCAGTTAGCCAGCGTTTAGTTCATTTAATATGTGTCATGTTAATTTTATATCATTCTAGTTTTTTAAATCAAAATATAAGGGGGTACCAAGTCAAAAACCTTACAGAAGCCTAAGTACATTACCTCACCACTATTACCTTTATCTACCATATTTGTAATCTCATAAAAAAAAAAAGATATCAGCTTAGTTTTACAGGATCTATTTTCCATAAACACCTTTTGATTGGCATTAATTATATTCCCCGGCTTTAATTCTTTAAGAATCGAGGCCCATATCAGCTGCTCCATTTTGTTGCCTGGAATTGATATCCAGACTGACAGACCTATAATTACCTAGTTCATCCCAGTCACCATTTTTAAATATTGGCACAACATTAGCTTTCTTCCACTCTTCAGGAACTTCCCCAGTTTTCCAAGACATATTGAAAATCAGTATTAGTGGTCCAGTGAGCTTCTCAGCCAGCTCTTTTAAAACTCTTTGATGCAAGTTATCTGGACCTGCTGATTTTAAAATATCTCTCTTTAATAGCTGCTGTTAAACATCCTCCTGAGATACTAGTGAAATGGAAAGAGTGTTATCATTATATGCTAGACTACATCATCTGTTTTTTCCCAAATATAGAACAGAAATATTTATTGACACGTCTGCCTTATTATTTATAGTTCTACTATTTCTTTCTAGTAATGGACCAATACTATTGTCAGGATTCTTTCTGTTCCTAATATACTTAAAAGACTCCTTATTATTGTCCTTAATTCTGCTGGCCATAGATTTTTTTTGTGTCTCCCTTGATTTCCTCATCAACTTTCTAGACTTTCTAGCTTCTGTTTTATATTCATTACTATCAACTTCCTCTTTGTTTCATTTGTTATAAAAATAATGTATGTAGCAGCCTTCACTTCCCTTCTAAACTTTTCAAACTTGTGAACTTAACATGAAGCATCCAAATCCAGATTTGGGCACCTAAATAAGTGGTCTGAATTCTCAGAATTGTCAAGCAAAAGGAAGTCAGTGGGAGTTGAGCATGCATAGGTCAGGGAAGAATTGGGGGTTTTATATTGTTTGTTTATATCTTTTTCCAAGATGCCCCTTCGCTCACATATCTCAGAGGAAAGTGAAAGTCCTGGAGGGTAGCTGGCATGGAAACATGAAGAGGAGGTGTGGTTGTATGATAAGCTCTCCCCGTCCTGATTAGTTGCCAGCAGCCCTTCTGAGCAAATTACTTGGCGTCCATAACTTGAAAAAGGAGAACAGCCTGGAAAAAGCAGAGAGGGGTTGGGAAACAGCTACTCTGGAGGAATATGACCCTCAAGAAATGGCAGATCCTGTATCCCGAGCAACCTCTTCACACTGTGATCTTCACTGGAGAAGTCACAAGAATCTTGAACAGGGCAAATACACTGGCAGCATGACTCATTACATTTCTATTGAAAGTGCTGAGAATGGGGAACAGAATGGTCATGAAGACAAGTTCCTTGTGTACAAAATATATGGAATGGATTCTCCTCTGCTAATCCTGTGTTTCCCGTAGTCTCCATGTGCTCTACAGCCCATGATCTCATGAAGGTCTGCACCATTGCACCTCCCACTGCTCAGAAGGGGATGACACAGTGGAAATAAACAAACCTGGGAGTACTTTTTTGGGTAATTCCTCCCCCTCCACACATGGGCATAGAAATATACAGTCCTTCTATCTCTGGATAAGGTTCTTCTATAAATCAGGTCATTCTTGAGAGATTTGAATTCTGTCCATATAACTGGAAGATTTAGGTTTTCCAGCAGTGATTGCTGGATAATGTGTAGGTCTTGGTTGCAGTTAAACAAAGACAATTAGTTCAGATCTATCAACTGTGGACAAACCAATGTAAATGGACTTTATCTTAGTCATGGAACTGTGAGCCACACCTCCATGACATTGTGCACAATCTAATGCGTTCAGTTGTTCTTAAATTCATTCTAATTTAAAATTAATTGGGACCTGAACTAAGAGCTTAATTTGTGCCAGGGCTTGCCAGGGCTGTGGCCTGGCACCTCTAGGCTTGGCAGTTTATAGCCCTGGAGAGAAACCTCTGGGCTTGCCATGTCAGTTATGAAAGTAAAAAGGTTGCTTGAGGCCCTGCAGCTCTTTCATTACAAATTAAGCATTGCCTGAAATGCTTGAGCCCCTTGAATTTTCAGTTTTACTATTTTAAGCTGAATAAGAAAACTGAGTTGACACACTGCATTGCACCTTAATTACATGATTGACTTGGGTGTGTATTAAAATGCCCACAGTAAGCTGGATAATAATCGCTGAGTTTGGTTTTTCTTGATTTACAAGATACTATTAGTGGTGCATGTTCCCAGGGAGTGGTGAAAACTAGGGATGGGTAAAACAGGTTCAAGTACATTTTAAAGAGATGCTGTCAAGTCTGAAACACACCAGATTTGATTAATTTCCTCTTCAGTTAAAAACAACATTTTCTGTCCCCATGAAAGTAAATAAACTGAAATGCATGCTAGCTCCTTAGTTAAGTGATGTAGCAAAATTCAGATTAACAAATTCACATCTGTTTGTCACACTGATTCTCTGCTCTTCTTGTCGACCAGCCAGTAGTGAAATTGACAAAACTGATGTTCCCTGCAGTGCTCAGAGACCAGAATACACCGAGCACGCAACTAGGTCAGCAAAACCTTGTGGTCATGTGTGTCAGTAGCTGCAGGGAGGCTAAAGAACATGTATACACCTACTGCGCCATTCACTGCCATAAGGAGGTTGTCTTTTAGTGATATCAGGGCTGTCTCTAGGCTGTACCCCAATCTGAAGCCTGACAACCAAGAATCCAGACTGTTGGCTGATGTCATGCTTTTGGAGCTGGGATGTCCAGCTTCACTGTGGTTTTGCCTGAGAATAAGCTATTGGAAACAAGGTGATAGAAAGGTTTTCTGTACAGTGTTGGCTTTCAGAACTGGGTGATCTATTGGCATTTTTCAAGAAGACTGCCAGGTTCCTTTCTCTAATGGAGATATTGATTTCCATTAGCAGCAGGCACAGTTGTTCTATGCTGGCTTTCACCACCCAGGATGGGTGCGCATCTGGTTCCGCATGTGGTGGCTTGAATATCAATTTCAAATACCTATAGGCTCACAAGAATGGAACAAGAAGCAGCACAGTACTACTATGCCACTGTGAAGTGTGGTACCTTAGCTGGAGCACTGTGTCCAACTTGGGCACCACACTTTAGGAAAGATGTGGACAAACTGGAGAGAGTCCAGAAGACAGCAACATAAATGATAAGCGGTTTTGAAAACCTGATTGTCACGCTGTCTGGTTTACAACTGTGCGGGCCAACCTCAAAGAAGACGCCCAAAAAGCAGGGCAAGGTGGGTGAGGTAATATCTTCTATTGGACCAACTTCTGGTGGTCAAAGAGACAGCTTCTGAGCCACACAGAGCTTCAGGTCTCTGAAGAAGAGCTCTTTGTAGCTCGAAAGCGTGTTTCTCTCACCAGCAGAAGTTGGTCCAGTAAAAGATATTACCTCACCCACCTTGTCTCTCTAATATCCTGGGACTGACACAGCTACAACTACACTACATACAAAAACCAGGGCAGAGATCCCAAACTGGTCGTATGTTCTATAATTAGATTTCACCAACCCAGTAACAAAAGTGAACTCCTGGATCACTGTAACAGTCTTACCATGGAGTCAGAGACAGTCCCCTTAAGCACTCTTTTGCCACCCAGAGAAGCTGGACGTAGTGATAAATGGTCACTCACACCAAAGATTACAAAATATTCAGGTTGCTCCTAGTCCCAAAAGACCAGTCAGTCACTTGTCCAGGTGAATTTGTACCTCAGATCTTACACAAATTCTATAATAAACTAACTAAGTATTTATTAACTAGGAAAAAGAAGTGTGAGAGTTATTTACAGGTTAAAGCAGGCAAATATTTACACAAATGAGTTAGTCTATGGTTCCAAAAGGAGACCGATGTAGTAATCTGTCCTCTGAGTGTCTTTTAGGGCTAACCCAGGTTGACCCTGGGGAGCTCTGTTTTGGTTCTTAGTTCCAGCCCTTGTGAGAGTCCAAACAGCAAAGAGATTTATTTTTGTGAGCATCATTATATGCCCTTCCCCCAGAGTTCAAACCATTATATGCCCTTCCCCCAGAGCTCTTGCGGGTAACTTCTTCATGGGTGGATGGGGAAATCAAAGTTTTTGTCCTACAATGACCCATTTAGTTTTGATAGTCCTTCTTGATGGGTGGGGGAACCACTCCTTCTGTCTGAGTTCAAAAGTTCAGAGGAGGCATTTTTACAATTATAAAGCAAAACTTTCATATTACCTTATACATAGGATACAGATGTTATGAGTAAGATTAATGCATGCAGGAACTTACAAGCATTTTATAGAGTCTAAACACATCCTTACAAGTCTAACACCTATCTCAAACAATACTAGCATATAGGTGAGCTGATCTGGTTTCCAGCTATGAATTTGCAGTACTCAGCTGGCACCTGGTCTGCCAGCATTACACTGATCTATCAGGAAAGGTTAAAAAAACTGGGCATGTTTAGTCTTGAGAAAAGAAGACTGAGCAGGGACTTCACAACAGTCTTCAAATATGTTATGAGCTGTTATAAAGAGGATTGTGATCAATTGTTCTCCATGTCCACTGAAGGTAAAAAAAGTAGTAATGGGCTTAAATTGCAGCAAAGGAAATTTAGGTTAGGTATTAAGAAGCGCTTTCTAACTATAAGGGTAGTTAAGCTCTGGAATAGGTTTCTAAGGGAGGTTGTGGAATCCCCATCACTGGAGATTTTTATGAACAGGTTGGACAAACACCTGCCAGGGATGGTCTGGGATTATTTGGTCTTGCCTCAGCACAGGGGGCTGGACTTAATGACTTTTCAAGATTCCTTCGAGCCCTACATTTCTATGTTACGATATTCATGAGCTCAACCCAAATGCACATTGAGGTTGGGTAACCCAGACTGGGAGCTACTATATTGCTAACATTGGAACAGTCCCATTTTGCAAGGGCTCAGTTTTTTGTACTTTCAAAGGGACAGTTTAAAATAAAGTATAATTTTTCAGTGGCTAGAGAAGCTAGAATGATAGCTCAGTGGTTTGAGCATTAGCCTGTTAAAGCCAGGGTTGTGAGTTCAATCCTTGAGGGGGCCACTTAGGGATCTGGAGCAAAATCAGTAGTTGATCCTGCTAGTGAAAGTAGGGGGCTGGACTTGATGACCTTTTGGGGTCCCTGCAAGTTCTAGGAGATAGGATATCTCCATTTAAAAAAAAAAAAAAAAAAAGACTGAATCATAGAATATCAGGGTTGGAAAGGACCTCAGGAGGTCATCTAGTCCAACCCCCTGCTCAAAGCAGGACCAATCCCCAGACAGATTTTTGCCCCAGACTGAAGCTTTGTAGGTTTAAAATATATCTACTCAAAAATGAATAATTTCTATGACTGTAGCTCTTTTAAATTTTAGCAAGTGCACATACTTCAGAGGTAATAAGCATGTGCCATTGACATAGAAAATCACTGCTAATCACACTAAAACTAATTCCTGAAGTGAGCACTTGAGGGGGCATGTGACATGGGAGTGTGAACATTTAGAAGAAGCAAGGCATTGCAGGAAGAGGAGACATGAAGTTGGGACAGATAGCAGATGATCAAAGAGAAGCTGAAGCACCGAGGAGTGCTAAAGGGAGATGTGCTCCTCCTCCAGTAGCTCCTTTCCTGCTCACTTGGAGAGGAGCTACTGGAGGAGGAGGACATCCCCCACCCGCTGCTGAAGTTTGGAACCAGTCATGGACGGTGGGTCTAACAGACCTGCTCCTTCCCTGAGGCCCCCACTGCCTGCAGCTGCTGCCTGCCGGTAAGTCCTCCACTCCACTACCCCCACCCTGGAAGACCCCGCTGCTCACCATGTCCCTCCTCTTTGGAGGAGAAGTGAGGAGGGATGCGGCAAGCCAGCGGCAGGTGGGTGGGGGCATCTGGCAGGGGAGTGAGTCGGCTCGGCTGGGCACCGGAGCCGGCCCGGTGCTGAGGGGCGAGGGGGGGGCTGGTGGATCGGGGAGGGGGCCGGCGGCTCGGCTCAGCTGAGTAGGAAGAGGGGTTGGCAGCTCGGCCTGGCGCTAGAGCCATTCTGGCTCAGCCGGGGCTGGGGGGCCTTCTGGAGCTAGGGGGCCGGCAGCTTGACCTGGCCCGGCACTCAGCTCTGTGCTCGGCTCAGTCTGGACCAGCAGCTTGGCGCTTGGGGGACCAGCAGCCCGGCTGGGGTGGGCTTCAGGGTTGGGGGGGCTCGTCCCAGCACTGGGGCTGGGCTGGTGGCTCAGCCCAGTGTGGCTGGGGCGGGAAGGCCAGGGCTCCTCCAGTTGCGAGTGGGCCCTCAGGGCTCCTCCTGTTAAGGGGGGTTTGGGGCTCCGGCGTGTGGGGGGCAGGGCCTCGGGCAGAAGGGGCAGAGCCAATGTGCTAGCCTTCCCAAAACAGGGATTCACCCGCCGTCCATGGAACCGACATATCTTGACTTTAACAAATCTTTTGATACGGTCCCCCACAGTATTCTTGCCAGCAAGTTAAAAAAAAAAGTTTAGATCGGATGAATGGACTATAAGGTGGATAGAAAGCTGGCTAGATTGTTGGGCTCAACGGGTAGTGATCAACAGCTTGATGTCTAGTTGGCAGCCAGTATCAAGCAGAGTGCCCCAGGGTCGGTCCTGGGGCCGGTTTTGTTCAAAATCTTTATTAATGATCTGGATGATGGGATGAATTGCACCCTCAGCAAGTTCGCAGATGACACTAAGCTTGGGGGGAGAAGGATAGGGTCCAGAGTGACCTAGACAAATTGGAGGATTGATCCAAAAGAAATCTGATGACGTTCAACAAGGAAAAGTGCAGAGTCCTGCACTTAGGAAGGAAGAATCCCATGCACCACTACAGGCTGGGGACCAACTGGCTAAGCAGCAGTTCTACAGAAAAGGACCTGGGGATTACAGTGGATGAGAAGCTGGATATGAGTCAGAAGTGTGCCCTTGTTGCCAAGAAGGCTAACGACATATTGGGCTGCATTAGTAGGAGCATTGCCAGCAGATCGAGGGAAGTGATTTTCCCCCTCTATTTGGCACTGGTGAGGCTCTGTCTGGAATATGACAAAATCTTTGGTAATCTCAACAGTATTGTTATTGTCATGTTGGGCATGCAAGGCCTGCTACAGGTACCATGTAACCGAGTACAACTTGTTGTGGGTTGGGTACTCAGAGACAATCTTGTTCTAGATAGTAGGCATTTTTCATATTCTGTTGCTGTATAGAATATTGATTTATCAACTACCATAGACATGTATTTGGAGAACCACAGAAGAACTCCATTCAAGATATTTTTCAGTGATCAACTGAAGGAAAAATAGAAGAGATCTACATTCAATATATAACTTTAAATCAGATAATCAGAATGGACAGTGGCCCATCAGCAGTCTATGATTTTTAGTGTCTAGCAAAGTTATGAATTAAAGCTTTAACTTTGTTAGACACTAAAAATCATGGTCTTAATAAAGACACTGGATTTATGGGTCATTACAACAATCTGTAACTCACTAACCCCTCTTTTTGTCTTATTACTAGAATAGGGTTACCATTCGTCCGGATTCCCCCGGACATGTCCGGATTTTCGAGCTAAAAATAGCGTCCGGGGGGAATTTATAAATGTCCGGACTTCTCCCCCCGCCCACGCAGAGCGCGCGCGGCTAACAGGGCAGCGGGACGGATGGTGCCACTTACATGAGGCTCCGACAGCCAGAGAGCCCCTCTCCTCCCCCTGCAGCAGCGATCCCTCCCTGCATTCGCAGATCGCCTCCGGCAGTCTGGAGCTCCTCCCCCGCTCCTTCTCCCCTGCCAGCCAGCCTGCCGGGACGAACGGAGCCGTTCCTGAGCAAGCTCACATAGACATTAGGCGAAGGCCAACAACAAGGGGGCCAGGGGGTTGGAGAAGGGGCAGGGAGGTTCTGGAGGGAGCAGTCAAGAGAAGGGGGGGTCGGGAGTTCGGGAGGGGCTTTCTGGGGGAGGGTGTGGATAAGGTTTTGGGCAGTCAGGGTACAGGTAGGGGGTAGGGTCCTGGGGGGCAGTTAGGGTGGGGGGTCTTAGGAGGGGGCAGTTAGGGGACAAGGAACAGGGAGGCTTAGGTAGGGGGTGGGGTTCTGGAGGGCAGTTAGGAGGAGGGGTCCCAGGAGGGGGCAGTCAGGGGACAAGGAGCAGGGGGGGGGTTGGGAGTTCTGGGGGCGGGGCTGTCAGGTGGCAGGGGTGGGGAGAGGGATCGGAGCAGTCAGGGGACAGGGAGCAGAGGGGTTTAGATGGGTTGGGAGTTGTGGGGGGGGGCTGTCAGGGGGTGGGGAGTGGTTGGATGGGGCGTGGGAGTCCCAGGGGTCTGTCGGGGGGGGGGGGGGTGGATAAGGGTTGGAGCAGTCAGGGTACAGGTAGGGGGTAGGGTCCTAGGGGGCCAGTTAGGATGGGGGGAGGGTCTCAGGAGGGGGCAGTCAGGGGACAAGAGGCAGGGAGGCTTAGGTAGGGGGTGGAGTCCTGGGGGGCAGTTAGGGGCAGGGGTCCCAGGAGGGGGCAGTCAGGGGACAAGGAGCGGGGGGGAGGGTTGGGGGTTCTGAGGGGGGCGGGAAGTGGGAGGGGCAGGGGCGGAGCTAGGGCAGGACGGGGGCGGGGCTAGGGTGGGGCTCCTCCCGTCCTCTTTTTTGCTTGCTGAAAATGGTAACCCTATACTAGAAGGATGTTAACAGGCCACCTCACCTTGAATGGTCCCTTAGCTTAGCATAAGTAGTTAGCATAAATTCTATCTATTCGATCTTGTACTTAGCTGTGACACTCTTATTACCTTTGCCAGACCTGAAGAAGAGCTCTTTGTAGCTCAAAAGCTTGTTTCTTTCACCAACGGAAGTTGGTCTAATAAAATATGTTACCTCACGCACCCTTGTCTCTCTAATATCCTGAGACCAACACAATTACAACACCACTGCATTTTCTAGCCTGTCATTTTGACCATATCACCCCTCTCATTGCATCTTTCCACTGGCTCCCCCTTCTCTATCGCATGAAACATACGCTACTTGTCTACACTTTCAAGGCCCTTCATAGACTATCCCTATTCTACCTGTCATCTCTCATTCACTATTGAACTACTGCTGCTCACCTTCAATCAGCCCATAATGCCAAGCCTTTCAAACAAGCACCTCTGTGCTTACTCCCATGCTGCCCCTCACACTTGAGAGAAGCTCTCTGTAGACTCTGGCAAAGATACCCCATTATCCACTTTCACAGACCTTCTCAAAACTGCCATTTGCCATATCCACTGACTGAAGGTTCTTACACCTTCCTCTGAAGGATCTCGTGCTGACCTCTGTCAGAGACAGGTTACTGAACAAGATGAGCCATAGGTCTGATTCAGTCTGACAATTCCTGTATAATACACAGTACTAAAATACTATTGCTGATAAAATAGATAGAAATTTGCATCTTTAATTAAGCCACTAGACAAACAGCAATTCAAAATATATAGTATTTGCATAAAAATGCCATCCAGACACAACAGAGATCAGCTTCCTCCTCATTTTTAAGTCTAGTAGCTTAATTTCATCTTCCACAACTTCTCTCCAAAAATAACTATTTGCTTCCAAATACTAGTTAGGTTGCTATAATCACAGTACAAAATAACTTAAGCATGCCTAGTTAAAGAGGATATAAGAAACTAAACTTCATTTAGTCATGATCAATTTATATAATAACAATGCAGAAAGAAATCTGTATTTATTTTGCTCAGTTCAGTTATTTACAGGCGGATGTGGCAAGTGCTTCTTGCCATGTACAAATTCTGAACTGGAGTTGAATATGTAATTTTTAATTACTTTCGTTATTTTTGAACCTGCTATTATGGCAGCCATCCTATTGAAAATTATTTAGAGTGCACTGTTTTTTCATAGAATGCAAAAATATACCAGTCTACTAACGTTAACGTCCATTTTCCACTCCCTTGAAAGAACAACTATGGCCCAATTCAGCTCCCATTCAACTTCTTGTTAAGACTCCAACTGACTTCAGTGGAAGCTGGATCAGGCCTGTAGAGCACTGGGCAGATGGGAAGAGGGGTAATATAGCCGCTCAGTGAACCATACTGCCACAGGGGAGGGGTGGCCCAGAATGTAGAACCGAGGGACTGGACCACCTCAGATGCCCGAAAGAAAGTGGGATTTCCCCTCAGATCCTGGATGCCTACACAATTAGACTCCCCTGGCAAAGCACAGTCATTGTCTCCTCCCTACTATCCCTCACAGAATGATGTCTCTGAGTCATAACTCAGATTCCTCCACAGCATTCCTTTCACAGGAGCACATGGTCATGCCCAGTGATTTGACTGCAGAATTCAAAATAAAGAGAAGCTGTACTTTGAGGCAGAAAGCTCTTCTTCAAGCTAAGCATCTGCAATAATACCAAAGAGTATCAACAAGTATTGATGTTCCCTTTTTTCAAGACGCCACCATCCCTTTAAGACTAGTTTAACAATTAGAAGGATCTGAGTATGTAGATATGATTTAGTTTAGCTATTCAATAGGGAAGCTCTTCTGAGTGTTAAACTACTGTAGTATCAGTGGTACAGGAAACTGGTTTAGAATTGAACGGCAACGCTGATAGTGGCAAAATTTTGTAACATTTGAGCAAACAGGCCCTGGAACGGCAACTGTAGGAACCTATAGAGGCCAATGTGTTTAGCTTAGAGCATATAGGCCCTGTAGGGACAAAACACACTAGCCTACTGTCCATTGGGGATTTGTAAAACCGAGAAACAGAGTTTGGTACAATGGTCTATACACAAAAATATATTTGTGTTGGTAAGACACTGTGCCTTAAAAACAGAAAAATCTACTTTTGAAGCTTTGTGTACATTTGTGACATGAGAAATATGGTGCACATTTTAATAGAAGGTAATTAACCATTGGAACAACTTACCAAGGTCTGCAGTGGATTCTGCACTATGGCAATTTTTAAATGAAGTTTGGATGTTTTAATTCAAGAAAATCCTATGGCCTGGGTTGTGCAGGAAGTCAGACAAGATTATCACAATGCTCTCTTCTGATCTTAGAAACTATGAATCTAAAGATAGGATCAAACAAGACCACTACTGTGTCTCGAATGGACTACCCTAAGGACCCATATATTTACCAATGAAGGGGAGAAGGCAATGGGTTGTGCTGAAAGGTGAATTATCAAACTGGAGAGAGGCTCCTAGCAGAGTTCCTCAAGGATCGGTCTTGGAACCAATTTTATTTAATATTTTTATTAATCACTTTGGCACAAAAAGTAGGAGTGTGCTAATGAAATTTGCTGACGATACAAAGTCGGGAGGCATCGTCAATACTTAGGAGAACTGGAACATTGTATAGGAAGATCTGGTGACCTTGAAGACTGGAGGGAAGAAATGGGATGAAATTCATTAGTACAAAGTGAAAGGTCCTAGTTAGGGTCTAATAATAAGAACTTCTACTACAAGCTGGAAGTGACAGAGGAGGAGAGGCACCTGGGCGGGGGAGGGGGAGAGTGTCAATTACAGAATGACTATGACCACCAATGTGATGGGACTGTGAAAAAGGCAATGGGATCTTAGGAGGTATTCGGTTAGACATTTCCAGAACAGCAAGAGAAGTATTAATGACATTGTACAAGGCATTGGTAATACCGCATTTGGAATACTGAGTACTATTCTGGGTCATCCATGTTCAAGAAAGATTAATTTAAACTGAAACCAGTACTGAGAAGAGCTACTAGGATGATTAGAGGAACAGAGGGTCTATTACATGAGAGGAGATTGGAAGAGTGTGGCTTGTTTAGCAAACAGAAGATGGAGAGGGGATATAATTACTCTATAAATACATGGGGGGGGGAGTTAAATAGCAGAGAGGGTGAAGAGCTATAGAAGTGGAAGAACAATGCTTATACAAGAACAAATGGGTATAATCCAGCCATGAACAAATTCAGGCTGGAAATTAGAAGATGGTTTCTAACCATCAGAGCAGTGAGGTTCCTGAACAGCCTCCCGATAGGAGTTGTGGGGGCAAACAACATACTTAAGTTTTAAGAGAGAGCTGGACAAATTTATGAGTGCAATTGTCTGATGGGTTTGCTTGTGATGGTGAGGGGCAGGGCTCAACAGCCCTGGGGCTTAATTCTGGTTTATATCTTGTGTTCCTAAAGCTCATGTTTCAGGGTTTCAAGGGCTGGCAGGAGTCAGGAAGGGATCTTTTCCCATAGTGTATTCTGTGAGGATATTTTTATTTCCTTCCTCTGAAGCATCGGGGATGTCCATCTCTGGAAATGGGACACTGGGCGGGATGGGCCAGGGCATTCTCTCTCTCGGGTGCTTGGCTGGCTGGTTCTTGCTCATATGCTCAGCATCTAACTAACCACCATACGTGGTGTCAGGAAGGAATTTTCCCCCAGGTCAGACTGGCAGTGATTTTAAGGGTTTTTTTGCCTTCCACTGTAGCATGCAGGTGCAGGTCACTTGCCAGGATTAAATGTGTATATCTCATTTAATCATTTCCCTGCCATTCCAGGGGCCTTGAGCACTGGTTCACCTCAACCCCTCCTATTCTCTGCCTCTGGCACATAATAGTCTACTCTCCTGTGGGTCTTATTTACTTTGGTCTCATTTCCATTGTTGGGTTTAGTGTGCGAGGGCTAGATGGTGTTGGTAGCCTGTGATATACAGTAGGTCAGTGCAGATGATCTAGTGCTCCCTTCTGGCCTTAAACAATATGACACAATTACTCATGTTGAACTGTACTGCTTAAGATTTAGTACCTAAGGTACCTTCAACCTTTCCCTTTCCTGAGAGCCCTAGTAAAATACCCTTTCACTTAGCCATGTGTGTGAGTTGTTATTGGGACACACCAGGCTAGCACCTGCTGTTTGCCTTTAAGTCATTGGTATGGCTGGCACTCTACTGTTATCGTAGGGGATTGGTGTACTCCATTACTGAACAGCCCAATATTTACACATGCTCAAGCTTCTTCAGGGTTATCTTAACATCCCATCCCCTGGAGTCAAATGTTTATGTGAGAATCTGGGCTTTCATTAAAAGGAAGTGTTAAAAAGGAGATTTTTAAGGCCTTATAGTTGTGGAGGAAAGCTTGAAAATGTGACTGAGTGCACCCTAAAGACTCAAAAACCAGAAGACAAATGATGAAGAACCCCCTTTTTAAAAAAATCATGATTTTTAAGCCAGTCTCATGATTTTTGGGGCTTGACTCATGACTTTTGTAAGTTTGGGGTTGTTAGTGCTGGAAACAACGTAGAGATATGAAGGGTAGATTAATAAGAGTCACAAAAGAGGGCTCTCTTCCCACTTCCGCTTTCATGGACAGGTCTTACACACACATATACACACCACTTCTAAATTGCACCCAGTATTAAGGGGGAAAGCCCACAGGTGCTGGAACTAGGGTGCTGGACCCCCTGGATTGCAGTGGTTTCCATCATATACACGGTTTACAGTTTGGTTCAATGGCTCTCAGCACCCCCACTATACAAATTGTTCTAGCACTCCTGGGAAAGCCTATCTGAACTATGAAAATAGTAAGTATTTTACTGTTTGGGGTGGCTTTCTGCAGAGGTTTGGGGAAAGAGATAGGGTGCACATACATTCACATGTAGAGTGCATTATTCGGATATTTCATGTGATAGAATTGAGGGTTGCAAAAATATTTTGCTCAGGCTGCCTGAATATGACAGTCCAGCCTTGCTATAAAAAGGGTCTGGTAGATCAGGGTTCAGCTAAAGAGATGCTTAAATGCAGAGCACTTTATGGCCTGGATATTGCCATTAAATCAATAGAAATGGAAGGGCTGGAAGGAAGCTCAAGAGGTCACCCAGTCCAGCTCCCTGTGCTGAGACAGGGTCAAGTATACCTAGACTATCCCTGACAGGTGTTTGTCCAACCTGTTCTTAAAAACCTCCGTTGATGGGGATTCCACAACCTTCCTTGAAAGCCTATTCCAGTGCTTAACTATGCTTACAGTTAGAAAGCTTTTCTTAATATCTAATATAAATCTCTCTTGCTGCAGATTAAGCCCATTACTTCTTGCCCTTCTATCAGTGGACATAGAAAACAACTGATCACCATCCTCCTTATAAAGATGGTTAACGTATTTGAAAGCTATCAGCCACCCCCACCCCCCGCCATCTTCTTTTCTCAAAAATAAATGTGCCTAGTTTTTGTTGTTTTAAGTACCTCTCCTCATAGGTGATGTTTTCTAAACCTCCTGTAATTTTTGTTGCCCTCCTCTGGACTCTCTCCAATTTGCTGACCTCTTTCTTAAAGGATTGACACCCAAAACAGTATACAGTATCCCATGTGAGGCTTCACTAATGCCAACTAGAGCAGGACAATTACCTCCCGTGTCTTACATAAGACACTCCTGTTAACGTACCCCAGTATGATATTTGCCTTTTTGGTAACTACATTATATTGTGACATAGTGGATCACAAATTGAACATAACTCCCAGATCCTTTTTAGGAGTACCACTGCCTGAGCAGTTATTTCCTATTTTGTATTTGTGCATTTGATTTTTCCTTCCTACGTACAGTACTTGTCTTTATTGAATTTCATCTTGTTGATTTCAGACCAATTTGTCAAGGTCCTTTTGAATTCTAATCCTGTCCGCCAAAGTGGTTGCAACCCTCTCCCAGCTTGGTGGCATCTACAAATCTTATAATAATAGTCTCCACACCATTATCCAAATCATTAATGAAAATATTAAACAGTTATGCATCCACTGTATTCTAATTTAACCTAGAACACATTTCCCTAGCTTGCTTATGAGACTGTCATGTGAGACTGTTTCAAAAGCCTTCCTAAAATCAAGATATCACATCTACAGCTTCCCTGTCTATCCACTAGGCCAGTAACCCTGTCAGAGAAAGAAATTAGGTTTGGTTTGGTACAATTTTTTTCTTAAGGAATCACCAACGTGGAATTGTCATCACCCTATTATCCTCCAGGTACTCAGAAACTGATTGTTGAGTCATTTGTTCCAGAATCGTTCTGCGTATCAAAATTAGGCTGACTGGTCTATAAATCCCTAGGTCCGCTTTGTTCCCATATTTGTAATCAGATTAAGAACAAAATCCCAAACCTGGTAAATTCTTTATGAATTATTAATGGGAACATGTTCACTAATACCAACTATTAACCTTTAAAAAAAAAACAACAACAATGTAAGTACTTTCTTTAAAAAAAAAAGTTAAATGTGAGGCCTAAACAACCTGGCGATGACCTATTACTACAACTAAAATAATAAAACAAAGTCATTTAAAACTATAATTATTAGCACTTACATGCTCCATATAAAAATGTTGTATCCACATATAGAACCCTCGAAATGTAGGACTGCTGATTCGTTGGCACCCCTAGGCACATGCCTACTGTGTCTAATTGGAAATCCAGCCCTGCCAGCAGAGAGGCAAAGTATGGAATAAGTGTAGAGAATCCATTTATCTTCTGTGAACGGCAGAAATCATACAAAAATCAGACCTGCAGGGTATTCCTGACATCTAGGGTCACATTCAGACCAGATTTGAAAAACTGATTCCTTCCAGTTCTGCATCACTCCGGACTGGGGACATTCAGGTGTAGGCATTCATGCCAACCTGTTTTGGGAATAAACCATTTTATAGCACTGTTCTCACTTCCTGATTTGTAGGACAGAGTCTCTTAAAATTTCAAAATATTCAGACACGGGTACTCATAATAGAGTGTAATTTGCAGTTTGAGCACTAGGTGGGAATAGAGTAGTAAAAATGAAAAGACCCCGCTTTAAAAAAAATCCTCCTTCACCACAAGAAAAATCCATAATCCCCTCAGCATAGGAAATGGAAGCAGGAAAATGCTCCAGCACATGCTTTGGAAATAAAAGCAGCCAGAAATGGCAGCTTAGACCCCAGATGGAATAGAATAGCTGTTTTACAAGATCTCTTCTTGCGCACTTGCACTTACACACAATCCATACTATCTCTCAAACTTTCATCTTATTTTTTCCTTCTTTCCTTACCTATTTTACTCTAAATCTTGAGATAAATTCTGTGCAAGCTAAAGTATTCATCTTACCTATATACTTTAGTTGATTATTGTTCAAGCATTAAAATGAGAAACTAAGATCTGTATTAGAAATATTCACTGTCATTGTTACTAATTTTGCAATCTTGTTTCACTATGGTTAAAGTGAACTGCTTTTTGGTTTTCCACTTGATAATTATAGGCTATGAACAAATACAAATTTTTAAAATGAAAATAGTTATAAGATCTTGTTAAATTAAAGAAACTATTCTTGTGATAATACATTATGGTTATATAACAAAAAGGCAGTGCCCAAAAGGGGATGCATTAATACCACTCTGTAGGATAAAACTATTGTTGAAACATCTTGATTCTGAGCCTAATTTTCTAATTTTAATTAGCTAGAAAAGTGGAAATGAGATTATATTTAGATCTGGATGATAGCTGTCTTTAGATAGTCTATTGCTTATGAAAATTTGGCTCCAGAAAAAAAAAAAAGAAGAATATAGCAGCAATAACAACCAATGGAAATAGCTAGAAGTGGTGCAACAGTGTGCTGGCAGCTAGGCAGCAGAACTGACCACATAACAGCAGTGCTACCACAACTGCAGGCGGAGACGAGACCTGGGCCTTCCCCACTTCCCCCCACTTCTCACACACATCCATTTTATAACAGTTGTCTAATCTCAGTGAAAGTGTGTTTTGTTGTAGGGATGCAACCTGGATTTACAGACCCTCAAGTGAAATTTACCAGCCCAATATTTCCCCTGCATTACTCATAGAGCCCAGCAATGGGTCCATTATTAAGTCCCTGAAGTCAGCTAGGGACATCTCTATACAAATCTTAATTACGGCACATGACACTGATTCAGTGGTGATTGGGTGCCATCAAGGTACTCAAAATGAATAGATAATGACCCAAAAGGTTTACGGCAATATTTTGCCACAAATACAAACAGTTCTCTTTATTTTATTTCTTATTAATAAATTGTTAATCATCAGCATGGTGCTTTGTCTCATTATTGTGTGTTTCCCCGGGTTGTAGCTCTTCATTTGTCTCTCAGCACAGCAGCTCATCAGGAAAGTAGAGATTAGTTTGGCAGGACGGGTTTCCACACTCTGAAGCCAGTTTCTGCTCCTTTAAGTGACTTAGGCCCAGATCCACAAAGGGATTTGGGCACCCAAACCCCCAAAATTAGGGACCATTGCAATCCACAAGATCCCCACAAGGCTGCTGCCTAACTATGCGGGCACAGACTCACTCAGCACCTAAATGTCTCCTGTAAAAGTTCCCTAGGCACATAAGTTTCTTCCTCTAGGCATGTACACTGCTGCCTTACTCAAGGCGCCCAGAGGCCTATGTCCCAATGTGGTCCACAAACTAGGGGAATATAGGTTGGCAATGGCCTATCTTGCCTATGGGGCCTGATACAGCAGGCACGTTCTGAGCACACCTTCTGGAGTGGGCCTCATTCAAAAATAAGTAGGAGGTGGTTGTGATGTCCACCTTGTAACCTTTAGCCCAGTGGTTAGTGCACTCACCTGGGATGTGGGAGATGCCAGTTCAGTTCCCCTCTTTGCCTGATGGGGATACAGGCTATTCTGAGGGGGAGAATGGGATTTTCCTCTATCTCCTGTTGAAGCTGTTCTACTTTGTGTAAATACTTAAATAGTCACTGGGCCAGAGAGAGCGTATGTGCCAGAGAATATACCCTGGTGGTTAGGGCACCCACCTGGGAAGTAGGAGATCCAGGGTACAGTCCCCCCGTTCCAATAACTATCTAAAGTGAAACAGCTTCAATAGGAGATACTGAGGTACACCACTGTCAGAATATCCCATAGCTCATTAGTTAATGCAGTCTTCTGAGAAATAGGAGACCCCTGTTAAATTTTCTCTCCCCATAAGGCAGAGGGGGAAAAAACTAGGGTATCCTACATGAGTGCTCTAACCACTGGGCTAAAAATTAGAAAGTGATTACCTCCTGCAGCCATTTTGGGTGGAGTGAAACAGGGTGCTAACTCATTCTTACAAGATGCAGCTTAGGTGTCTATCTCCATGGGGGCAGGGTCTTAGGACTTATTCCTCTCTTTGGCATCTCCCATTGGTCAGTTTAGAAAGCGCCCTGCCTTTTGTGGATCCCATTCTTGGGTGCCTTTCTGCCCCCATGTAGGAAGCTTAGGTGCCTAACTCAGGCTTTGTGGATCCCAGTGTTGTTCCAGTGATTTTTCTAGGCACCTAAAAGTTAGGAGTTGCAATGCTCAGCATTGCAATATTCAAGTCCCTTTGGGCAGTAGTAAATTGGCTCAGATAACAGAGCAAATAATTACAACTATGTAATGGGAATAAAAATAACAACTGAATATAAAACCATTAGTAGCATGGTGAGCAACAGAACATGTTGTTTCCTATCCAGGTTAAATATTTCACCATCTGAAGAGTTTTGACTATAGTTTCCAGATGGTGTGGGAAATAGTGTTCAGCTAAGCCCAAAGGGTATGTGACACGTTGGGTACATTATTGTTAGAATGTTCTTGATACAAGGTGGTTTAGAGAAGGCTTCAGCTTTCCAAATTAAAAGTCAAATATGCAACTTATAAAGCGAAACGTCCACCTTGACAGCGAGTTGAGGAACTCAAGTCAGATATAACTGCATCAGTTACACTTGGAGCACGTTATAACGCCTATAGACACGTTTTAGTAAAAACAAAAAAAAAACGGAGACTCTGGAAAACAATTGTGAAATCTGTCTCTCTAGGCTCCCTCTAGCTAGTTCTTTGCTCCCACTTATATTGGGCATATCCCATACTTTGGAAGACATTGCCTTAAATTATCTGCAGCTCAATCCTTGTCCTCAAGGTCAACCAAAGGAAAGGGAGAAATTGTCATGAACCTTTAATTCTAATTAACAACATTGTATACAGTGGGAGCCATTTTACCCATCACCAAAATGTAACCAACGCCTGAACACAGCAGCTGTTAAATGTGGCACGGTCACATTACACAGCCACACATCCTGTGTGTTTTCAGTATCATATCTACTTGCCTACAGTCAAAAGATAGTGCTTTTGGCCCCTGGTAAGTGGGTTGGCTACACAGAGCTAAGTATGTAACAGCTGGATTTGTGAATCAACAGAATTTTTTTTGCTCTATTCCAGTTACATGGCCAATCATTATCACCCATGCAACTTCACTGAAGGCATTTAACCCGTAGACTCAATGGTTATTACTAGTGCTGATGTGAGACAAGTAAAGAACCAAGCCTGACTGCCAGAGCCCAGATTGAATTTATAAATCTGGCAGTTAAAAAAAATATTTTGTCCATATAAATAAGGCACTTGAGATGAACACAGAACTCCATTATGTCACTTGAGTCATTTTTGAGATTACCCCCCCCCCCCACCCACCCACCCACACTTTAAATTCCCACAGGTGAATTCATTGGCATGACATGGATTAATCCATATTCTACTGCAGAAGAGTCCAACTAGGGACAGATTTCCAGATGTCAGAACCTTCATGATCACTATTACCAGATAAATGCCCTTAATATCTAAAATATGCCAACCTCAAATTATTATATTAAATTAGCTCAAATCTAACCTCCAAAACGATTGAAATCTCAGATTAAAATTAAAAAATGGAAGGTGTGTCTCCTTGATTATCTGGCTAGTCCCAGTAACTAAAAAAGCGTTGCTAGGTGTGGATTTGGTTATGAATATGACAGTGGTGACTCACCTTGTAGAATTAAATACTAACACGCCAGCCCCTCTCCAGTTCTGAAAACAAACTGAGCTGATACATAAATCAGACTATGATGTTGGTTATATTCAATAAAAAAAAAAATCTGTATTCCTGACACTCAGAATAAGAAGAGGCTGTCTTCCTTCTACTGATTCCAGCAATTGCGTGCAGAAATCTGCCTGCATTTTTGTCTGCTTCATTATGACAAGATATTTTCTGAGCCAGCCAGCCCACCCACCCATCCCAGTCACCACCTCACCTGTAAGGTACACAACTGGGTGACAAACACCAAGGATGAAATTCTGGCCCCATGGAAGCCAGTGGCAAATCTCCCACTGACTTCAGTGGACTTCAGTCAGGATTTCACTCCAGAAGCACTACTGTGTGCTTTAGAGCTGTGCTTTAGAGCTAAGTGCTTCCTTAGAACACAGCTTCTTCCCCGCCCCCCTCTGCTTATATTGCATACCCAAGTTCTAACTGTTCAGCCCCTAGTTTGTAACAGAAATTCTTATTATTAGACGCTAAGAGCAAGCCCTTACACTTTGGACTATTAAATTTTATCCAATTTCTGTGACTCCAGTCTTCAAGGTTCCAAATCTGAAGATGGAAGACAATTTTGGTGAAAGTGGTCATGAAATCATCACTTGAAATCAAGATGATTTCATGATTCTAAGGAAAGGAAGGAGAGAGAACAGCAGAATAAGGATAATGGACTTCAAAAAAAAAGCAGACTTTAATAAACTCAGAACAGGTACATAAAATCCCATGGGAAGAAAATCTAAGAGATAAAGGAGTTCAGGAGAGGTTGCAGTTTCTTAAGGAGACAATATTAAATGTACAACTGCTGTATTGTTATTTGTATAATAACAATCTGTATTGTTATTTGTATAATAACAATACAAATGAACGATAGGAAGAGTAGTTGCTAAAGAGGAGTACAAAAGAATAGCACAAGCATGTAGGAACAAAATCAGAAAGGCTAAGGCAGAAAATGTGTTACATCCAGCAAGGGACATAGAAGACAATAAGAAGAGGTTCTTAAAATATGTTAGGAGCAAGAGAAAGCTGAAGGAAAATGTAGGTCCTTTATATAGTGGGGAAGGAGAGCTAATAACAGATAACATCAAGAAGGCTGAGTTGCTTAACGCCTATTTTGCTTCAGTTTTCACTAAAAAGGTTAATGTTGACCAGATACGTACATTAATTAATATTAACAACATGGAGGAAAGGAACACAACCCATGAAAAATAGAGAAAGAACAGGTTAAAGAATATTAAGATAAGTTAGATGGATTCAAGTTGGCAGGGCCTGAGGAAATTAATCCTACGGTACTTAAGAGACTAGTTGAAGAAATCTTGGAACCGTTGGCAATTGTCTTCAAGAACTAACAAAGGATGGGTGAGGTCCTAGAGGACTGGAGAAGGGCAAAGATAGTACTTATCACTAAAAAGGGGTAACAAAGAGGTCTTGGGAAATTATAGACCAGTCAGCCTCACTTTCTTTAATAATTTGTTCCAGTATCTTTTCAATCAGTTTGAAAACACTTAGAGATTAATAGGATTAAAAGAAACAGCCAGCATGGATTTGTCAAGAACAAGTCATGCCAAACCAACTTAAATTCCTTCTTTGACAGAGTTACTAACCTAGTGGATGATCTGAAAGTAGTAGATGGGGTATATCTTGATGTTTGTTGACACAGTCTCACATGACATTCTCATAAGAAAACTAGGGAAATGTAGCCCAGATGAAATTACTATATGGCGGGTGCACAACTGGTTGAAAGATCATAGTCATAGAGTAGTTACCAATCATTTGCTGTGAGGGCGTACCCAGGGATAATGGAGATGAGTGTATGCTTATAAAATATGTGGATATCACCAAGCTGAGAGGGATTGCAAGAATTTGGGAGGACCAGATTAGAATCCAAAAGCACCTTGACAAATTGGAGAATTGGTCTGAAATCAATAAAATGACATTCAATAAAAGACAAAATCCAAAGTGCTTCACTTAGGAAGGAAAAATCAAATGCACAATTACACAATGCAGAATAACTGGTTAGATGGTAGAACTGCTAAAAAGTATCAGGGGCTTATAGTGGGTCATAAATTGAACATGAGTCAACATTGTGATGCAGTGGCGAAAAAGGCTAATGTCATTCTGGGGTGCATTAATATGAGTGTGTTGTATGTAAGACACAAGAAGTACTTGTCCTCAGGGCCATCCTTACCCATTCGCAAAAATGTCCTGGTGCCCTGCGCAGCTGCGTGCTGCTCCAGCCCCTGCTCAGCCTCTTCCCATGGTCCCCGCTCCTGTTCCACCCCAGCCTCACCTCTTCCTGCCCCTGCTCTGCCCCAGCCCCACCCCCACTCCCCTGAGGACTGAAGCAGGGCTGGGCCTGCACTCACCGGCGGCAGCAAGTGCAGCGACCCGGCCCCAGCTGCGCCACCGGTGAGTGCTGGGGGGTTGTTCCCCCCGTCCCATAAGCCAGCCCCCCCCCCCGCCGCACGGAAGCCTGGGGCCCCACACACACACACCCGACGGGGGGCCTGCGTAGGGTGCCAGAATAGCTAGGGATGGCCCTGCTTGTCCTGCTCTACTTGGCACTAGTGATGACAGAGTACTTGGTACAGTTCTGGATGTCACACTTTAGGAAAGATGTGGATAAATTGAGAGAGGCCAGAGGAGAGCAATAACAATGATAAAAGGCTTAGAAAATCTGACATACGAGAAAAGGTTAAAAAAACTGGGCATGTTTAGTCTTGAGAAGAGAAAATGAGGGGGACAGTCTTTAAATGTGTTAAGGGCTATATGTGTTATAAAGAGGACAGTGATCAATTGTTCTCCATGTCTGCTGAAGGTAGGACAAGAAGTAATGTGCTTAATTTGCAGCAAGGGTGATTTAAGTTAGCTATTAGGAAAAACTTTTTAATGATAAGAGTAGTTAAGATCTGGAATAGGTTCCATGGAAGGTTGTAGAATCCCCATCACTGGAGGGTTTTAAGAACATCCTGTCCTGGATGGTCTAGGTTTACTTGGTCCAGCATCCGCACAGGGAGATGGATTAGGTGAACTCTCAAAATCTCTTCCAGCCCTACAATTCTATGAGGTAATCCAGATATTTCTGTATAACAGTCTGATCCTACTCTGTAATGACGATGGCTCTCAACTTGCATCATCAGCAAATTTCATTAACACGCTCCTACTTTTTGTGCCAACAGCATTAACAAAATATTGAATAAAAGATTTGTTCCAAGACAATCCTTGAGGAACTCTACTACTAACCTCCCTCCAGTCCAACAGTTCACCCTTCACCACAACTCATTGCCTTCTACCCTTAAGCCCTTACAATTAATGTACTATTACACATCTTATCAAATTTAACTAATAATTTTCCATGGGGTACCATGTCAAACGATTTACCAAGATCCAAGTACATTATATCTAGTATTTCTCTTATCTAAAAAAATCAATTATTTTCTAAGAGAAGGAAATCAGATTAGTCTGGCATGATCTATCTTTGGTAAACCCATGTTGCATTACATCCCCTTTTTCATTTATCTCCATGAATTTAATTATTCATTCCTTCACAATTGGTTCCAAAGTCTTGCATACTATTGAGGTTAAAACAACAGGTCCGTAATTGCCCAATCATTTTATTCTCCCTTTCTTAAATATAGGTATGATGTTAGCTATTCTCCAGTCATATGGTTCTAATCCCAAATTAGATAGATTTATTAAAAATCCTTACCACGGGACTAGCAATCTTTTGTGCCAATTCTTTTGGTATTCTGGGATGGAAACGATCCAGTCCCCCCAGTTTGAGCACAGAAAGCTCTTTGAGTATTTCTTCCACCTCAGATTTGGTGATTTCTATTTCCATACACTCATTTCATTTCCAATACCCTTTTTGAGGTAGTTATTCATCTGGCTGGGTTTGGAGCCTTGCTTGGGATGCAAATTGCAGATTTTTTTCAGATAGTTGATTTAAAGAAATGTCATGCCTCCTCCACATTTATGTCCTTGTGCTTTTAAATCCAGTTGATTTCTTTAACTAATTCCCTTAATTTCACAAAGGCTACTCCTTTGAAATAAAAGCCATAGCCAACAACCCAGTTTTGATTATCCTTCCATTTAAGTTGACCGGAATCAACTCCTGGTCACTCGTCCAAAGTTATTTCCTACAACCAGCTCTTCTATGATGGCCTCATTACTTACTAAAACCAAGTCTAAAATTGAATTGCCTCTTGTTGGGTCAGTGATGATTTAACAAAGAAAATTATCAACTATTATGTCCAGGAATAACTGGGCCCTATCAGTATTCAAGTTTGATTTTGTTTATCTACAATTCTACTAATATTGCAATTCTGCAACCCTCACTAACTGGAAGTAATAATATCCATAATTAGGTAGTTGCACTGCAAATTGGCAACAATCAGCCAGATGAGTTCCGCAGAGCATGATGCTAAGATAGATACAATAACAGATGTAGCAATTTACCTTGCCAAGTTTACCACACATTGCAAAAGTCTTTCCACTACTAAGAGATTGCCTATAGAGAGACTCAGAATTTCAAGCACATACCTAGCAAAATTCTGTCTTCACAGAAATGAAACCACCAATTGTCAGCAAAGGCACAGACACCTCTACCTCGATATAACACTGTCCTCGGGAGCCAAAAAATCTTACCGTGTTATAGGTGAAACCGCGTTATATTGAACTTGCTTTGATCCACCGGAGTGAGCAGTCCCACCCCCCCCCGGAGCACTGCTTTACCGCGTTATATCCGAATTCATGTTATATCGGGTCGCGTTATATTGGGGTAGAGGTGTATGTAAAATTTCAGTTGAATCCAATAAAGGATTTGGGTCTGTGCTATTGCAAGAAAGGAATCAATGGTTTATGTATTTAAGTCTCTCATCTCTAGAGCCCTGCGCAGATACAAAATTCATATCCATGGATATAAATCAGTATCCACAGAGATGCAGGACTCTACCAGGAACCACAACAGCGAAAGCAGCACCCTGGCAGACCGCTGCTCCCAGGAGCCGGCGCCCTGCACTGGCAGCTCCTCTAGAATAGAGGAGCTGCCACCAGCTGCCAACCGCACTAGCACAACCAGGGACAGCTGCCGGTGAGCCTGGTGCCCACGCCAGTGTCTGGGGAAGGGGATGGTACAGCCACGGCGGAGGTGCTGCCAGCACGGGTTAATGGCTCCTGAAAGCAGCAACCCACCAGGCTGCTGCTTTCGCTGCTGCAGTTCCCAGTAGAGCCCTGCATCTCTGTGGATACCAATTTATTTCCGTGGATATACATTTTGTATCCGCGCAGGGCTTTACTCATATCCATGGAATTAAGCCAAGCACAGATTGAAAAAGATGCATACAATTGTGGCTTTTGCCATACAATATTTAGCCCTGCTATCTGCAATAAAATGGACATATAGAAATAAACAGTTTATGAAATGTTTGCTAGTAAAATTCAAGCAGAGCTAAGGAGACCCCTTCCATGCTAAAGGAATACACCAACTTTCATTGACTTCATTTGGTTCATGGATTACATGGATCATCTGGTTTGTAATATTATTGGGATTTACCAGATAACACTGTTACATATAATCTTACAGATTCTGTATAACTGCAGATATAGGGTTTTGGATCTTTACAGAAATGCTGTGTTAGTTGCGGTGCACTTCTTTGCAGAAGCTGAAGGCAATGCAAAGAAAAAAGTTTGTTCATTGCTGAAATCACGAGCTGCCACCTACAGGATATATCTACTCAAACAGATTATATGATGCCCCACAGAGCTTACAATCAAATATTTTTGGCAAAACCTGATCTTCATATTTCTCTGTGAAGTACTTATAGAAGCACAGTGTAGGCGCTATACAAATATGATAATACTAACAATTCACTATGCTTTTTCACTCTCTAAGTGTAAATACATCTAACTCTTGTAAAAGGATTCTAAGTAGTGTAGTCACACAGCCGGTATACTAAGAAGTGCTGTCATAATTGATTAGGTATTGTGAAACATTGAGCAAATTGTTGCTACAGTGCAAATAATTACTACAACTACCAGTGGAGGGCACTGTAAAAATTGCTATATTACATTTATCATTTTTCTTTGCTTTTTTTTTCCCCCCCCGATGGAATATTTTAGACCTAAAATAGAGGACAGTTCTTAGGCTAGGTTACATCTTAAGGCACAATAAGTCTTCCTTTAATAACAGCAATATAAAACATTAAGAATTTTGACAGCTGCTTGGTAAGACAGCACTCTGACATTTTTTCCATTGTCAGTTGATGAGATTCTGGATCCACAATGTGACCCTGCCTATAAGAAAGCAGGGCTAGGATAGAGATTCAGAACATGCTATTTTTATTATGCCAGTCTCCCCAATTCAACCCTTTGATTCAATGCCTATTGCAAAATGGCAGCAGTTCAAGAACATATCAAGGAGTGGAAGCTGAAAGCTGAAAGCACACTGGCAAGTATTATCATGCACTCAAAATAATTGCTATTTAAAAAAAAACCTTAAGCAATGATAGAGTAGTATTTCTGATCTGCTTTCAGAATAACTACGTTATATTTTTTTAAAAAACTCTGCTGCAGTATTGACGCACCCTTTGAAGCTGGAATGAAGAAGGCTATTTTACAAGTCATGCTGACTGACACCTTATAAAGATGTAGAAGACTTTGAAGAAGACACTAACCAAGGGCACTTAATTAACACCTGAATTTTCTCATTTTGTAGAAAAACACTTGCTTTGTCCAGCGTGGATTTTGATTTGTGTGTGTGTATATTTTCTTTTTATATAAAAAATAAGAACTTGCCCTACTATCCAACAAATTAAAGTAGGACAGTTGCATCTTATGATAGCTTTTAATTTAAACTAGTTTTTATAATTCAATGTTTTATGCTTATATAAAAGACTAAACAAAATAAATTTTTGGGAAATCATATTATGCGTAGAATCATGTGGACTGCCTATGGTAATGAATAAAGAATCTGGGTTCACATGAATTCCATCAAAACAAGAATTGGACACCTGGTAATTTAATGCACTAATGCAGGAACTAAACTGCACTTCTAATTTCAGCAGGTGGTACTCTCCCTCCCACCCCCTACAAGGTGTCCTTTGCTTGCACAGCTTTGTAGCGTACATGAAATGCCTGTATCAGCTTTTTAGAATGAATATGACAAACCCAAACCCGTTGACAGCTAGAGAGGGCAACTGCCAGGCTTAAGGACAAAGTGAAATTCGCTTACCATCTGCTGTGAACAATGCCAGCTCCAGCACATAAAATCAAAGAATATAGGGCTGGAACGGACCTCAAGAAGTCATCAAATCCGGCTGCCTGCACTGTGGCAGGACCACATAAACCTAGACCATCCCTGATGGGTGTTTGTACAACCCGTTTTTAAAAACTTCCAGTGATGGGGGTCCCACAACCTCCCTTGGAAGCCTATTGCAGAGCTTTACTACCCTTATAGTTAGAAAGATTTTCCTATTAGCTAACCCAAATATCCCTTGCTGCAGATTAAGCCTATTATTCTTGTGCTACCTTCAGTGTACATGGAGAACAATTGACCATTGTCCTCTTTATAACGGCCCTTAGTATAGCTGAAGACTGCTATCATGTACATCCTCAGTCTCCTTTTCTCAAGATTAAAGTGGCTGTTTTTTTAACCTTTCCTTATAGGTCAGATTTTCTAAACCTTTTATTATTTTTGTTGCTCTCCTCTGGACTTTCTCCAACTTCTCCACAGCTTTTCTAAAGTGCGCCACTCAAAATTGGACACGGTACTACAGCTGAGGCCTCACCAGTCCTGAGTACAGCGGACAATTACCTACCATGTCTTAACTGGAATGTCATATGTAATACACCCCAGAATTATAATAGGTTTTTTTTCACAGCTGCATCACATTGTTGACTCATATTCAATTTGTGATCCATTATAAACCCCAGATCCTTTTCAGCAGTACTACCACCTAGCAAGTTATTCCCATCTGGTAGTTGTGCATTTGATTTGTCCTTCCTAAGTGATGTACTTTGTACTTGTCTTTATTGCATTTCATCTTGTTGATTTCAGACCAATTCTCCAATTTGTCAAGATTGTTTTGAATTGTCCTGTCCCTCAAAGTGCTTGTAACAGCTCCCAGCTTGGTGTCATCTGCAAATTTTATAAGCACACTCTCCACTCCATTATCCAAATCATTAATGAAAATAGTGAATAGTTCCAGACCTAGGACTGACCACTGTGGGTCCCCACTTGATATGCCCTCCCAGTTTGACAGTGAACCATTGATAACTACTCTTTGATTATAGTCTTTCAACTACTTTTGCACCCACCATATAGTAACTTCATCTAGATTACATTTCCTTAGTTTACATATAAGAATATCATGTGGGACTGAGAAAGACAAGATGGGTGAGGTAATACCTTTTATTGGACCAACCTCTGTTGGTGAGAGAGATGAGCTTTCGAGCTACACAGAGCTCTTCTTCAGGTCTGGGACAGGTTTGCAGAGTGTCACAGCTAAATAAAGCAGAAGGGTTTGTTCAGCTTAAGTAATTAACACATACCTTATCCTGGGCAATAATGCCCCAATAACAACTATGAGCAGGAGTGCAAGTAGGGTGGTATGCTCCAGTACGCAGTACCGGCAAGAGATTTTTAGCGGGAATGGGGTACCGGAAAGACTTGGGGAGGCTACCCCCGCACCTCTGGAAGGGGTGTGGAGCTGCACTCTGCTCCTTAAAGGAGCAGAACACGGCTGGGGGGGGGCATTCATTCTTTATATGGGTTTAACAGCTTTGTTTAAGTTTGTTAGCATATGTATTGTGCTGGTAAGTTGGTCAGGAGTCCTCAAGAGGGGAAGGGTGGGGGGACGGAAGGTGTTTAAACAGTGTTTTTGATTCCTGCTCCAGCCTCAGGACTATGAACATATATTGATGGGAGCATTCTAACCAAGGGACTGAGGACTTTAAGGTAATCTGGAGCTTTCATATTTCCTTAATCCTTTGCAGATGGACTTATGAGTTGTATATGGTACAAAGACTGTTCTAACCTCATTCTTTGCTGATTTCTCCCTTGCAATGGACAAAGATCAGATGTCTGCTGACTTTCTCAAGAGTCAGCAGCCTTTGATACCTGTGGTATAAGCAACCCTTACTTGAGGGGTTTTGTTCTTTCCTCTCCAAATGTCAAAGCCTGTTCCCATTGAACTCAATAGCAAAATTTCTTTTGATTTCAATGGGAACAGGATTTGGCCCCAAGAGATCAAACAATGTGATTTTGATCAATTGCTTGTCTTGATCAGAGACAGTTCTCATGCATGTTCTGCCAGGCTGGTTTTGATTGCCCCTCCTGTATGTCATGCTGAGGAAAATAAAAAAAAATTTGGGCTGTAGTTCTATCAAGATGCACATGGCACACACAGTTCTATGCCTCTTTTCCATCAAACCCAGATGGCGCAGCATCTTTGCTTTCCTAGTGCCGGGTGGAGAGCAATACTTAGGCCTTGTCTACACTGCCACTTTACAGCGTTGAAACTTTCTTGCTCAGGTGTGTGAAAAAAACACCCCTCTGAGCACTGCAAGTTTCAGCGCTGTAAAGTGGCAGTGTAGACAGTGCACCGGCACTGGGAGATGGGTTTTTTACAGCGCTGGGAGAGCTCTCTCCCAGTGCTGGTGCCGCAATTACATAGCCACGTTAAAGTGCTGCTGCAGCAGCGCTTTAATGTTGGTAGTGAAGACATACCCTTAGATAAAAGGCAAGCTGGCAGAAGCTTAGTTTGGACATAAGAGAGGCACTGATAGTGTGCTAAGGGAAAATGGGGTGATTGTCCTTCCTATCCTTTCATTTAAGAAGTTTTCAATTTGGGGTGCTGCTGGATCCTCAATGACACCTGGAAGTACAGATGGCACCAGGGGCCCAAAGCATCATTTTACAGGTAAAATTTTAGACAGGTAAGGGGGGTGCCGGAGGGGATGGGGAGAGCGTGGGGGCCCCAGGCTGGGGGCGGGGTGGGGAGGAGTCACATGGAGAGTCACGTGGGAAGGTCACATGCCCCCCCCGTGTCCCTCCCATGAGTGCAGTACTGGCAAGAAATGATTTCTACTTGCACCACTGACTATGAGGGTGAAACCAGACAATCACTATGCTCCTGAATGAACTCACACAGAAAAATGATAAAAGATAAAAACACCCTATCACCTCTGGATGATCACTTTTCACAAAACGATCACTCCATATCTGGACCTCTCAGTCCTTATCCTCAAAGGAAACTTGCACAACACCTTCAAAAGACAAGCCTGGGAGCTTAAATTCATAACTTTGCTAGACACTAAAAATCATGGTTTTAACAAAGACTGAATTTATGGTTTATTATAACAATATGGAACCTGCTAGCCCCCTTTTTTGTCTTTTGACTGCAGGGGTGTTAATTGGCCATTTCATCTTGAATGATTCCTTAGAATATGTGTTAACTACTTATGCTAAACTATCTATTCCACCTTGTAGCTGTGACACGTTCCCAGACCTGAAGAGCAGCTCTGTAAACACAAAAGCTCATCTTTCACCAACAGAAGTTGGTCCAATAAAAGATATTACCTCACCCACCCTTGGCTCTCTAATATCCTGGGACCAAACACAGCTACAACAATACTGCAAACAACAATGGAAGATGTGGGACAGCGTATGCACAATGGAAGGCAATATAATATGACCACTTCTTGTTCTCAAGGGCCTGGCTCAAATTGTTAATCATAATTGTAAAATTTAAATTAATCTGCCTTTCTCCAAAGGCATGATGCAGAGGGGAAAAAAAGCCTCTGAAGCACAGAAAGTGTTTCCAACTGGATTACGTCACTGTCTTGCTTCATTTCGTACTGCAGTCTAGACTACATGTGAGCAGTTTATTAACACTGAAAACATGTTTCATGGTTTGTTCTGTAGCAGACAACGTGCACACTAGCAGACAAAGAAGTCAGGTGGCTTTGCAAGATTGGGGAGCTCACTCCTCCCTCCCAGTATTGCAAAGCAGAGGATAGACTAGATAATAAAAGCAAAACCAATCAGTTAAAACATATATCCTGCCACACAAGGGATGTTTATGCGTAGCTCTTGGCCTTTCAAATTAATTTTACACAGTGCTATTTAGAATTATTGGATGAGAGCCAATTGCTGATGACAGTGCTTGTTTTACCCTTCCCCCATAAGAGGGCGGGGAAGAGCTGGACAGTTACATCAAGGCTTTTTAGCAGGTCATTAATAAATCATGTGTCAAATACCGATAAGGATTAATAAATGAGACAAATGGTTTACATTCCTTTGAAAGAAATAGGTGCCTGAGAAAACATTTCATTAAAATTACTTATTCTGGATTAAAACTGTTTGCCTGCTCTGTATTGCTTTAATGCAATGACACCCAATTAATTCAAACACTAATGTACTGTACATATTTCCTGATTCACTATTCTATTTATGTTAAAAGATATGCTATACATCGACTGTTCCAAAAGCATTTGGAGGCTTTTGACAAATATATCCATTTGTGACTGTTAAGCCTCTTGGTTTGTTCAGTGTTCAAAAGAGAAACCATACTGAGTTTGGAGCTGGTCAAATAGCAGGAGGAAATTTTTTCAAATAAATTTGTCAATGGTTGGAAAATAACCTCAAGTCACAAATAACTTATCTGATGAGTGTTGGCTGGCAATCTATAGAACTGGTAGGATACTGGGAAAAGCCTATGTAAATACAGTTTGTATAATCAATTGAGGGACGGAAATCATTTGTGGAATAAGCTATTTGTGATGACTTCACCAGCTCTAATTAAATAGGTTATTTAGCTCACGGAGGGACTGCAGAAAAACCCTTAAGAAAGTTTAGGATCTATTAATTCTGCCCTGCTTTGTTCCAGTATACTCGATACCTCTGCAATCCTTGTTGTTTTTCAGCTGCTTTGTCCAGCTTGCAGTTTCCATAAAATTGCTTTAAACCAACCAAAGCTGTTGCTTTGATCATCTTTCATGTGTGCCAGGTCACGAGATGGATGCTTCAATGGTGCAGTCATGCAGCCCCAGAAGAAAGGTTCTTGTTATTGGAGAAAAAAAAGATTCTGCACTTCCGATTAAAGAAATGATTTATTCTTTATTTATTTATTCTCCTGCTCTAGGCAAAATGTCAGCATCAAATGCAGATATCAATTGGAATAGCAATTTACTCATAATGAGGGTAGAGAGGAGGGGCTTGTGATTAAAGTATAGAACTGGAATGCAGAAGGTACACATTTCTCATCTGCATGCTGCCAGGGACTTCCACTTTGAGTCTGGGAAAGTCACCTACTCTCTGTGCATCAGTTCCCCATATACAAACTAAGGATAATACCTACCCGATCAAGGTGCTGGTAAGCCTTCATTCCTTAACATCTGTAAAATAAATAGAGGTCCTATGGTAGAAGGAACTATCAAAATGCACATTATTCGTGTTTTTGTTATGTGCATACTTTACAAGGGACATCATCAAATAGTTTAGGCTCATAGTTAAGAAACCTACACAAGTTTTGTCCAGGAATTTCATCTTATAAAAAAATGCCAGCTTCCTAGAGATTCTCTGGCTTGCTTACTGAGGGTATGACTATGCTGCAATTAAAAACCTGGAGTTGGCCTGTGACAGCTGACTTGAGCTATTTAATTGTGGTGTAGACTTCTGGGCTTGGGCTGCGGGCTGGGCTCTAGGACCCTGCAAGGTGGGACCATCCCAGAGCTCAGGCTGCAGCCCAAGCCCAGACATCTACACCACAATTAAATAGTCCCTTAGCCCAAGCCCATAATCAGCTGGCATGGGCCTGCCGTTGGTTTTTAGTTGCAGTGTAGATATACTCTGAGTGCTAGATTAAAATATCTACATTTTAAACAGAACGACAAAAAAAAATTATGTTAGCAACAAAACTTTGTATAGCACATTATAGGAAAAAATTGACCCCTCCTCCTATAGAATTGTGGTAGAGTATAATATGGACTTCTCTTGTAATGCAAAAGCTTTAACATCATGTATGCACACAAGGGAAATGTGGATCTTAGGATGGGTATTTAGAAATGTGGTCTCCCTTTTTAGCATACTCAGAGGAGGAGGGTTTCCCAGCCAGCAAGCTAGAATCGATAGCCAGGTTCTTTGAATATTAAGCTGGTCCTGTATCTGTAATGTAGTATGTTCATGTTTTACTGTATCTTTGCCTTAAAGACAGACAGGCAGAAACCTACACAACAAGACAGAGGAAAAAGCCATCAGGATGGAAAGGAGAAACAGTAAGGGACATTTAAGCCCCTACCCAGTGGGTAGGTAGTGCTAGTATGCAGGTAGTGAGGGGTGAGCCTCTTCCCCATGGACTAGGAGTGAGGAGTTCCTTTAGGGCAGTGGTGGGCAACCTGCAGCCCGTGGGCTGCATATGGCACCAGAGTAATCTGCTGGTGGGCCGCCAGACAGTTTGTTTACCTTTGCACGGCCGCCCACAGCTCCCAGTGGCCGCAGTTTGCCATTCCCAGTCAATGGAAGCTGTGGGAAGCAACGTGGGCCACAGGGACATGCTGGCCGCCATTTCCCGCAGTTCCCATTGGCCGGGAATGGCAAACCGCGGCCGCTGGGAGCTGTGGGCAGTCATGCAAAGGTAAACAAACTGTCTGGCAACTCGCCAGCGGATGACTCTGATGGGTCGCGTGTGGCTGACAGACTGCAGGTTGTCCACCACTGCTTTAGGGCCTGTTCACAGTGTGAAATTTGCCTTTGTCCTGAAACGATTTCCAAGAGCCAGTCTTAAACCAGTCTTGGCAGAATGGTTATTGAAACCAGCACAAGAGCATGTAATGAACTAGTCTCAAGTGCTGATTTTAACAAACCATCCTCCTGACCATTGTAGCCAGCACTGTGTTGGGAAATGCATATCCTGAAATCACCTTCAAGATCAGTTCTGGAAGCCATTTTAGGACAGGACAAATTTTGCAGTGTAGCTGAGGTTTTATGATTGCATTAGAAGAGACGGGAGTAATTTCATATAAGAGGTATGTATCGGTGGGACAGGTTAGATGCTGAAAACTCCCTTGTCTAGTCAACTGGCATTCGGGTAGGAATCCAGAACACGTAGATTCTAATACCAGTTCTACCACTGCCTTGCTGTGTGGCCTTCAGCAACTGCTTTAATATCTCTGCCTCTCCATTTTACCAGCTGTAAAATGGGATTAATGATACTTACCTACTGCACCTACCAAGGGGGGTTGTTGTGAGAATTTCTTCTATACTGATATGTAAGTGCTAAATACTAGACTTTAATAATAGAGATATGTACATTTGTCATCAAGCTATGAAGTTTTGCTTGGGGTGGGGATGCCACCACTTAGAGTGACAAATCACTCAGCATGAATCTTGATTTGCAAATATCAGAAACTCTCCAAAAACAGTTCATACAAAATACATAGTGTGAAATAAGTTCACCCAAAACCAAAAGTGAATAAATGAGCTTGACAAACAAATGTGTGGAAACACTGATCAGTTCATTGACAATTCACAACCAAAGACAGGGCTAAATTAAATGAATTGGTTGATATAAATGGTTCACAAAGCTCTGCTGTACCAATAAAAAAAAACTAAACTCAATTGAATGTATTCTACTGTGTTCCATTTCTAAATTCAATTTGTCCCTTTCTATGAGAAAGGGAAAGGGTGGGGGTTCAGGTTTTGTAAATTCTTTTCTTTCTTGTGAAACAATGTGAGTAAAGAAAAAGGCTTTATCAGAGCTAGCCAGCAATTCCACATGACAGGATCTAAGTTTGGCATATAACATACTTTTTTTTTTTGGTAAGCAAAGGTTTCTGTTAAAATGACATTAATTTCCCCCTTCCACAGAGGAGGCTAAAACCAATACAAGAAAACAATGGTGAAGCAAAACAGCTCCTATCAACATATTGAGGGATGTCCAGCAAAACAGCCCAGTTAAAATGCAGTGGTCCAAAAAGAACTATGGTCACATGCAAAAATAACTACAAAGTCTCCCTTCATGCACAGTGTGCAGTATTCACATTTTTCTGAATATGTATTTGATGGACGTTAGTTATGTTAAAAATCCATATTCCAAGAAATGAGCTCCCTCATTCCTCAGGCCTTCTGTTCCCCCCAAGTGCCTTTGACATAGCCGTTAGGGCTGGGCTGACAATTCAGCATGAGTCAGCCATGTTGTGCTGCCAAACTATACACAAGCATTGATGGTTCAGTTAATAAAATACCTTAGCTATCTATGCCTTGAACCAAAAACAGGGCTGATCACTTTCTCATGATCAGCCCAGAAGAGCCCTCAATTAGACGTATCATATTTATGAGAGTTATTTTAAGGCTGGTCAGTATCAACTGATCATAGAATCATAGAATATTAGGGTTGGAAGAGACCTCAGGAGGTCATCTAGTCCAATCCCCTGCTCAAAGCAGGACCAACACCAACTCAATCATCCCAGCCAGGGTCTTCTCAAGCCGGGCCTTAAAAACCTCTAAGGATGGAGATTCCACCACCTCCCTAGGTAACGCATTCCAATGCTTCACCACCCTCCTAGTGAAATAGTGTTTCCTAATATCCAACCTAGACCTCCCCCACTGCAACTTGAGAACATTGCTTCTTGTTCTGTCATCTGCCACCACTGAGAACAGCCTAGCTCCATCCTCTTTGGAACCCCCCTTCAGGTAGTTGAAGGCTGCTATCAAATCCCCCTCACTCTTCTCTTCTGCAGACTAAATAACCCCAGTTCCCTCAGCCTCTCCTCATAAGTCATGTGCCCCAGCCCCCTAATCATTTTCGTTGCCCTCCGCTGGACTCTCTCCAATTTGTCCACATCCCTTCTGTAGTGCGGGGCCCAAAACTGGACACAATTCTCCAGGTGTCTCCTCACCAGTGCTGAATAGAGGGGAATAATCACTTCCCTCGATCTGCTGGCAATGCTCCTACTAATACAGCCCAATATACTGTTGGCCTTCGCAACAAGGAAACACTGCTGACTCTTATCCAGCTTCTCATCCACTGTAATCCCCAGGTCCTTTTCTGCAGAGCTGCTGCTTAGCCAATCGGTCCCCAGCCCAGGGCCGGTGCAAGGAATTTTCACACCCTAGGCGAAACTTCCACCTTGCGCCCCACCCCGCAGCCCTGCAGCAGCTCCCCGCCCCGCCCTGAGGCGCCCCCCCCGTGGCAGCTCCCCACCCCAGCTCACCTCTGCTCTGCCTCCTCCCCAAGCATGCCGCTCCTGCTCTAATTCTCCTCCCCTCCCAGACTTGTGGCACCAAACAGCTGATTGGCGCTGCAAGCCTGGGAGGCGGGAGAAGTGGAGCAGCGACAGCGTGCTCGGGGAGGGGGTGTAGCAGAGGTGAGCTGGGGTGGGGAGCTCTGCGGCAGCTCCCTCTCCCCCGCCCTGGGGCACCCCCGCGGAAGCTCCCCCCCCCCCCGGCCCAGGGAGCTGTATGGCACCTCCCCACCCCAGCTCACCTCTGCTCCGCCTCCTCCCCGAGCACACTGATTGGCGCTGCAAGCCTGGGAGGTGGGAGAAGTGGAGCAGTGACCGCACGCTCGGGGAGGAACGCTGTAAAAAAAAAATTGGGGGTACTGCTTTCTGGCGCCCCTAAATCTTGGCGCCCTAGGCAACCGCCTAGTTTGCCTTAATGGTAGCACCGGCCCTGCCCCAGCCTGTAGCAGTGCATGGGATTCTTCCTTCCTAAGTACAGGACTCTGCACTTGTCCTTGTTGAACCTCATCAGATTTCTTTTGGCCCAGATTTCTGATGACAGACTGCCTAAGTGAGGTCATGGATCTGTAACCCTTCTGCCCATCTAGTTGGCAGCAACAAGGGCCGGGTTCT
>NW_020664372.1:5782684-5824790 GCF_002925995.2 Terrapene triunguis | reverse complement strand
GGGCGGCGAGCCCCGGCTGGGGCTCGGCTCGGCTCTCCCCCCGGCGGCCAGAGCGCCGCGCCGCCCCCCTCCAGGTGCCGCCCCAAGCACCAGCTTGGGTGCTTGGTGCCTGGAGCCGGCCCTGCTCAGAAAAATCCTTTGTATCTTTTGGCCCAGAACAATCTCAAACCCAGATCTATTGGCACAGGGCAGCCCAGAGGATCTGAGCACCATCATTTCCAGGAGGCGTTGGAGACAGATCGGTGATGTGCTTCGGATGGAAACTGATTCCATCACCAGAGTAGCAGTAAGATGGACACCTGAAGGCAAGCAAAACGAGGCCACCCAAAAACAACATGGCGAAGAGCTGTGGAAGCCGAGCTGAAAAACCTGGGGCACCACTGGGGAACCATTGAAAGACTTGCCAGAAACAGACAGGAGTGGAGGAGCTTCATCACTGCCCTAAACGCCAGAGGCATAATAGGAACATGATGATGATGATGATGATAAATATTTTGACATAGTCAAGCTATATAGCTCATTTACTCTTTTACTGATAAGTGAAACCTTCAAGCCTTTTAAAAATTGTGTTACATTGCTTTAAGCTCCCTTCAATTTTTCAATAGCTTTCTGATATTAAGGTACCCAGAGCTGAATGCAACATTCCAGATTTGGTAACCAAAGCCCATATGTAGTGGTATATTCACTTCACTGCTCCATGACTTGAGGTCTGTATATTCAATCCTAAATTGCATTGGCCTAGTTTTTTGCTGCCATACTGCACTGTAAACTCATATCTAATTTGTTGCCCATTATCATCCAAGTGTTTGCTTCTCTACCCCAATGAATTAAAGTATGTTGGATTATTTTTCTCCCAGTGTGGAATTGCTTGTATTTTCACTGAGCTCATCGTAATCTTTTCTTCACGGATTTCTCAACTCTGTTCTTTTGTATTACTACTTTGTGCTCATTGATATTTGCAACACCTTCTAACTTAGTATAATCTAACAAAGCCATGAACATATCTTATTAATGATAAATAAGGCCTGACCTTACACTGACCCCTGCAGAAGCCCACTAGATACTTCTCACAATTAATGCATTGTCGTCTATCATTCTTTTTAGCTCATCAGACGTTTTTCAATCTGTATGACAAGTTTTGTAGCCAAGCCAATTTGAATCAACTATTAAAGGATTCATGAGATAATTACTCAAAAATTTCACTATAATCCACAAAAATTACTTGTATAACCCTTCTGCCAGGTGGAGCCAGCAGCAACCATAGCCACGTTCAATATGTAGGGGTTCCTTTCCATTGATACAACACAAAACCAGCTCGAGCCCCCACCCAGTAACCTGGGAAAATGACACACCACCCCTGGGCACCTCTGAGAGGCAATACTTTCCCACTCACAAGCATAGAGTCTGAGTGTAGAAAATAAACTTTTAATAAAAGGAGGGAAGTAACTGGGCGTTAATTTGGGAAAACACCACAAACAGGGTTCATAAACATAAACCATGAGCAAAAGACCCACCTTTTCCCCTGAGGTTCTTAAGTCCAGCAACCCAGAAGTCCCTTTCACAGGCCGGACCCTTCCCTGCACCCCACTCACATTTGCTGTCTTTGGTCAGTGCAGACCCAGAGTTCAGAGGTGCATTTGCAGAGTTCACCTCCCATCCCAGGTGGATTGGGTAAAGAGGCACTTTACTTGCTCCGCTGCTTGAGCACTCGCTCACCGCCCCTCGCCCACTCGCTCTGACCCTCTCCACCAGCCACTCTGCTGGCTGCATACTGCGCTATCTGCCTCACCGGCCACTCGTTCACCAGCCAGCTGTCAGTCACTTTCTGCTACCACCTGCCTCTCTGTTGTGACCTCTGCAAATCAGTCTCTTAGTAATTTTCAGCTCTTTGTAGGCTGGGTAGAAATACAGTCCTACCACAACATGGTTTCAGTTCTGACTGAGGATTTAAAATAACAAAGAAGTTCCTAATAAAGCCTATTTAGTGCTTTCTTTGAACAGTGGGGAAGAACAGCTTTAACCAGTCCAGGAAGGACCCTTGGGGAGGCTTTACAGCTTCCTGGCTAGGACACCTGGCCCCACCCCTCTTACTTTTACAGGGCTCTGGCATTCGAGCCCCTGGCTTAACAAGGTTCGTTTACCTGAGGGTGACCCCCTTATTTGGGACAGGTTAAGCACAGTCCTGCTTCCCTGTATGCCTACAATAATTACAACTTTGGTAACTGTATTTCACTACCCCTGAATTCAGTACTAAGGTGATTGTAACCCAACACCAGCCAGAGTTGATTACTTTGACACCACTCTATCTGCTGAATATCTAAGTAGGACAGGCGCAAACTGTATTTACATAAACACACCCAAAGTCTCTCCCTCTCCCAGATAGCCATCAGGGAAGCATTCATTCAGATCTTGCTTACATCTGAATTATTTTCCTCCACTGATTTCATAATTCTTCTAAGAAAGTGTTCTGGCATGTTTCAGAGTAGCAGCCGTGTTAGTCTGTATCCGCAAAAAGAACAGGAGTACTTGTGGCACCTTAGAGACTAACAAATTTATTAGAGCATAAGCTTTCGTGGGCTACAACCCACTTCTTCGGATGCATATTGTTCTGGCATGATTAGTTCTGTATGAACCCCTTCTGCTTGATACTCATAGTTCTGTTATCTTCTAAATGGATAATAACTCTCTTGATACCTGTCCCATTATTTAAAGACATTAGACTTGCCAAACAGTATTTACCAGAATTACTGTACTACTTTTTAAATTGGTAATCTGCCCCACCCGCACTGCCCCATTTAGAAAAATCAGTGATTTCTGATAATCCAGCCTACTTTTTCTTGCATTTCGTTTCCCGGTTCATAGAGTGTATAAAAGCACTTATTCTAAAGATCTCTGACTAGAATAACAGTAGTTCATTTTTGTTTTGTTTCTGCCCTTAGCTTTTCTTTTAAGCCTCAAACGATTCTTCATAATCTTGTTCAGTTGCTTCTGCCATTGTCCCTTTCATGTGTTGGTTTTTATTTTGTTTGGTTCTTTTAATCATCAGATCTTTGAACAGTCCTTCATTTAGCCAGATTGGATACTGCTTATTTTCTTTTTCAGTTAAATTTTTTCCTTTATTGAAATATCCTCTTCTATCCTCCAGTCTTCTTCCACTGCATGAGGTTGAATAATTCGTCCTATTGCACATTGTTCAGATTTCTTAATTCTCTAAAGTATGCTTTCTTAAAATGTGAGACCCAGGCAGTAGTGCAGTCTGGAAATCCTTTCCATACTGTATTAAACTCGAGTAGCTCATCGTTGCTGATTCCATGATTCTTTGTTCTTCTCAGTCTCAACATTAGCAATAAGCATAAGCAGGCTAACTCTGGTTGGATTCTTTCTTTTGCCTTGTGTCACTTAAGAGGCTTGTGCATGATGCATCTTACTCCTTGTATTTGTTACCCAGTGGGGGTCATTGCGGTTTAGATTCCCTCATCAGGACAGTATTCTAGGCTTTCAAGTACCTCAAGAACTGATCTACAAGTGTGTCATTCATTCTCTCTAGGTCCTGGTGTTATATAGTTAATGCCCACTCAGACTTCTCTCATTTTTCTCACTCTTTTCATCCTTTTTTAGAGAATTTCACAACCATGCTCCACAAGTACTGCAGATGCCTTTGAAAGTGCCACCTTTTTTGTCTCTCTGCTATAGAGCCCATCTATAATGACATTTATATTACAAAAATCCAATGAGTCACAGACCATTGCGTAGCATCACTTTTAGAGTTATTACTATTAAAATCTTAATGTTACCACAAAGGTTCATGTGCAATAGTAACAATTTTAAGGGTGAGATCTGTGGCTCCTGCTTATTTCACCATACTCTTTGCTTTTTGTGTGTAGACATTATAGTACATTAATACTCCACTTCTTATTTGCCTTCTGTTTCCTAGAAACTGAATCTGCTGCCTTATTTTGTATGATGGAAGTATATATCTTATTTTTTTAGTTAAGCAAAAGCTACTCACTCACTACTTTCTACCTAGTCAAACCCGACATGGATAGAACCAAGCTATCCGAGGCCCTTCTGCATAAGTGAGGACCATTCCACCCAAACAAACAATATTACATCATTGCTGAAAATATTCCAGCATTCCATGAAACCAGACCCTCTTTGCAGTCAGTCTCTCAGCATGTGGTTGGCACCATAAAAACTTCAGAAAAGAACACTAATATCCAGTTAGTCTTCAGTTGTCTCCCAAGGTCCACAAAGCCATCTTTGATCTGCTGGATCTCTTTGCCCATGATGGTTGTTACTCCATGTGCTACAGTTAGTGGGAATTCCCCAGTATGCAGGTGAGATAGGTTGAATGAACTTTTTTAAATTTTGGAATTTCTCACAGAATGGGAATTCCAGGTTCCAACCAGTCCTACCCAAAAGGTGGGATGAGACATGGCAGTATTTTCTCATATTGTAGATAGGGAATACTGCAATATATTAGACACCATACATGACTGCTTCTTGGAGCAACTTGTCCTGGAACTCATAAAGGGAGAGGCAATTCTTGATGTAGTCCTAAGTGGAGCACAGGATCTGATCCCAGAGATGCATATAGCTGAACCACTTGGACCATAATGTAATAAATGTAACATCCTTGACAGTGGGAAATGCCAAAGAAACTTCAACAAGAGGGAACTACACAAATAACGAGGCAGATAAGTTTAACAAATTAAAAAGTAACAGACAAAAATGAAATGCTTGCAAACTGCATGGAGATTATTTAAAACCATAGTGGCTCAATCTAAATGTACACCCCCAAAAAAATGGACAAAAAATGCCATCATGACTAAACAGCAGAGTAAAAGAGGCTGTTAGAGGCAAAAAGTCAAATCCTACTGAGGAAAATAGAAAGGAACATACACTCTGGTGAGTGTAAAAGTATAAGAAGGCAGGCCTAGAAACAATTTGAAGAACAACTACCTAAAGACAAAAACAGCAAATATTCTTTAAAAGTACATCAGAAGCAGGAAGTCTGCCAAACAGTCAGAGGGATCACTGGATAATCAAGGTGCTAAAGGAACACTCAAGACAGACAAGGCCATTGTGAAAAAGCTAAATGAATTCTTTGTACCAGTCTTCACTGCAGAGGCTATGGGGGAGATCCCTACCCCCAAGCCATTTTTTAAGTGACAAATCTGAGGAACTGTCCCAAATTGAGGTGTCGGTAGAGGAGACTTTGGAACAAACAGTAGTAAATCACTAGGCCCAGATGGTATTCACCCAAAAGCTCAAGGAACTCAAATATGAAACTGCAGAACTACTAATTGTGGTATTACTCCTGGGGGAATTCTGCACCACTGCACGTGCATAATTAATGAGCCGTGCATATTAATTTTTGTGCAGTAAAAAGCTTCTGCAGGAAAGTTGCTGTAGTTCTGCCTTTTGCCCACCAGACGGTGCTGTGGCAGTAGAAGAGAGCAGCAGCTCCCTGCCTGCTAGGAAAGAGAAAGAGCCTGCCTTCTTCCCAGCACCTGTCAGGCCAGGTCAGGAGACAGGGGCTATGGGAAGACAAACAGCGTGGGGCTGCTGTGGGTCAGACAGGGGCTCATAAGAGATAATGGGGGAGGACAGACTGGGGTAGGGGCTGAATGGGAGTGGAGGCAGAGGGCCACAGGGGGGAGGGAGGTGCAGGACCACATGGTGACAGGGGAGGGGGTACAGGGCCACATAGGGACAGGGGGTGGCTGAGTGGGAGTGGAGGAATACATGTGGCTAGGGGGTGCAAGGACACATGGGGCTGTGGGGACAGAAGCAGATGTGCCTGACTGAATGGGAGAGGCTAGGGGTCAGCCAGGGTCTGCATGAGGGAAGCTCCCCAACAACCCCTCTTCCCCCCCAAAACAACCTATTCCATATTTTTCCCATCCATACCCAACAACTCTCCAAGTTCACACCCAGGCTCCTTCCCAGCAATTATTTCCCTCTCCCTCAGCTCCTCCATTACCCCTGACTCCCCCAAACCTTTGCACTGCTTCTGAGGGGTGCGGGAAATATGGTTCTGTATTGTAGTTTAAATAAATTATTACTCAGGGTTCTGTATTAATATGCCTATAAAATAATCTATCTGTCAAAAAACATTTCCTGAATCTTTTTTGTCGTCTGTATTGTTACAGACATACTTGCTGATGGGTATTTTGAAATAAATGACCAAAAATAATTGAAACTGGTGTGATTATATTGTGTTATTTTTGACAAATAAAATATGCAGAATTTTGCAGAATTTGAAAATATTGTGCACATAATTTTTATTTTTTTGGCGCAGAATTCCCCCAGGGGTACTGTGGTATGTAACCTATTGCTTAAATCTGCCACTGTACCTGATGACTGGCGGGTAGCTAATATAATGCTGATTTTTAAGAAAGACTCCAGAAGCGATCATGGTGATTATAAGCCAGTAAGCTTAACTTTGGTACCAGGCAAATTTGTTGAAACTATAATAAAGAACAGAATTATCAGACACAGATAAATACAGTATGTTGGGGAAGTGTCAATATAACTTCTGTAAAGGGAAATCTTGCCTTGCCAATCTATTAGAATTTTTGTAATTACAGAAAATCTGGGGCGAAATTCTTGGCCCTAATGAGGGTCCTTCACAGCACTCTGGCTGCACAAAGTACTCTTAAACCTAGTTCAGAGGAATCTTTGCGATGGTGAAAAGTTGGTGTAATCAGTTTTATGCCACCCGCCTCACTCCAACATTCCCTTATAGGGTCATGCCAGTATGTGGCCAGAACATACTGTACCCTGACATTTTACAGGCTGCCATAAACAGGAGCTGAACTAAGCCCCAGCCCCACTGATGAAATGGCAATAAAGCCACCTTTGCCTCTCCCCAGGTGCTGAGCTCAACTGTCCTGTACTCACAGTTAGAAAACAAACAGGAACTTTATTGGCTGTTTGCATTTATTCCTTTTGTGGTTGCCACTGGCAACGAGAATATTAAGATGTAGAGAATATAATAAAATATCTATTTTAATCAGCAGAGAATATATTGCTTTGCCAATTATACAAATATATTAGGGACAGAGTAAGTGAAAAATATGGTCTTTTTAAACTGGTTCTATTCTGTACAGCTGGAATCTTCTTTCATAGTGATTAGATTATAGGAACAATAAATGGGTGGCTGTCACTTAAATCATTATATAGCTCCTAGTTTTGCAGAATAGCATCTGCTCTATGATTGTGATTTGTGTCTGTGAAGAAAGACCCTGATGAATAAAAATGCATCTTATATAATGAAAGCATATTTTTGAATGACAAAAGACTATAGGCCATATTCTGCTGCGATTACACAGTAGAAGTTCACTGCAAGATGTCATTTAATTTAAAGGAAAACAGTTCAAAATGGTGCAATTTTTTGAGAATTTAAGTTACACAAAGAGGGAAAGAAAATATGACAAAAGAAGAGCCCAAAGTAAAGAAACCAAAATTGAGTTTTCATTTTTCAAGAGACAGTACAGATACCCACTATATCCAACAAGTGCCTGGGTGGGACAGGTGTCATTCTCCCTGGTTACAGTGGCTTGCAACACCAAAGGTAAGATTTGATGTCAGGACCTCCTCCTTAAACTTGGAGCCTGATTCTCCTCTTCTGTGTTGTGTAAATCAGGAGTACATCCACTGAAGCCAATAGAGTTACACCAGCATAAAAGTGCATGAAGAATAAGGCCCAGGACCTGGAGTATTGGCTTGTTAGTGATCCATTACATCAAAGGAAGCAGTTATCCTCAATTAAGCAATCCTGTGGAGAGATGGAGGTATTCCATATGAACTATTTCAATCCATCTATTATTTTCATACCTTTACTAGCTTTGTTATACATCAACTAATATTACAGCCATGTTAAAAATACTGGTAAATTTTATTGTATTTAATTTATTTTCTTACTCTGAAAAAAAATACAGTGCAGTTATTACAATTAAAGGAAGTGATACTTTGCTCCATGTTTCCACAAAAGATTTTTTCTGGGAAAGTAACATCTGAGGTTGTTGGAGCTTTAGTCCTAAAATCAAAAGCAAGCAGTTCTGGCAAAATTCAAAACAAAGCTTTTTGATGTTTTCTTTTCAATACACAAGGAGTACAATTTTCAAAAGCACCTAACTGACTTAGCCTAAGCCCCTTTTACAAAATGGCAAATACTTTAGACCCACTGAAAGTCACTTTTGAAAGTCGGGCTTAGGAGCCTAAGGCTGGATCTACAAGAGGATCTAGAGCAGGGGTCGGCAACCTCTTGCACGCGGCTTGCCAGGATAAGCACCCTGGCGGGCCGGGCCGGTTTGTTTACCTGCCGTGTCTGGAGGGTTCGGCCGATTGCGGCTCCCACTGGCCGCAGTTCGCCTCTCCAGGCCAATGGGGGTGGCGGGAAGCTGCGGCCAGCACGTCCCTTGGCCCGCACCGCTTCCCGCAGCCCTCATTGGCCTGGAGCGGTGAACCGTGGCCAGTGGGAGCCGCGATCGGCCGAACCTGCAGACGCAGCAGGTAAACAAACTGGCCCGGCCCGCCAGGGTGCTTACCCTGGCAAGCCACATGCCAGAGGTTGCCGACCCCTGCTTTAGAGCCTACAAGTCTACTCAGTCCTACTTCTTGTTCAGCCAAACAAGTTTGTTTACATTTATGGGAGATAATGCTGCCCACTTCTTATTTACAGTGTCACCAGAAAGTGAGAACAGGCATTCGCATGTCACTTTTGTAGCCGGCATTGCAAGGTATTTACGTGCCAGATATGCTAAACATTCCTATGCCCCTTCATGCTTCGGCCACCATTCCAGAGGACATGCTTCCGTGCCGATGACTCTTGTTAAAAAAAATAATGCGTTAATTAGATTTGTGACTGAACTCCTTGGGGAGAATTGTACATCTCCGGCTCTATTTTACCCGCATTCCGCCATATATTTCATGATATAGTAATCTTGGATGATGACTCAGCACATGTTCATTTTAAAAACACTTTCACTGCAGATTTGACAAAATGCAAAGGGTACCAATCGAAGTTCCCTGTAAGCTGTGTGGCCATGCAGCAGTCTATTTAGCGCCACACAGGCACTCAGGAAACCTGCGCAGCTGGGACCTGCCATGGCCGGGGGAGGGGCCCCCATCCCCGGCCCCAACTCAGCCCTGGATCTGCCAAGGGAGGGGCAGCCCAAACCAGCCCCAGCCCGGACCTGCTGCGGATGTGCGAGAGGCACCTATTCCACAGCCCTAGCCTCAGAGCTGCCGCGGCGGGGAGAGGCACCTCTCCCCACCAGCCCAGGTGCTGCTGCAGGGAGAGAGAGCTGTGGGGAGTCCTCTCTCCCCACTGTAGCCCCAAAGCACTCTCCTGCACCCCAAACCCCTCATCCCCAGATCCCGCACTCCCAGCCAGAGCCCTCACACCCCTGCACCCCAACCCCCTTTCCCAGTCCTGAGCCCCCCACACACTCCGAACCCCTCATCACCCACATCACCTCCATATCGGTGCACATAACAAAATTCATTCTGCACATGGGTGGGAAAAATTAGAGGGAACTCTGGTACCAACGTGAGATTTCTAAAGATAGCTACGACACTCGACCCAAGGTTTAAGAATCTGAAGTGCCTTCCAAAATCTGAGAGGGATGAGGTGTGGAGCATGCTTTCAGAAGTCTTAAAAGAGCAACACTCCAATGCGGAAACTACAGAACCCGAACCACCGAAAAAGAAAATCAACCTTCTGGTGGTGGCATCTGACTCAGATAATGAAAATGAACATGTGTCAGTCTGCACTGCTTTGGATTGTTATCAAGCAGAACACGTCGTCAGCATGGACGCATGTCCTCTAGAATGGTGGTTGAAGCATTAAGGGACATATAAATCTTTAGCACATCTGGCATGTAAATATCTTGCAACACTGGCTACAATAGTGCCATGAGAACACCTGTTCTCACTTTCAGGTGAAATTGAACAAGAAGCAGGAAGCTTTATCTCCTGGAAATATAAACAAACTTGTTCGTCTGAGTGATTGGCTGAACAAGAAATAGGACTGAGTGGATTTGTAGGCTCTAAAGTTTACATAGTTTTATTTTTGAATGCAGTTATTTTGTGTACATAAGTCTACATTTGTAAATTCAACTTTCATGATAAAGAGAGTGTACTACAATACTTGTATTAGGTGAACTGAAAAATACTATTTTTTTGTTTTTTACAGTGCAAATATTTATCAAAAAATAAATATAAAGTGAGCACTGTACACTTTGTATTCTGTGTTATAGTTGAAATCAATATATTTGAAAATGTAGAAAACATACAAAAATATTTAAATTAATGGTATTCTATTATTGTTTAAGGGTGCGATTAATCATGCAATCAATTGTTGTTAATTATTTTAATTGCACGATTAGTCATGCAACCAATTGTTGTTAATTATTTTAATTGCACGATTAATCATGATTACTTTTTTTAATCTCTTGACAGCCCTAATTTCTAGTAGTTGTCACTGAGAATTACTGAGGTGCATTATGAAGGGGGGAAATGATATTGGTGGGCGCCTCGCTCTCCTAAACTAAGCCATAACTAGATCCAATGGTTAGAAGTTGAAATTAGAAAAATTCAGACAAGGCAAAAGATCCGAGTTTTAAGGGAAGGTAATTAACTATAGGAACAGTTTACCAGAGGATATAATACATTCTCCATTGTTTAGAGTCTTTCAATTGCAACTAAATATCTAAATATGCTCTAGTTCAGCCACAAGACACTGGGTTCAGGGCTTGAATCACCACATAAAATACTCAGAGTGGTGGATTGGAAGCATGCTGGGCCCATAATCCAGAGGTCAGTAAAGCAAAACTAGATGAAATTCCACATCACTGAAAGGACCAGGAGATAGTGAAAAAAAATGAACGTAATTTGAAGTAGTAAATCTTGCATAACTAACCTTAACTGAGACTGAGAGCTAAACCCCAAAAAGTATCTCAGGCCCCATTCTTGTAACTGGATCTACATGCATAGGCCCTACAGAAGTCAATGAAATCAACACATGCAAGGATCTGGCTTCAGGGTGAGGGCCTAAATGTTTAGGTGCTTATCTGAATATCCCAAGACCTCAGCCCATGTCTTTTAAGACCTCAGCTTTCTCACTTGCCACTGCAACCCTATTGACTGACAATTGTTCTTTAGAACTATTTGTGCCTTGCCCTACCTCAGGCAGTAGAGAGAGGTTGACTGTTCCTCCCCTCTCCCTAAAAGTTGGAATCTTCACCAAATTTAAAGAAAAAGGAGTAAAGAAGAACGTGGAAATTATAATCCACTGAGTCTGACTTGGTGGTAAGCAAGATCCTGGCAAAGTTAGAGATCAAAACTACAAACTTTCTAAAAAAAAACCACCATAAGGTAAAATACAGCTGGCATAGTTTTGTAAAGAATTTTATCTACAAATCTGGTGAAATCCAAGGTAAAGAGGTAGATTTAGTCTATATGATGGTTTTGATCACCACTGTGAAAAATTTATGACTGATTCAGTTCAGTTCTTGGTGGATATGTTAATCACATACCCAAATCCTTTGTTAGTAAACTTTTCAGAGAAACCCAGGATTACTATGATCAGAATAAAAAAATAAAAAGAATGTGCTTCTTCCTCTCACGCATTAGAGGCAGTCCCTCCAGGCAGGGCCAGCTCCAGGCACCAGCCTGGCAAGCAGGTGCTTGGGGCAGCCGCTCTGGAGTGGGGCGGCACGTCCAGCTATTTGGCGGCAATTCGGCGGATGGTCCCTCACTCCCGCTCGGAGCGAAGGACCTCCCGCCGAATTGCTGCAACAGATTGCGATCGCAATTGCGATCGCGGCTTTTTTTGTTTGGTTGGTTTTTTTGGCTGCTTGGGGCGGCCAAAACCCTGGCGCCAGCCCTGCCTCCAGGAAAGGCTTGAGATACATTGGTAGGGTGGGGAAGCTGGAATTGCTTCTGCTTATTGTTTGGCTTGGCAGAGTTAGGTTTTTTTTGTTTTGTTTTGTTTTTTAAATAGACCTTGATAGAAAAATGCTTAAAAATAACTAATAGCTACTATCAGTTTAAATTCACAGTTGTGTGACATCATGGGGGAGGTCAGACCATTGCTTAATGACAGTAGATGTTCATTTCAAAAAGTTAAAGCTTTATAAGACATTAAAAACACAAGTTGTGATGTTGACAAGTCAAAATATAGAAAGTAAATATCTTTAAATCAAACTAAGTTCTCAAGCAGCATTCTTCTTACTTGCCTGACTGTAAATTTTGATCGTTACAGGAAATTTGTTTTTGGTTTATGCATGCATGGCGAACTTTACCATTAACACTTACCATTAAAAAATAAACACCAAATCCTTCCAAGCCTACTTATGTGGTAGAATCAAGGATTTCAGTCCCCAGGGCTTTCAATCAAGTGGTATTCTTTAAAAAAAAAAAAACAAAAAAAACCACACAATTGGTGCTGAACATTTTTCATACAAGGGGAAAGACTAAAGTCCGGTGCTGCTCTGCAAACCAGCGCATCATCTTGACATTTGTTCAAATATCTGCAGTACAGAGGAATATAGCAGTGAAACACATAGTAAGATTGGCTATTAACCCTTTCACTTATTTCCTATTCTATTTTCAAATAGTTTTAGGATCATGATTAAAAAACAAACAAAAAACACTTTGTCTGGAGCAGCACAACTTTGCCCTTGTGGAAAATGCTGTGGTCCCCAATTGTATGTGTTTAGTCCAACTGCCTACTAGTTCTGAAAGCAGAGTGCAATTGCACTTTCCTCTAACACAGACATGTGGCTTACAGAGTACTGGAAGTATAGAACGTGTAGAAAAGAGCCAAGTTCAGTCCTTCTAATTGCCTGCAAAATATCAGCATACAGTCTGCTAAGGACCACTGTGCCAGCAAGACTAACCATGGTTGTGGTTCCACACTAGGCATTGTGTAATGAAGTTCCCAGCATAGGCACCGACTCCGTGGGTGCTCTGGGGCTGGAGCACCGAGGGAAAAAAAGTGGTGGGGGCTGAGCACCCACTGGCAACCCCCCGTAAGCTCCCCTCTTCTTCCCAGCGCCTTCTGCCCAGCCAATCAGCGCTTCCCCCCCATTTCCCACACCTCCCGCCCACTGCAATCAGCTGTTTTGCAGCATGCAGGAGGCTTGTGGGGGAGGGGTGATGAGTGAGGGCACAGCGCACTTGGGGGAGGGGATGGAATGGGGTGGGAGCTTGGGAGAAAGGGTGGGGTAGGGGCGGGAAGAGGCAAAGTAGGGGTGAGGCCTTGGGGGAAGGGGTGGGGTGGGGGCGGGGCCTGGGGCAGAGCCAGGGGTCGAGCACCCCCCGGCACATTGGAAAAAGTCAGTGCCTGTGGTTCCCAGAATGGTTCAGTCCTGCAAATCTATTAATCTCTGTGCAGCCCCATGGGCAGTGCCAAGGAAGGAATCCTTTTGTGTATCAATGGAGAGTTTGAGAGCATGGTGTGCCATGGTATTTTTGTCCATCCTGGTGACATGGCCAAAGAGCGTTTGATATATGATGAACAACTGAAGGAAGGCCAAATCTTTGAGGCGGACACTTTGCAAAGTCAAACCACTTTATGCTTAGGATTTAGCACTGACGGTGCATGTGCAATGCCTCTAGCTGTGCCAAGTCTGCCTGTCAAAAAAAGGTCCAGGTTTCTGACCTGTACAGCAATACAGATAGTACACAGCTTTGATAGATCCTGAATTTTGCCTCAATGCAGAGACATTTTTGCATCCGTAAAGCATGACAGAAATTTGCGTCTTGTATTCCCCAGCTTTCTCCTTCTGGACAATACAAACTCATAGAAAGTCCAACATTTCATCAATGGAAAATGATATGCACTACCCCTGTTATCTCAAGTGGAGGTTCCCAAGCAATTCAATCCAAACACACAGGTTTAGATAAAACAAAATTTAATTTCAGAAAGATAGATTTTAAGTGATTGCAAGTAGTGAGGCATAAAATCAGAATTGGTTACAAAGAAAAAAAAAGATAATATGCTAACTAATATCTAACTTAGTACGCTAAATGGATTCAAAGCAAAGGTTTTATCTCACCATACGCTTACAGCAGTCTGCACTGGCTGAAAAGCCTCCCAGCCACGACCCCTCCCCCAGTTCCATGATGCTTTCTTTGTCCTTCAAGTGTTGTAACTGCTGTGACTAGAGATGGGGAGAGTGGTGATTTGGAGGCCATGTTTCTCATTTTTATACCATTCTCCCCTCTGAGGATTATCTCCAGATGGGGTTCAGGCAGCAGCAAGTCTGTTTACATGTTCCTTTGTCAATATGTAAAGTTCTCGCTCACACCCTTCTTTCTACCACAGGGTGGCTGCTTACTTAGGTGACATCAGCACAATCAGATGAACTATTATGGACTACCTAGCTGGGGTGCCAGTGTGTCTTTTGTCTCTGACAACCTGGTTTGGGCCCACCTTTCTAACTCAATAATATGTTCCACAGTAGACTCTTACAACTTTACATACAATGTTGATACACATTTTACCAGGACAATAAGGTTCAGTAGATTATGAGTTTTCAAATGATGCCTCACAAGGCACACTTTGTACAAAATCAGTCTTCTAAAAATGGTGAATACGGGGTACAGTCTGTCAAAATTCTATTAGATCACAGTGCCTCCCAGTAAATCATTTAAGCTCTGTCTATTTCTAAATCTCTAAATCAGAAATAGTATTCATGTACTTCAGACTGCTTAATGCAATGTTATTTGTTGTCTTGGGGAGGTTTGTGGGAAAAGCATTTTCCCCTCTCACCATGAACATGTAGACCAGTAGTCATACCATAGACATTTTGTTGGCGGACGCTCACTGGACAGTAGATGTTCATTTCAAAAAGTTAAAGCTTTATAAGACGTTAAAAAACACAGCGTGAGTAATCATGGGATAAGAGGAAAGGTCCTCTAAGATTAGTAACTGGATAAGAGATAGGAAATAGAGGGTAGGAATAAATGGCCAGTTTTCATAATGGAGAGAGGATCTGTACTGGGACCAGTCCTGTTCAACATGTTCCTCAATGATCTAGAAAAAGAGGTAAACTGTGAGGTGGCTAAGTTGGCAGAGGATACAAAATGACTCATGAAAGCAGTTGTCTTTGGATTTAACTACGTTACAAAGGGAGCTCACAAAACTGGATGGCTGGGCAACAAAGTGGCATATGAAATTCAATGTTGATAAATGCAAAGTAATGCACATTAGAAAACAATGCCAACAATACATATAAAACAATGGAGTCTATATTAGCTGTTACAACTCAAGAAAGATCTAGAAGTCATCACTGATAGTTTTTCAAAAACATCTGCTCAATATGCAGCAGCAATCAAAAAAGCTAACAGAATTTTAGGAACCACCCTGAAAGGGATAGATAATAAGACAGAAAATATCATAATGCCACTATATACATTTATGGTACATTCACAGCTTGAATATTGCATGCAGTTCTGGTCACCTCATCTCAAATAGAGATATTAGAATTGGAAAAAGTAAGACAAGAGCAACAAAAATGATTAGGAGTATGGAACAGCTTCCATATGAGGAGAGATTAGAAAGATTGGAACTGTTCATCGTAGAAAAGAGATAACTAGGAGGATGTGATAGAAGTGTGGCGAAAGTGACTAGGGAAGTGTTATTTACCCCCTCACATACACAAGAACCAGGTGTCACCAAGTGAAATTAATAGGCAGCAGGTTTAAAAAACAAAGTCAACTTGTGGAACTCATTGCCAGGGGATGTTGTGAAGGCCAAAAGTATTACAGGGTTCATAAAAGAACTAGATAAATTCATAGGTCCATCAATGGCTATTAGCAAAGATGGTCGGGGATGCAACCCTGTACTCTGGGTATCCCTAAAACCTCAGACTGCCAAAAACTGGGACCTGACAACAAGGGATGGATCACTCAATAATTGCCCTGTTCGGTTCATTCCCTCTGAAGCATCTGGCACAGGCCACAAGATACTGGGCCAGATGAACCATTGGTCTGACCCAGTATGGCCGTTCTTATGTTCACTGATACTTCAGACTGTTGCAGATTCAATTCTTTCTGTTAAGAAAGCAAACAAGGATCAAGTGGTTCATTCAGTTTTGGAAGATATGTGCTATTAAAATGTAAGGAAAGATTTAGAGACAGCTTGCTACCTATTAAATTACTTTGTACCGATTATAAATATAGATGCTATGTTGTCAATATTTTCCTCCAACTTCATTGATTGCAAACAATTTCCTTTCAGGCATTGCTTCATACACAAGAATTTGGTCTCTGAATATATTCATGGGTCTAAAACAAATGTTTGATAAGCTTGCCTTTTTGGTTTTAATAGGTCGGGTCATAGTATCAAAACTCCAAGTCAGTTCAGTTCTTAACATCTTCAAAATATATTTTAAATGTACTGTAACCTCAAGCCCTATGAAGCTATAGTAATTTGTTGAATTACAGCTCAGAAATGATCATTTACATTTTAAAGGCAGAGGTTCCTAAACTTTTGTCATAATGTGACCTGTATTTTAATACAGAGTCTATGGACCCTATTCTTCACAAATGGGAGACAAGGGGGTCCACCGGGTTGTGATCTCATAACATCCCTGATTCAATTGCAGGCATTGCCTACAAAGAAAATATTAGGAATGTTTTTACTTTTTAGCTGTTTAATGCAGTTTGCCCTCTGAAAATTTGGACAAGAAGCCAGGCCCATCCATACCTATTGAAATCAATGAAAAGAGAAATCAAGACCAGCAAGCTCTCTGTGGGTCCAGGGAAAGTTCTATGTAGACCACTGTGTAAGAACCTCTGCTTTGGGGATGTAAATATCAAATGATCTCATGTTAAGATAAGACCCGGTCTAAATAAAATTCTAGGTCTGCATGGAACCCATCAGCTCAGTTTCTAAAAGAGCTGCAGCTCCTCACTTATGGAAACCTGGCCCAAGGTATCTTAAGTTAAGGACCCAAACAGTGAACATTTTGCTCTTTGTCAAAAAGAAGGACAGACACAGCAAAGTGGCTGTAAGTACTGGAAAAGCTTCTGAAAGTAATTCAGAAGTCTTATAAGCTGAGCCTCACCCCCGCCCAGCATAACTGAAGTGTAAATTAATAAATATTTATAACTTAATTATAGTTTAATAAATATCAAATTGGGGGCAGGATCATATGATTGGAGAATAGCAAACCGAGTAACTATATTTACAAAAGGGAAAAAAAAAGTGATCCAGGCAACAACAGATCCATTAGTCTGACCTCAGTAGTAAAAAAGGCTTTAGAACAAATTTTGAAGGAAAGAATAATTAAAGACATGAGGTAAATAGAAAATGGGATAAAAAGCAACATGGGTTTATCAAAGGTAGGTCATGCCAGACTAACCCGATTTCTCTTTGATAAGCTAACTCATTAATTAGACAGAGATGCCGTAGATTTATCTGCACTTCAGTAAAACACTTGATGTGGTACCACATAGGAAATTAATAGTTAGACTGGCAAAGATTGGGATTAGTACAGAAATTGTAAAGTGGGTAAGGTAGATGACAGATTACTAGTGGAGCTCCTCAAGGACCTGCATTGGGACTGATCTTAATATTTTTATTAGTGATCTTGGCACAAAAATTTGGAATATGCTAATGAAATATGCTAATGACAAAGTTGGGAGGCACCATCAATACAGGAAGAGGATTGGATTATGGAGGACTGGAGCAATAGAAATGAGATAATATGCAAAGTCATGCATTTAGGGAAAAAGAAGAATTTCTGACATGAGCTAGGGACTCATGAGGTAGAAACAGAAAGAGACCTCAGTGATCACAGGATGACTATGAGCTACCCGTGTAATGTGGCTGTAAAAAAAGAATCCACAAATGTATCAGGCGAGATATTTCTAACAGAGATAGGAAAGTATTGATAATATACAAGGCACTGGTGAGACCTCATTTGAAATACTGTGTACAATTCAGGTCACACACTTTCAAGAAAGATTAGTTCAAATGTGAATAGGTGCCAAGAAGGGCTATTAGGATGATCAGGGGAATAGAGAGCCTCTCTTATGATAAGGGACTGAAATAGCTTGGTTTGTTTAGCCTAGCAAAACAAAAGCTATGAGGGGTTGTGGCTGCTCTCTATAAATACAGCAGGGGCATAAGACCAAGGAGAACGAAGAGCTATTTAAGCTAAAAAGATAGTATTGGCACATGAACAAATGGGTATAAACTGGGCATTAATAAATTTCAGCTGGAAATTAGAGGGTTCCCCAACAATGTTCCTTCTAATTTTTTCCATCCATGCGTGCAATGAATTTTGTTACGTGCATCATACCAAGGTAATGTGAGGATGTGCGCCACCAGTAGAAACAAAAAACCTAGATATAATATATATTTTTTAAAAGTTACCATAGGGATAATTACTCCAGCCAGAACAGGTTAGGCATTTTAGAACTCACTATTCAAACAATTACACTTAAGCGTAAGAGAAATAAAAATTATGAAATGCATAAACCAGTCAAAAATCTAAAACACATTTTGAAAGAATTATCAAGAAGTAACAACAACAACAACAAGTGAGTGACAGAGACATGTGTATGCGCATGTGTGCACGCGTTGCCCCTTTAAGTACGCTGCCCTTTTAAGTAGATCGGCACTCACCAGTCTAAAGCCTGCTTGTTCAGACACAGCAGCAGCCGCCAGCAAGCTCCTTCCATCCCACTCCAGAGCCCTGTCGTGTCCCCCCCTGCTCTGTGGAGACAGGCTACAGGGGTGGGAGGAGGGGGAGACCGTGACATCAGCACCCTCACCCCCGTTCTGCACAGCCAGCAGGAGACTCCTGGGAACAGCTGGCAGGGTCTCCAAGGCAGAGGGAAGGAGCAGCGTGGCAGTGGGAGGAGGGGCACCTGAAGTGCGCGGCACTTGATAGACTGCTGGACGGCCACGCAGCTTAGAGGGAACTTAGGTTCCCAACCATCACAGGAATAGTCTAGGTCTAGAATAGCCTCTTCATAGGAGTAGTGGGGAATTAATTTCTGTCTTGTTCAGTTTTTACACCCCAGCTATTGGTTATTTTTAAAAGTTAAAGTAAACTTCACTCTAGGAGAAGAGGAACTCCAGTGTATATTTTCTGACTTTCCTCACAGAGGTTCTCAATCATTCAGGGCCCAGTCCTGGCCCCAGTAAATAGCAAAAGCATCCAATGAGACACCTTATAATAGATCATAGTGTCAAAAGTAGTGGGTAGGTTTACAAAGATATAAGAGTACAACTACCATATTGTGTTTTTATTTGAGCAGTTATCTGTAGTTTTGCAATGTAATAATGAAATTATTCAATGTTCTTCACAACTCTACACCACTGCTTATCTGCTCTTCTCTCTGTACAGCACCTCACATTTAACACCTCTGCTGCTCTGTCAATGAAGTCAGTCTTAAAGGCCCATTTGTCTGTTTCTCCACAAGAAATTTGACTGATTTCTCCGCACTACTACTTATGATAGAGCACTCTTTCCCTCCTCCCCACACCAAGAACTCTTAAAGGCTACTAGCAGTGCAGGAACCTGATTTTTGTTTTGTGGGAAATTCTGCCATTTTGACTATTTCCTTCATTCTGAAGGAAAACAAAAAACAAGAATTCAGAATTTCCTGCAAATTGAAATAAAAATATTTCACTCTAAGAGTGAAACATCTTATTCCAATTTTGGCTTTTTTATATATTGTGTAACATAAAAGTTCCAAAATTGAAAAGAAGAGTTTTAAGCAGAAAATAAAAGGTGAAACTGGACCATTTAGATCTATTAAAATGCCTCCACCACCCATTTTTCTTTCAAAATGAAATTTAATTCAAATTGACATGTTTCCACAAAGCATGTAGCTTTCGACAAACTGGCATCTTCTGATGGACAAACATTGCATCAGAAAATTTCCAACCAGCTCTATTAACCACTTCTTCAATTCCCACCTCAATATCTACTCTAGTCTGAGTGCGATACCTGCAAAAAGTCAGCCAACAAGTATTGTCTAGGTTGAGAGGCAGCTGGGGAGAGTTGTTTAGTTATATATTGTTTCAAATAAAACTATAGATTTTTCAAGGCAGGGATAGCGTCATCCTAGGTCTTTGCTCAGCACCTTTTATAGTGAGACCATGTTCCTGACTTGTGTCTTTGGGCACCATCGCAATAAAAATACTAAATAATTTGGATGGTAAAGTTCCTAGTTCTGCACAAAACTTTGAGTTTGTCCAAGCTCCAGGAACTTCACCATTGAAAAGCCAAATCCTGCAGTCCTTGCTCAGGCAAGGCCACCACTAAATTTCATGAGGGTTATGCTCATTGCAGACTGAAGGATGGGGTTCCAACGTGACAGATAGATAAACAGATTAGGCTGTGTTATCTGTCCAGTTTAGAAACCAATCCTTCATTCCTTGCACAGGCAAAAATCTGTATTTCCTTTAAATAAATTAGCTCCTTTCAAGTAAAACATTAACTCCTTTCGTTTTAACTGGGAAAAGACCCTGACTTCCCATTCAATACTCAAAACCAGATGAGGACCTGGCTCCAAGTATCTCAGCTAGTGAGTCCAAGCAGATGGCATGTTTAAAAGCAGGCCACAAGGTAGATACAATAAGTTTTGGCTATCTGGACATTGTGTGTTTCTCTGGTCTCCACAGGGCAGCATGTATTATAGTTTATTGCTTATGTGATCTGGGATATTGGTGAGGAACATGTTCACAACTGCCTCTCTGTGAGGAGGCTGTGACACCCAACCCTGACTCCAAAGAAAGTACCTGGACAATCACGTGTTTTAATGTCTGATCTATTTATGTGTCTAACTTAGTCCTCCAATTCTCACTCAGGAAAAATCCTTATTAACTATAATGGGGTTCAGTGTTTCTGCCTTTGCAGCCCTCCTTCTTTTTTCTTCCCCTCGCCCAGCCTGCTTCTGTCTCTGCTTTGTTGGAGGTGCGGGGGTGAGGAGGCGAGAAGAGGAATGAGAAAATTGTATTTGATTGAACTGTCTTCTAGCCTTAATCCCATCTAGGAGTCAGCACTTCAAGTCCTTCTCCATTCCAGTCTGTCTTGAATCCATTCCTTAGAACCCTGCAGCTAATCAAATCCTTTTGTACAACATCCATCCATCTAGTTTTGGGTCTTCCAAACCTTCTATTACCCTCCACTTCTAAGTTTGACACCCTGTTTGATATATTCTTCCAGTTTTTGTTCCACATGCCCAAACCATCTAAACCTGGATTCCCTCAGCTTTTCTAGAATTAGCCCCACCTTCACATTTCCCCTAACTTGTTCATTCTGAGCATGAACCATCCTTGTAATGCCAAGCATCCATCTTAACATTTTCATTTCCACTGTATTCAGGATCTGCTTCTGTCTCTTCCTCAGTGCCCAGCATTCAGAGCCATACAGAAGTGCAAGCTTGTTGATCTTACTTTTAAATTTGATAGGAGAATGACTATCACAGACCACTCCACTCACTTCTCTCCATTTAGTCCATGCTTTTTCTGTTCTACTTATAAGTTAATTTGGTTGAACTGGCTCTGTGTGGGAAATCAATTCTTTATTAAAGACAATTTTACAAACAGAAAATCTATCAGAAGCCAGATTATCCCATCAATTGCCCACACACCATTCCTGTTGACTTGGACACAGACGAATTTACGGTGTGCGCAGTAAGGACATCAGCAAAGTGCACACGTTTGTCCCAGAACAGCCATACAAAGCACCGTATACCAATGGGGGCATCAGGCAAGAACAGTATCAGATTCCCAATGCACAGGAAGAAGAAGGAGAAAAACATACAACAAAAGGAGACAGACAACATAAGAGGGAGACCACACCACTGAAAACAAGACAATCGTATGAATATAAAAACAGTTATTACCTTAGCAACTGTAGGAGATAAGCCCGTAAAATAATTGCCTTGAGGAAATCCAAACCACGTTAAACTCTTAATTTGATACAGAGATGTTCCTAATCCATATACAACTCAAGTGGCTGACAAGTTTGTCAGTACACATAGAGTTTATTCAACCTAGCAAAGGACACTCACATTTCACAATTTCCTGAAGTGCATTATAAACAGTGAGCTACTGCACATCTGGAGCAGCAGCAGTTTTCCATGAAGAATGGATGAAGTCCATTGGTCTCTAAGGAAAACATTGTTTCTGATGGTGGCCCAAATTATGTAACTGTTCAGTGTTACCAGGTATGATTGATTTAAACTAAGTGCAGATCTGACACACTACTAGACTTGTCCCAATATTAATACTTTACAATTAACATAGTACTTAGATGTTGAAAGAACTTTACAGTCATTTACTGATTACTACACACAATTAGCACTGGTAAAAAAATGTTGAGTATTTTTTGAGAAAACAGATTTTTCACAAAATGTCCATGTTTTAAAACCAAGAATAGTATTTGTGTCTCTCCTCCCCGCCACCACCCTTTTCACTGACAAAGTGGAAAAAAAGAAGAGGGGAGAAGGGGAGGGGATTCAGTTTTTTTAAACTGAGGCGTTATTGTCAGGGTGTTCTCCCCACCCACTCACTGAAAAATTAGAAAATCATATCTCAATTCTGTGACCATTCCTCCAGAACAAATTGCCCCCCAAAATGTATGAACTTTAAGGACGCTCCCTTTCACAATGCCCAGAGGAACATAAGACTGCTGAGCACATTAGACTAATGGTCCACTTAGCTAGTATTCTGACTCTGACAGTGGCCTGTGCCAGAGGAAGGTGCAAGAAGCCTTTTAATGGACAATTACGGAACAACCTGCCTATAGGGAAGTTTCCTCCTAGCCGTATCAGTGGCTCTTTTGTTCTTTGGAAGAATTCTAGAAATTGGGGGCTGCATGTTTTGACTTTGTTCCAAGTGATAAAATTGAAGAGTGGATGGATTGAAGGGAAGCCTCCTACTCTCTTCATTCCCCTTTTTACACAGACATGTGTTGTGGTCTATCAGCAGGGCAAAAGCCAACTGAGGTTTAGGAACATTTTAAGAGTACTATTTTCTAAAAGATCCTTGAGTGGGGAAAATCCCTTGGCTTTCCACTTGTACCAGATAGAGTTAGGGTGACCAGATGAGAATTCCAAAATATCGAGACCGCCGCAGGGGAAGCGCCTTTTCAGTTGTTACACTCACCCGACCGAGTCTTCGGCGGCACTTCGGCGGAGGGTCCTTCAGTCGCCAACGGTCTTCGGCGGCATTTCAGCGGCGGGTAATAAATCTTGCCGCCAAAGAAGGAAGTACCCGCCGTCGAAATGCCGCCGAAGACCGTCGGCGACTGAGGGACCCGCCACCGAAGACCCTGATGGGTGAGTGTAACATTTGAAAAGGCGCTCCCCCGCCAGTCACCGCCGCCTAAGCAACAAGGGGTGGGGGGAACTGCCCGAAACAAAATATCGGGACAAATGGCGTCCCGACGGTACTTCGGTCAGGACACGGGACAAACTGCTCAATATCGGGACAGTCTGGTCACCCTAGATAGAGTGCACTCTTTGTATCCTGAGAGCCAAACACCCTTTCAAGGACACCTCAACATTTAAACTCTAGCTTGAGCAAACCAAGAGAGACAAATTTGCAGATACAGCATCTTCCACACCATGTCATTCATCTTTTAAGAATTAATGGATTAGCAATGAAGTCACTGACAACAGATGAGCTCTGTGTATGGGGGAGCTGGATTCACATCACTTACTTACACCTCTGACCTTTCAGCACTTAGTTCATCATCCTCTAATGGGAAGGATTGCCAGTGTTTGCAAGCAGTATGAAAAAAAGTTTTAGATCTTTAAGGTTTATACTTCCCACAGCAACAGCGGCCTGAAATTTTGTAACAATAATCTTTGATTACTTTCCCCTCCCAGAGAAAAATCTTTGAGGAAGGAAAAAAAAAAAGCTTTCAGGAATCTCCAAGGGAATCATTAACAATAGACTCTAAGAATCAGTTGTCATTTTGAACGATCTCTCCCCTCCCTCCCGCTTCCACAGGGGCAAATGCAGTGGTTTCCATTAAGCAAGATCACTTCTATCAGCACTTCATAGACAGTTCCCTTTAAAAAACCCTACTAGAAAATTTGAGAAGCTTAAATTACCATTTAAACTTGCTTCCCTTCCCTGTGCTCAATGGATACTGTAGCATGTAAAGAGAACCATGGTGGCTCTTTTTCATTAAGGATATACATTAGGTTGGAAACTTCACATCAGATTTCGGGAGGAGGGGGCTGCAGGAATGAGGGTTTATTTGCTTGTTTTCGTGACCTAACCTGCTGCCAAGCAGATAAGGGAGGTCTAGTTTTTGAGGGGAAATAGTTGTGGGAGCAGAGCCTCATGAGGCTATAAAATTCTTCACTCCTACTATATGGAGTTCAGTGGTGGAACATTCTCGTTCTTAGCTTCTAATCTGTGGTCTGGGAGTAAGCTTTCATGATTCAGGCACCCTAGGCTTGATCCAGCCAGATCCGTCACTACATACATACAGAGCCACATTAAAGTTCCCTGGGTGAGAGCAAGTGGAGGGCCCCTCTCCACTCCTTCTGCCTGTGATCCCACCCACAGCCCCACCCCTTTCTGCCCCTTCCCCACGGCACACCCGTGTTCCCCCCACTGCAGCCTCACAACCCCTTTTGATTCTTTCTCCCCTCCGCCTGCACTGCGGCCCCAAGACCAGAGAAGCTCTGTCCCCATGACATGGCCCCAGGGCCACAGCGGGGAGTGAGAGCTCCTCCAGTCCCAGGGCCATGGCGGGGGTCTGGGTGCTTGGGTGGGGCTTCCCCCGCCCATCCAGCATTTCTGCCAGGGATGGGGTCGGGGGCCACTGGGGGTAGGGCTTTGCCCATCTTGTGGCTTCTGCTGGGGGGCTTCCCCTATCCCACAGCTTCTGCTGGGGAGAGCAGTGGGGGGATGGGCTTCCCCATTCCCACGACTTCTGCCATGGAGTGGGGTTGCAGTGTGGGGGCCTGGCCAGGGCCCCTGAGCACAGACCCCATCAGCCCAGTGGCTAATCCGCCACTGCATACATAAATTTAAGCATGTCAATAGTCCCACTGAACTCATAAGCAATACATGCTCCAAAAGCTTAACACTGTTGCTGTCTAACCCTTTATAGCATTTTGAGCGATCACATTTTATAGACTCTAAAGGGGAAGCCATCACAATGGAATGTTTCCTGCCTCCCTCCCCCCATATACTTTTTTGTATTTGAGAGTCCTTTACATCATGTTTGCACAGTGTGCTCCAGTTACTCCACTCCCTATCGTGAGACGTGTAAGAGCTGGCTATTTTGGCCTTACATCCATTGGGAGCTACCCCAGTCCAGGAGGTCATGCAAGTAGTTTCCACTTCCCATGCACCATATGAGCAGCTCACAAGAAGTGGTACATGGCAGAGTATCTTTTCCTACACTCTTAATTGTGACCCCTGGACCTTTTTGAAATAATACATTCAGCCCTCAGGCTGAAGAGGTTGGAAGCACTTCTCTGTGTGGCAAGAGTCCCCACATAAAGTGCAGCTGAAACCTTAAACTGCATTTGAGCAATGCTCAGGCTTCCCAAGGTCCCATGTCCATACTGACTGGCCCTATGTCTGTAACCAGTAGGAGCAACTTACTTTTAGTGACTACTCCCTAGGAGTAGAGGGCATCCAAACTTCTTATTTAAAAAACTTGTTGTGAGTTAATACACATATCCCACACACAAGGATATACATTGTGGGAGATACTATATTACATATTTTACTCTTCAAAGTAATATGTGTTTTCAGGTATAAACAGGAGTTGGTTATCATTTGTTCCAATAATATTCTAGGTGCTTTACAGATCTGCAAAGAGACCTAACCCCTACCCTGGGGATCTTACAGTCTATGTAGAAATCTACAGGAATGGGGAAGAGAGACATGACAAAGTGATTGCCCCAACACACCCTTTCTTAGCTAGATATGGTATTCATAGAACCACAGAGACCTCAGGAGGTCATCTAGCCCAATCCCCTGCTCAAAGCAGGACCAACACCAACTAAATCATCCCAGCCGGGGCTTTGTCAAGCTGGGCCTTAAAAACCTCTAAGGATGGAGATTCCACCACCTCCCTAGGTAACCCATTCCAGTGCTTCACCACCCTCCTAGTGAAATAGTGTTTCCTAATATCCAACCTAGACCTCCCCCACTGCAACTTGAGACCACTACTTCTTGTTCTGTCATCTGCCACCACTGAGAACAACCTAGCTCCATCGTCTTTGGAACCCCCTTTCAGGTAGTTGAAGGCTGCTATCAAATCCCCCCTCACTCTTCTCTTCTGCAGACTAAATAACCCCAGTTTCCTCAGCCTCTCCTTGTAAGTCATGTGTCCCAGCCCCCTAACCATTTTCGTTGACCTCCGCTGGACTCTCTCCAATTTGTCGACATCCCTTCTGTAGTAGGGGGACCAAAACTGGATGCAATACTCCAGATGTGGCCTCAACAGTGCCAAATAGAGGGGAATAGTCATTTCTCTCAATCTGCTGGCCATGCTCCTACTAATACAGCCCAGTATGCCATTAGCCTTCTTGGCAACAAGGGCACACTATTGACTCATATCCAGCTTCTCGTCCACTGTAATCCCCAGGTCCTGCTAGTGAAGGCAGGGGGCTGGACTCGATGACCTTTCAAGGTCCCTTCCAGTTCTAGGAGATATCTCCATCTCCATTAATTTAGGTCTTTTCTACAGAACTGCTGCTTACCTAGTCGGTCCCCAGTGTAGCAGTGCATGGGATTCTTCCATCCTAAGTGCAGGATTCTGCACTTGTCCTTGTTGAACCTCATCAGATTTCTGGAGCATTAGTCAGACCTTGAGGCATCATTTTGAATTGCCAATTACCGATCGGTGTTGTGAAAGCTGTCTTCAGTCAGTCAGTTGGCTCTACTGGAACTTGATAGTATCCACTCTTTAGAGCCAATACAGAATACCATTTAGATGCTGCCAATGAGGCAAAGGTTTCTTCTATCCTGGGTAATGGATAGGCATCCTTTCTAGTAATGCTGTTCAGTTTTCTATAATCGACCACCATCCTAAGAGCTCCTGTCTTCTTACGCACCAGCACAAAAGTCTAGATCATGAACAGCAAAAGCCTTATAAGCTTCCTTACTGATTGTCTCAGCAATCCTTTCCTCTCAGCAGCACTGAGAGGGGATCCTTCAAAGTCGAGTGGCAGTATGACACCATCTGCAGTTTCTCTTTGAAGTCTGTTTTTGAAGTTTTTTTGTTCAAAGTTTGGCTACTTTTAAATCTGTTATAGAATGTCCAAGGAGATTGAAGTGTTCTCCTACTGGCTTTTGTATGTTACATCCACCCTGATTGAATTGGCCCAGTCAACACTGGTAAGGTAACTCCCTTCTCTTCATGTGTCAGTGTAATAATGCCTGCATCTGTAATTTTCACTCCATGCATCTGAAGAAGTGGGTTTTTTACTCACGAAAGCTTATGCCCAAATAAATCTGTTAAGTCTTTAAGGTGCCACCGGACTCCTTGTTGTTTTTGTGGATACAGACTAACACGGTTACCCCCGATACTTGATTTATTAAGAATGTATTTAATAAGGAGTCATCCAATTCAGTATCTTTTACCCCACCAGTCTCCAAAATTTCTTGGGCTAATGTGCGTAGTCTAGTCAGGTACGCAGAAGGTGGTTCTCTAGTGTGTTGGTGAGTCTCAGAAAACTGAGCCTTAAGCTCAGATGCGTTTATGACACTTCCATATGCCTTCTCTAAAATATCAAAGTATTCTACAGTGGATGCCTTGCTACCAGCTGCTAAGGCCACCTTCAATGCTGGGGGTAATAAACTTTCAATAATCTTCCTTCTCTTGACTTTGTCAAAAACCTCTCTGTCTTTCATCATCTACCTGGTGAGCACAAGCAAAAGAGGATAATCTACTTCTCCGCTGGATCTGGGTGAATTACCCAAAACATATTTCAGTTTAAATTTCACATCAGTCACAGTTTCACTGGCAGATTTCAGCACCCTCTCTAACAAAAGATGTTGCATGAGGCTTCTACTGGACCTTGATCTATAACTGGTGTAGCATCTGTTAACCACCTAGGCTGTCTATCACCCACAGATATAACCACAGTCCATGTCTCAGTCTTGAACCCTCTGTCAGAATACACAGAATATCCCTGATCCCTGCACTGAGGTATACTCTGGGCACAGAACCAGGGCCGGCGCTTCCATTTAGGCAACCTAGGCGGTCGCCTAAGGCACCAGGATTTGGGGGGGTGGCATTTTGCCGCCCTCGGTGGCAATTCAACGGCGGGGGGTCCTTCCGCGCTCTGGGTCTTCGGCGGCAATTCTGCGGCGGGTCCTTCACTCGCTCCGGGACCCGCTGCTGAAGTGCCCCGAAGACTGGGAATGCAGAAGGACCCCCCCACCGCAGAATTGCCAACGACGACCGGGAGCGCAGAAGGACCCCGGCCTAGGGCGCCAAAAACCCTGGCGCTGCTCCTACACAGAACCAGTGGATATAAATGGCAAAACCTCAAAATAAATAGGAGTCAGATCCCATTTCTGCCCTACCTGTGTATCACAGAAACTGCGTCTTCAAATTCACAGAGAATCAGATCCTTATGTTCTTCCTTCACCCTCCTCATATTAGTCACATGAACAAAGGTTCTAATAGCCCTCTTAATTTCTGCTGTACTATCAACAGGGGACACATCACTGACCAAAATGGTCCTATAGGGATCTACCCCTCTGTACAAGTTTCAATATCTTAATATTAATACTGTGCACAAATTCAATAATAGTCAACAACACCAAATGCTTTTATAACTAACTGCTGCAATATTCCTCAAAAGAAAATCAGAGGTGAGCGCTGAGCAATCCTCAAGTCCCTGTCTGTTTGGGCACCAATTTGTAACCTTTGGATGGAATACAGTTCACTTCATTGCCCTTCTCCAGTGCCTAACCCTCCCTCCCCCAACTCCCATAGAAAAGTAGCTGGAGACCCAGAGTTCAGTCTCTAAGGATTTTCAGCAAGGATTGCACAGGGTCAACCTCCCCACTTTCAGGTCCCAAAAGAAACTAAAGAAATGAATTTATTTAAATAACTTTATAAAATCTTATGATAAAGAAACAAATAATCTAATTTTTACAGCATAACATGGCTATTTTATAATCCACAGACATTATCGTCACAGTTATGCATAGGGTTACCAGATAGCAAATGTGAAAAATCAGGACAGGGAGTGGGGGGGTAATAGGAGCCTATATAAGAAAAAGACCCAAAAATCAGGACTGTCCCTATAAAGTTTGGACATCTGTTCACCCTAGTTATACATAAACATAAATAAAGAAAAATTAAAATCTGAACAGTTCAGTCCCCACATAAACACAGTGATAAGAAACTGAGAGTTCCCAAAAACTTTAGGTTTAGTTCACCTAAATCTCAGTTAGTCTTTGATCACCAAATCTGTACAGTCTGCTGAGTCTAAAACAACATCTTCCCTCCACTTGCTTGTAGGAATCTTCAGTTGGAATCCATGCAGACTTTTCCTCTGCTGAAATCACTGTTAGCCAGTCAGCTAACTGATTAACCAAGCACTCAGTTAAAAATATATAGATTTAAAGAAAACCCTGCTGCAAAATGCTTCAGAGTTAGGGACAACAGCCTGCTTCCTGCTGCTGGGCTCAGCTTCTCCCAATTCACACAGGACACGTGGCCCTTAGTCAGGACCGGCTCCAGGGTTTTTGCCCTCCCAAGCGGTGGGGGGGAAAAAAAAAAAAAGCCGTGATCGCAATTGCGATCGGCGGCACTCCAGTGGCAGCTCCACCGCGCCGCTTTCTTCTTCAGCAGGAATTTGGCAGCAGGTGCTTCCCTCCGAGAGGGACCCGCCGCCGAATTTCCACCGAACAGCCCAACGTGCCGCCCCTTCCCCTTGGCCGCCCCAAGCACCTGCTTGCTGGGCTGATGCCTGGAGCCGGCCCTGCCCTTAGTAAAGCAGCTGCCCTGACTGCTTGCCCATATGCTTGCCTCATCTGTGCTAAATCTACCTAGCAACAATGACCCAGACACAACTCACTCCTAGCCCCCACCCCCAATGGGTCTCATAAAGAGATATCTCCCTATTAGGCACATGGGTTACACAGAACATATAGTGTAATTGGACTTTCAGAAAGCCTTTGACAAGGTCTCTCACCAAAGCCTCTTAAGCAAAGTAAGCAGTCATAGGATAAGAGGAAGGTTGTTTCATGGATCAGTAACTGGTTCAAAGACAGGAAACAATGAGTAGGAATAAATGTTCAGTTTTTAGAATGAAGAGAGGTAAATAGAGGTGTCCTCCAGGGATCTATACTGAGACCAGTGCTGTTCAACATATTCATAATTGATCTGGAAAAGAGGGTAAACAGTGAAGTGGCAAAATTTGCAGGTGATACAAGTTACTCAGGATAGTAAAGTCCAAAGCAGACTGCAAAGAACTACAAAAATATCTCACAAAACTGGGTGACCGGGCAACAAAATGTCAGATGAAATTCAATGTTGATAAATGCAAATTAGTGCACATTGGAAAACATAATCGCAACTATGCATACAAAATGATGGGGTTTAAATTAGCTGTTACCACCGAAGAAAGAGATTTTGGAGTCATTGTGGATAATTCTCTCACACCATCCCCTCAATATGCAGCAGCTTTCAAAAAATCTAAAAGAATGATAGGAACCATTAGGATAGATAATAAGACAGAAAATATCATAATGGCACTATATAAATCCATGGTATACCCATACCTTGAATACTGCACGCAGTTCTGATCATCCCATCTCAAAAAAGACGAATTATGATTGAAAGAGATACAGAGAAAGGCAACAAAAATGTCAAAAGACAGGATACTGAGCTAGATGGACCATTGGTCTGACCCAGTATGGCCAATCTTATATTCTCTGGGTGTTCCTTCTGATTAGGTGATTATCTTTTTGTAACAACCTGTATTCAGTTTATTCCCTTCAAACTCCAGTTTTGATTCTATCTCAGCCAAGATTTTTCATTTTAGTTAATTCCAAACCTTATTTTACATATTGACTTCAATAGGGCTAGATGCATGAGTAGGGCTAGCAGGGTTTGGCCTAAAATAAGATTCTATCAGAAATCTTTGAAACAACATATAGTAATATTTCTAGACTCTAGCCCTGTGACAGGCTAGTCTGCTATCAAGGGCAGTAGCACCTGTTCACAGCACAGAAATACTGGTTTCTCAAGGACAACTGGCCTAAGATACAACCTCAGTCAGAAAGAGGGCTGAGGGAAAACTCCTCTTAAAAGGAGGGAAATATTGACTATTCCAAGGCAGAAATGCTGTCTGAGGTATAAACTCAGTCCCAGAGAAAGAACCGAGGAGACAGTCCTGTTTAAAGGAGAGTGGTACTGAGGCAAGGGGCAGAGAACATGGCTAGCAATATAATCCAGTTGCTGCAGGGAAGAGCTGTGACTGGCTTTTAGGAAATTTGGCTGTAACTGACCCAGGAGAAGCCGTGAGGAACTACAAAGTCAAGGAGGGAGTATCAGAATTAGCAGACTTTGTGACGAGACCAATGACCAAGATAAAGGTAGAAGCAGCCCAGGGAAAATGGAGGAGGGATTGAAGGAATGGTCCTTAGTTACCTAAACAGAGTCCCTGGGCTGGACCCAGAGGAGAGGACAGGCCTGGGTTCCCCTACCTCTCCCCCAGCCAAGAGGTAAAGCACAGGTGTCAAAAATAAAAGACAAGAAGAATGGCAAGTGCCAGACAGAGGCTCGGAGATGGGGTTGAAGGCAATTAGATTTTGAATTTCCTATTTTTCTGGAGGTTTTCTGATAACCCCTGAAGGGGAATGGACTAAGCAGCAGTGACTTGGCTGGAGGGCTAGGTCACATACAATGCCTTCCAGGAATCAGGCCCTGCAGCAGAGCTAATCTCTAGGTAATCTCATCAGTACAGCTGGCCTGCAGCAGGCTGACTGCTTAGTCACGCAATCTGATTGGCTGCAGAGTCCAGCAGGCTGGCTCTTAAACCAGCAGCAGTGGTTTCCTGGCTTCTCAATTCTTATGCTTACTGTAGTGCATACGCCTGTCTTACCCCTAGTCTCATCTCTGCCCTGTACTCCTGTAACTGTGCCTCAGTGGGTCACAACTGAATACCAAATTCAGAACAAACTGCTGAAAAATAGGGTAGACACACCTCAGAACCGGTGGTTTTTCACCCATGAGATAACAAACCAGCAACCAAAGTAAACTTCTGTTTCACCACACTGGCTAACAAGAAGTCAGAAAAGCAGTTTCCTTAGGTATTCCAGTCCTTGAATCACCACCAAAAACACTAGACTTAAAGATGAGTGGTTCTTTAAAAAACAATTTAATCAGATAAAAGGTTCTTCTGATCCCAAAGGACCAGCTACAGATCCAGGTCAATATATAACTCAGATTTTACCCAGAAATCACGCTGTTGCCAATCCTTTAGTATCTAAAATCTAAAGGTTTATTTATAAAAAGAAAGAAAGAGAGGTCAGAATTAAAATTGGTTAAAGGAATCAAATACATACAGTTATTGCAAAGTGATGGAATAAACTTCTGGCTTAAGTCAAGTCTCTGGTTGCTTCCAAAGCATTGGAAGTCCTCAGTCCCCTGGTTAAAATGCTCCCATTAGTATAAGTCCATAGTCCATAGGTTTGAGCAGGAAGGAGGCAAAATTGAGATGTTTCCAGTGCCTTTTATAGCTTCTCTCAAGGGAAGGGAATTCCATTGTTCTTACTGTTGAAAATTACAGGTAAAAGATGGAGTTTGGAGTCAGATGGGCAAGTCACATGTCCATGCATGACTTTGCTTAGTTATAGCATGAAAGTCCATTAAGAGTAGATAGGCATCTTCCATTGTAAGTTGAGTGTTCTTTAATGGGCCATTCTACTTGAATAGTTCCTTTACAATGTGCTAGCTAAACACCTTGTTGGTGCTACCCAGAAGCAAACACCTTAGAAATACAGGTACATAGTTCATATTCCTAACTTTGACTACAAAAATGATACGTGCATACAAATAGTATAATCATATTCAGCGAATCATAACCTTTCCATAGACATCTTACATTTCACATTTTGTACAAGATTTGCTGCAATTATATAACTGCAGTAGCAACAGTGATCTAAATGGTCATAGTTTAATCAGATAATGTCACAACCCCTCCTTGCTCCAGTTCATGATCTGTGGTTTGACCCTTGGCTCTGGCTCCCAATTATGGACTCCAGCTTGACCCTCAGCCCTGGTATGTGGTTTCTGCTTTCTGGTTTGACCCTCGGCTTTGGCTTCTGACTATGGCTCTGACTCTGACCACTAGGCTTGCTGCCTGCTCTGACCACTAGGCTAGACTGACCTTGTCCTGATGAGCTGACAACAATGGAGTGTTGTGGCATCAGAACTGAAGTAGGCACTAGACTAAGAGAACCTTGGCAATACTGCACTAGGAGGCAGTCTGGAGGTGAGAGGTGCAATTACAGGATCTCATTGTGCAAAGACTTGCACATAAGCCAAAGGCCAAAGCACACGTGTAGTCCCCATATAACTTAATATAATAATACCTAGTTCTTATAGTGCTTTTCATCAGTAGATCTCAGAGTGTTTTACAAAGGAAGTAAATGTAAGTATCCCTGTTTTACAGATGGAGAAGCTGAAGTCCTCAAAGGGGAAGTGACTTGCCTAATGTCAACCAACAGAGCAGTGACACAGCCAAGCACAGAACCCACATCTGTTGAGTCCTAGTCCAGTACGCTACACGCTAGGCCACACTGCCTAGATTGCTTAAAACTAAGCCTGTACCTAAACGTTTGCAGGCTGGGTTCCTTAAAGGAAACTCCAATAAGTGTTCCTATAGAACTTTTCTTTCTTTTCTGATCTGTACATTTTGATTATCATCAATGGACATACTTTTGTTGGTTTGTGTATGTACAGTGAAATCAACATTTATGGTTAAAAAGCTAATACTTCTGTCAAGGCTGAATTTCCACTCTGTCACTCCGAGTGAAGGAAGTGGGGGCCCGCAAGGATTTTAAAAATTAATACTTGCCACTCCAGGCTTGTATTAAACTCCCAGGGTTACAGCTTCTCTCTGACCTTGGCTTGGTAAACGCTACCACCACCCAAATACAAAAAACCCCCCTTTGAACCCAGGAAGGAGCACTTGGGAATTCCTCCCTGTGTGGTACCCTCAAGCCCTTTCGCCCGCACTTGGGGGAAAAGCTGGGAAAGAAAAAGGAAATTAGCTATGGCTACCAGCTAATCAAACAACATGCACAAACCTCTTAGGGCACCAAAAATCCAATCCTGTTCTTAAAAAAGGTAAATTTTATTAAAAACAAAAAGGGGAAAATACATCTGGAACTTAGGCTTTTTGCTAGATCTTAAAAGAAACAATTACAAAAATTAAGCACCCAAAATAGCTTTCTTGGGGGTTCAGCTTAAAGGTTACAAGCAAACAAAAGCATCAGGGGTTAGCACAGAGGAGATCCACAAGCCAAAATAAAAAAAGAAATCTGATTGTATCTAACTAAATATTCCCTATTCAAATAATTTCTTCTAGGTATGGAAGATGAAATTTCATACCTGATTCAAGCCTTACACAGCATTGCTGCTCCGTGTCTCCTTCTCCGGAGAACAACAGACAAAGGGAAAGTTTCTTTCCCAATTTTAAAAAGTTTTACCTTCCCATTGGCTCTTTTGGTCAGATGCCCACTCATTTTCTTTTACCTATGGGCTTGTTAACCCTTTACGGGTAAAGCAAGCAGAGAACAGACCAAGAGGGATTTTACAGCTAAGTAAATGGCTTACTTACACTGGCTAGGTGTCCATCAAAGGGAGCTACTCTCCCCCTTCATGTATCTCAAGCTTCCAAGCCTAAATATAAACTAAGAAGAAAGGATAGGTTTTCAAATTAAATCAGGAAAAGTTTAAAATAGCTAGGAGCTGCAGCGGAGAAGATTTTCACATCAACGGTGTTGAGATTGTGTGAAAGATGACACTGATTTAATGCTTTCACTATGGATTGCTACCTCAGTTTCTTTGTAGCAGTACTCTGAAGTGATATTTAAAGTGTTGGTATTCCATTGAAATACTGACACTTCAGTGGGGATCTGGAGCAGTGCTGGAGATGTTTTTTCCCATGTATGTTAGGTAACAATCATTGTGTAATTCTGTTCTATTGCCTTTTCAGCAGACTACATCAACACAAATTAGTTGTTTTAAAATCTCTGAAGTTTAATACAAAACGTAGTTCTTGTTAGAGCTCTGTAAAATTATTAGGAATTCTGTCAATAAAATGATTAAAAGAAAAGGTGACAAGTATTACAATGTAAAGGCTATTTATCAGGTAGTATGTGCCTGTTTTTTCCAAATCTAATCAGAAACATGTAGGGAGAATAGGGGCACACAAACATCTGGATGGGCACACTTACATGTTGTCATTTTCAGGCCTTTATATCAGAACACCCACTGATAACTAACAAATAGAAAAATTCATGTACTAAATAAAAACATACAACCTATTTGTAGTGTAGAAGGAAAGTATATTTGTCTCAAAACCTCTTAATTTGAGTTGGAGCATTGTTTACATTTTATACATTTACAGCAATTTCCCATCCCAGATAAGACCTGGCAAGAATACTCAAAAGTGTTTAACATGTATTTAAATTTGAAACAGCTGTTTGGTTCAAGCAGTTGCATGCCTCTTTTTGATCCCTGTTTGTAAGCATTTCCCTCAAGCATTTTTTGTTATATGTATACATATAATCACGCATGAAGAAAAGTATTTGTGCACAAACGAAAGTATGCTGCCCACAGTGATTAGTTATTCCCCTGTTTGTAACTATTTCAGTCATATAATCAGGAAATAGAAATCATACCATCTGACTCAAGTGACCAGTTACACAGCAGTTTATGAATAACCAGTCAACTGAAAATAGTTTGTCTAAACTCTTCAAATATTTATAAATGACAAATCACAATCAGTTCATGAATTAGTGGATAGAAAAAAGGATGCAATTCATCTATAATTTAATTAAAATGAATAACATGATCAACTCTCATCCTGATCAATCAAATGTGTTCTAATAATTTTGAAAGAAAGAACAATGCTTTTCCATATGCAACTAGAGTTGCTTAACTGAGTTTGTAAAACCTTATTTATAGTAAACAGACATTTTCTACATGGTTTAAGATGGGATACTTTAATCTTCATGAAATAGGAATCTGACACTAACATAGCACCTTTCTTCCTAAAGAACTTTAGAAACCATGGGTCACTATGTAGTTGTCACGTGCACATAAATCCATGCCAGGAAATCCACAGACAGAAGGGAATCAGGAGATGAACTTTTTTCTCCCCTTTGTATGTTTTGGGATGTAGGCAATAAAAGACTAGAGAGGCTACTTTACAGGTCCTGTATGACAACAGCTGCAGAAAGGCATTCTTGGTGGAGACCAAATTGTTATGGGCATAAAATCCTTACCCAGAAATGACATCTAAATTACCATCCCCACACAGATTATTCAGAGTCTTAGCAGAAATAAACTATGGTCTTGTTGATCAGAATGTTTCTTTTGCACTGCCTTTCACTTAGAGTAATTCATCACTAGTTAATTTTATGCTTAATTTTATCTTTAAAAACTTCAGGAACCTAATCATTTGTTTAAAGAAAAATAATACAGCTTCCATTCTTTACTTTATTAATTGTGATTGCTTGAGTCAGATGTTGTATAATTCTATAGGAAATTGCCATTAATAAGAAAAGCAAAAGTTCTCAAGTAAATGGGAAAAGACACCACAGATAATAAAATATGGCTATAGGCCATTTTGCAGGCATTGTCATTAGCTTAAGCACCATCATGTGTCTGTAAGCTTTGTTATACAGCCTGGTAGTCATATGGATAACTTAACTGCTTATTTCACTCAAAGTGATGGGAACAGACTTGACTGCAATAAAAGAGTGGCAGCAGGAACTAGATTGCGCTAATAAAAACTACTCACTAAAAGTGACCCAAACCAGAGTGTAACTCCAACCTACACAGGTGAAAATGTTCTGCATTTAACCATTACATAGTCTATATATATTCTCTAGCACTGTAACTTGTTTAAGATGACTCTGGGCCAATGGGTGAACAGACTAAAATATAGAAATACAAATTTCCTTCATTCACTCCTTAATTTGAAAGCTTTGTGCAATGTGACCATAAAAGATTATTCTCCTGTGCTATAACTTTAGCAAATATATATTCTGTTTTACACTGTACAGATATAATGCACATACATTGCCTTTATGATATTGGATTTGATAAAGGCCATTTATTCCGTGTCACAGAAATTAATCCATGATTTTTCTACATAGTTTTAATCATCCTCCATCAGCTACATCAGCAGTGTACACATTTTCTGTAAAGTAAAAGCCTCCTTTTGTAAGCTCTGAGGAATCTAGCATTAGTTTAAGATTCCCTACTTGGTTTTAATCTTTCAGTTTATGTAAAATTGGATCATTTGAGCCATTAGCGTTTTGTTAAAGGGTCACTGTCAGCTTGAAATTTCGTGTTGGTGTAGCAGTATTGGGCCAGGATGTTAGAGACCAGGGGGGTGAGGTAACATCTTTTACTGGACCAACTTCTGTTGGTGAGAGAGACAAGTTTTCAAGCTTATACAGAGCTCTTCTTTAGGTGTGGGAAACTTACTGAGAGTGCCACTACTAAATACAGTGTGGAACAGATTGATAAGCAAAAGTATTAAACATTTCAAGGGACCATTCAAGGTAAAGTGGCCAGCTAACACCCCTCTAGTCATAGGGAGGGAATGAAGGAGGTGGGGCAGTGAAGAGGGAGATATGACAGTTTGCTAAAGTGATCTCAAGTGCTATAGGTAACAATAGTTATTAAAAAAATCAGACAAATATGATTTTGTTGTAAGATCTGCTTGGTGTGAGGGTGGCATGGTTGTCTTTGTTGAATTTATGTAGAGTAGAGATTTGGATATTTCCATACATTTGCATTACACAGAAAAAAAGTCAGTTGTAGTCAAAGTAAAATAAGAAATAAAATAAAGCAAAAGTATTGCATTCTACTTGTAATAAGGAAGAGCAAGGATTCGGTGATCAGAGGACCAATCAGATAATTTCATAATTATTAGAGTACCTTCTTTAAGCCTTAAAGAAACTATACACTCACAGGCATCCGAAGAAGTGGGTATTCACCCACGAAAGCTCATGTTCCTATACGTCTGTTAGTCTATAAGGTGACACAGGACTCTTTGCTGCTTTTACAGATCCAGACTAACACGGCTACCCCTTTGATACTATACACTCTTGGCACACTCTGCTAGGATCCCAGAGAATAATAGACCATATGTGTAGTGTAAAGGTAGTGCTATGCAACTGAAAGTACATAGCCCTGAATGTCCTTTTGGATTAATTGCTGTACAAAGCACTATATGTATAGTTATTAGGGTTAGATTTAGAATCTGGCCCATGGGAAGAAACTGTAGTTATCACATTACTCTCAGCTCCTTCACGTACTGCAGTGGCTGGGAGAGCAAGAGGAGAGAGATTAAAAACAGTTTCTGGGCAATAGCACTTTCTGTTTTATGCATTACATTCCAAACATCAAAGCAGTCCCTGTGAATTGCCAAAGGGCTAATAAAATATTACTAGGAAATATGATGCTAATGGTTCTCCTGTATGTCAGAGGATCTGCTAGCCGTAGTGGCCTATAACATATGTGACAGTTTTCTTATTTTATGCACTCGCCATACATTCCTGGAAACAAATGGCTTTTGGGGTTGTGACAAGTGTATCTGATAGGTTACTGTGTGGAAACTATTAATGTTATTTACATAAACAGAATGTCTTCTACTATTAATGACCCATCACTGTCTGTGGCATCTGATTTTATACGCCTGCTAACCCCACTCCTGAAGACTTTACTCAGGCAAAAGTCCCATAGACTTCACAATTGCTCTTCAGTGGGCTTTTTGTCTAAGAAAGAACCCAGCTTTTGAAAACTGTCTATTTGTGCTTTTAGCTCAGGAAACAATGGAGCAACTCAAGGCTGCATACATGCCATTCATAGCACAGTTATGCATTTATATGTTGTATACATTCATAATTCGATATTATTGGATTGACTCAACTTTTTAATAAAAAAACAAGCTACAATGTATTATTTACACAAACTTTTCCAGATTAATACTATCATGTATGAGTCTGTAGTAAAAAAAACTGAATTCTTGTCCAAATTAGAACATTTGAGTCATTTCTTATTCTCTGCTACATATCTCCAAAGGAAGACGGGGGAAAAAATCAGACATAAAAAGTAATACTAACAAGAGCAAAAAATTGTAAAAGCCGCTAGACCTTAGGTTAGACATGTACAATCAAAGTGAAATAAATTAATATAATCTATGATCCTTTATTTATTTTAAATTATGCAGGTCAGAGCTTTATCTTTTTTAATGTGTACATAGAAAGCAATGCATATTTACAGTGTTGTATACATAACTAATCATAATACTACTAAATATTTTACACTCTCCAAGTTTCCACTTCATATCTGTGCCTTTAAGAATGAAATAATTTTTTTCCCTTTTTAGGACAAGAATTGTATTGCTCTAGAACTACAAGAGGAATGAAATAAAGTAACAATACTAATTGCAGCATTAACAAGGCAAAAAATGCATGAAAGCATGCCAATACAAAACCTCTGAATTGCAAAAGTACATAAGAACAAACTGTGAACCAGCATGAAGATTGCAAACTTTTTTATATATATCAACGAAGCATGCCCAACCTCATCCTCCTACTCAGGGACGGCTCCAGGCACCAGCCCACCAAGCTTGTGCTTGGGGTGGCACCTGGAGGGGGGCGGCGCGGCGCTCCGGCCGCCGGGGAGAGTGGGGAGAGCAGGGCCACGGCCGGGCTCGCCGCCCTCCCCCCAGCGCTCTGGCAGCCCTCCCCCCCCGGCGCCCTCCCCCCGGCTGGGGCTCGCCACCCTCTCGTCGCCCTGCCCCTTGCGCTCTGGCCGCCGGGGGGAGAGCCGAGCCCCGGCCGGGGCTCGCCGCCCTCCTCCCAGGGCTCCGGCCGCCCTCCCCTCCGGCGCCCTCCCCCCAGCTGCCGGGGGGAGAGCGGAGCCCCCGCCGGGGCTCGCCGCCCTCCCCCTGGGGCTCCGGCCGCCCTCCCCGCCCCGCAGGGGGGGGGGCAGCCGGAGGCTTTTTTGCCTGGGGTGGCAAAAAAGCCAGAGCCGGCCCTGCTCCTACTTACTGCTGTCTTTGGGGGAATTCCATTGGTCTGAAAGTGATGATAATCTAATGGTTATTTAGCAACCCAGTGTAACAAATTGGTAGTCTTCACCCAGCTCTTAATAGACAGGTGTCCACCCCAGAAATGGCTCTTGTTGGCAGTTTCAGCAGAGATTATGTGGACATGAAAGTGAACTACCTTCTCATCTCTAAAGATGATTCATCCAGAAACTCTTGAAGCATTTTGACAGGGAAATCTAAACCTCTTCTTCAGACACTTTGCAGCTTCTCATTCAATAAAGTGTTTATTTCCAAGTGACTGGATTTGATCTCTGCTTTCAGCTCATCTCCCAATCCTTTCTGAGACCTGAGAAAAGACTTGTGTATGTTTTCCTTCCTATAAGTCTGGTTTTAAAACTCCCAGACTGCTTTGATTTCCACAAGCTATTTGTTCCATCTCAGTTCAGCAAGAATACTTGCTCCCAATTTCTCTCTTTGGTAACTTGATCCCTCTCTGATGACCCAGTGTCCCTTTGCCAACTGGTAGCAGTGTTTGGAGTCCTGAAGGTTAGTTTCCTGTTGAATCGGACATTGGTGGCACAGTCAAGGGATCTCCTAGTATAGTTTATTTAGAGAATGTCCAAGTCCCATTTAATTGAATGGAGATGGACTTGAATGCACACAGGCAACTTCCTTTTGTAAAAACCCAGCAAAGACACTACTCCCCAGTCATCAAGAAACAGCTATTGGTGTCCGTCTCTCTTGGACTCAGTTTTCTTTTCCGGGTCTTGGCTTTTCATCCAGGAAACTCCTTTATTGCAATACTGCCCATCTAGGATCACATGTTCTTGAAAGGTAGTCTGGGCATTAATTTTCCTTTTGTGCAGCTCTTCTGCAACACAAAAGAACCTCAGAAAAGTTGTGACTCCCCATCCCAATAAAGGAGAATGCTTTTTAAACCTCACAATCACCTTAATGACACTCTGCGTGCAATTTTTGTCAGGAGGCAACTTTAACTCTTTCTATGGAGAGTTTCATCTGGCATGCTTCTACATCAATGATTCATGCATGCATGATTTCAGCACCTTTTGCTGTATTATCTAGTGCTTTATCCCATCTAATTTTTAAAATTTTGTCTAGGGTCCATGTCCTTGGCAGAGCACCCCCATTAGGAGCTATGTTGAGCACAAGCTCGTGGGTCCAATAGCCCCATTCCTGCAGGTGCTGTGGAATATCAGTTTAATGGGGCCAGCACTCTACCCTCCAGCCAAGGGCTCCTGAGTGTTTCTTCCCCTCCCAGGGTCCCAGTGAAACTAACAAAACAGTCTACTGTCAGCAAATGAGGTTAAGTAAAAGCATAAAGGAAAAAAAACCTGTAGGCAGCTTCAGTTAGTATATTGGCCCCTCATTTAATCAGAGAGCCATGGAACAATCATAGTCCAACCCAGAGTCCACCTGTGTCCTTCTTTTGAGCAGGCAGGGGCTCTGCTGGCTTTCAGAATGCTCTCTGGGAGCTGGACCACTGCCTCCCAGTGGAGTTTCCCTCCTTTTAACTCCTCCTCCAGCCTTGGCATGGTTTGCAGGGGCAGAGAGGTTGGACCTCTCCAGCTCAAAGCAGCTCCCTAATCCTTTCCATATTGGTGTGGAGTATCAGGGGGTAGCCATGTTAGTCTGTATCTACAAAAACAACAAGGAGTCTGGTGGCACCTTAAAGACTAACAGATTTATTTGGGCATAAGCTTTCGTGGGTAAAAACCTCACTTTGAGCACAACTTGATATACTTAATAAACAATCTTGATGAGGAAAGACTGTCTGCAATAGGTTTCAAAAAAGGTA
>NW_020664372.1:5691280-5782284 GCF_002925995.2 Terrapene triunguis | reverse complement strand
CTTTGAGGTTTTTACCCACGAAAGCTTATGCCCAAATAAATCTGTTAGTCTTTAAGGTGCCACCAGACTCCTTGTGTTTATATTGGTGTGGGATTCACAATCCACCTTTCCTTTGGAAGCTTCTTCCACAGTTTCTCAATCTTAGGAAATTTCTTCTGATAGTCATCTTAAATTTCTTTCATTTCATCCACTTACATCTGGTTAAACCCCTTTTGCCGAATAATTACTCTCCCTTCTTAGAGTTTTATACCCTTCAAATATATGTAGACATTTAGCTTGCCCTCTCTCGGTCATTGCTTATCCAAGTTATACATATTTATATCTTTTCATCTTCTCTAATAAATTGGTCTCTCCAGCCCTTCAGCTCATTAGTTGCTCTTCTGTGAGCCAGGGGCACCATTTCAGATTTTGATGGGGGGGGACAACTTTAACCATGATTCTCGGGGCTCTTTAGACAACTGAAAACTGAAGAGTTTTTTGCCAATAATAAAACTTAGAAATTAGCTCATAGGAGCACTGTATCTAATTCCTATATTTAAAAAAGAGAATTAAATAAATACCAGACCCACTCAGCTCTAATACTAACATGTTCTCACATCTTGTATCAAGTCATTTAAGGGACACTGGTTAGGTTTAAAATTTTAATGTATCTTCTTACTTTGTTACTAACTCTTGAATACAACAATTGAAACAAATGTAGAAAAATCTAGATTACTTTCTATCACTTTTTTTCAGTTCACCAAGCTTGGAATAGAGCATTTAACTTTGGAAACATCATACTAGGGCAGTCATTCTCAAAGTTTTTACTGGTGACCTCTTTCACACAGCAAGCCTCTGAGTGTGACCCCCCTTATAAATTAAAAACACTTTTTTATATATTTAACACCATTATAAATGCTGGAGGCAAAGCATGGCTTGGGGGGGAGGCTGACAGCTTGCGACCCCCCCATGTAATAACCTCGCGACCCCCTAAGGGGTCCCGACCCCCAGTTTGAGAACCCCTGTACTAGGGCAAGGCCCCATGAGTTGATACTACACCTGCCTGGGGCTCTAGGAGTGTTACCTTACTACAAAAAATAGACTAGAAACTGACCTTAAACAGGAGTCACTTTCACAGTATTGTCAATCCCAAATGTTCAAAAATCATGAATCAGGCACATCAAAATCATGAGATTTGTTTTAAAATCATGAGATTATGTAAAAACAACAAATTTTGTGTTCTTTTTATTTGCCTTCTGCTTTTTGAGCCTTTAGGGTGCACTGGGGGTCACATTTTGACGCTTTCTCCACAGCCACAAGGACTAGAAACTTCATTTTTCTTTAAGAATGAAGGCCGAAATCATCACATATCCACTTGACTCCAGGAGCTGGGGCTTTAGGGAAAATAATAATTATCATGAGACTCATGAAAAAATCATGAGAGTTGGCAACACTGCTTTCACTTCTGTTTAAAGACTAGTTACTTTCCAGAAGCTCTTAAACACACTACAATGACAGAGTTGCAGTTCTCACAGGCGAATATTTAAAACCAAACACCAAGAAAATTCCACATTTTAAAGTTGAGAAAAAAAATTGAGACTTCTGAGGTATATCAGGGCCACTGCAGGCCGGAAAGGAAAATAAACAGGCACAGAAGCTCTGAGCAACTCTTCCACTTGTAAGAAAGTTGGAAGCAGGGCCAGTTCCAGGCACCAGCCCAGCAAGCAGGTGCTTGAGGTGGCCAAGGGGAAGGGGCGGCACGTCGGGCTCTTTGGCGGCAATTCGGCGGCGGGTCCCTCTGGGAGGGAAGGGCCAATCGCGATCGCGGCTTTTTTTTTTTCCCCCGCCGCTTGGGGCGGCAAAAACCCTGGAGCCGGCCCTGGTTGGAAGGTCAGTTCTTCTAGTCCTTAATCCAGTAAAACTTCTATTGCCATCAGCGTCTCCACTCCTAGATATTATCATGTGCTTAATAACTGTACACTTCATACTTAAATATCTGAGCCATCTTATCCAGGGCTACACATTTTATATACATTAGCTCAGGGACTACATTTTCTGGCATATTCTGAACAGTGCTGAGCACACAGATGGTGCTCAGTGAATAATACAAATCATGACAATAATCGTTGACTTTATGGACACTGTGGATGCAGTTTCTATTTTTTGTTCTGGAATTGGCCTGGATACAGCTGAAACCCTAAGAATTTGAGGCATAAAGACAGCTGATACTTTCTGATTCCTTCATTTTCTTCAACTCAGAACAAAAAATGGCAAAACAAAATAGTTTTCAGTTAAAATGTAAAATTGCACAGCAGCCATTGCCTTACAACCCAGCATGGGGCAGAAACTGCCACTTCTTGGGCGTTAAGTGATATCTTCTCATCTGACTCTCATTCTCCTTCCTTCCTGACCTCTGTGCTGCTTTTCATGTTGTCAACCATGACATCCATCCCAACCTTCTGGGACTGTTTACTGGAGTCTCAGTGAACTGGCTGCCTTGGGTTTGCTCCCAGCTATCAGAGTCCTCTTTTTTTGCAGCATGCAGCAGAGAGATAGGCTAATGTACTGGATAGGGTGCTAGCCCTGAAAGACCAGGGTTCAAGAAATCTCACCCCTTTTTTGTTTTTGAATTACCCACAAACAGACTTCGATTTATGTGATTGTTATTCAGTCTTTGGAGTGATATTTGAACACTTCCCAGCCCATGTTACTAATAAACTATTTGTTGTGGCTGTTCCTTAAGTGCACTGTTCAGTAGCTGCTATTCACACTGTGTGACCGGTCACTTAACTTGCATAATATTGTTTCAAGTCCCTGTTTAGATGACTCAAATCCACTAAGAGCTGTCAGGCTGGCCACATAAAACACTTTTAGTTCAAATACAACCACAGATAAAATGTCATGAGTATTCATCATGCAAATATCTGTCCATAAGCATTTCTGCAAACATTCATTCATATGAACACAGATGGAAGTAACTAAAAGGACTCACAAATATCAAGAAACCTGAATTTGTTTAGATGTTTGTAATGCGCAGGACTGAGGGGGGATCAAAGGGCAGTCCCAATCAGTGGTTAGAGTTCACACAAGGAGTCCAATAACCAAGAAAACCAATCCAAGGGGAAAGAACACCAAGGCAGAATCAGGCAAGGCAACAAGGTAGGGTCAGTTGTGTCCAAATAGTAATGAGCATGCAATAGCTTGTTGCACAGACAAGGGCAGAAGGGAAGCAGGAAGTTTATATACAGTTGTAGTGGGGCAACTGCCCCACTTCCTGAGAGTATGGGCTGCGGCAGGCCAGTGGGCCTGCCACACACATACAACCAATGGGAGAAGGGCTTACTGGGAGCCAATCAGGGCCCAGGTTGGAGACCGCCAATCAGGGCCAGGCTCAGCCCTATAAGAAGGCTGCTCAGGGAAGGGACCAGGGAGTCTGTTCTAGGCCTCTGAGAGGGGAAGGTCTATCTCCAGAGCTGGGAGACTAGCACCTGGGACAGCGCAGTGCTGGGCAGGCCTGGGGCAGCAGAAGGTAACTCCAGCCCGGTGTCTGCCAGTCTGCAGGCCCTGAGGAGAAGGGCCTAGCCGGTGCGAAGGGCCGAAGGGGAAATGGCCCAGGGATGTGGACAGACTGAGGGAGAGACGGAGGGCAGGATGGCTGCCACTAAAGGGTCCCTGGCCTGGGTCCCCCCCCTTTCCCCCTTGCAGTACACCTAGCCATCGGCCGTAGGGAGCGGCCATCATAGACCCGCCAGATCCCTGACAAGAAGGGATTAGACTCAGAGGGTGTGGTTGGACATGGTGGCTGGAATGTAGAACTGCTGAACACCCAATCCCCGGAAGGGGTGTGGATGGACTGAGGGGCACTGCCGGAGGGCAGTGGTCCTGAAGAGGACGCCGCGAGTTGGTGAGCGACGTGGGCTCAGATGCCAGCCGAGGGCAAGACAACAGACGGGACACCACCAGGAGGGGGTGCTCCTTTGGACAGAGCTAATTCCCGGAGTAACCAGTAGGAGGCGCTGCAGTGGTGAGTCCCAACCTTGTTACAACAGTACTAGCCAATCAGGGTCAAGTTGGCCCACCTGAGTTTGTGAATTGCCAGCTGATCTAGTGAGTCTGTGTGGCATGATGGTTAAGGCTGTGTCTTGAAAACCCAGTAGGGGTGGGCGTTCAAGACCATGCTCCTGATGTGTACATTCTTTTCAACACTGTCCACTTTTACTATATTTTCCCAGCTCTCTTCATAATCCCTTGTGTACTCAAAATCTTTTTATCACCACTATATTACCATGTGTGACAGAATGCACCCCTGTATCCACACCCTAAACTCTGTTGTAGTAATTTTTGTACAAAGTATGCCTTGTGAGGTATCATCTGAAAGGTCATAATTTGCTGGTCACTATTGTCCTGATAAAATGTGTGGCAACATTGTATGTGAAGTTATGATTTCCCTGTTTGTTTATTAATACATGTTCCAAACCACAGCAGAAGTTGGCAACAGGTCTGTCTCCAACAAAGGAATGCATATTCTGTTTAATTTGCACTTAAGCAGTAAACAGAGTCATCAATGGAAGGGAAACAAAAGAAGCTCCAACAGGTAAGGAAAAGTAGCAGGGAACATGCTTCCCTATAGACTCTTTGGCTCATGAATCTCAGCTGGAAATGTTTTTCAAGAGGGGTTTGACACTCTAAAACAGGGGTCTCAAAGTCAATTTACCTTAGGGCCAGTGCCAGTCCTCAAATCCTCCCAGCAGGCCTATAATGTCACTGAAGATGGTGTTCAGAAAAGAAAATGTTTATATTGTATTTTTTATTTTGAATTTCTTAGAAATAATAAAACTGTCAAACAACTGTATACAATTCTTTACCTGCCAGAGAGTTTTTAGTGTTTGCCAGACACCTGGCAACGCTTCACTTCTGTCAGTTTGTTGATGTTTGGCCTCAGTGACTGAGCAGTTGAAACCTTCAGGATTGCAGCAAGGTGTGCATCAGATAGTTGTGTTTGGTATTTTGACTTGTGGAAAAAAGTTTCTCACAAATGTAAGTACTGCCAAACAAGGACATGATTTTTCTGAAGGGTTTGCAAAGATTTGGGAAAGATGGTGGTAGCTGTCTGAACTCTGTGACATCCTCAGTTTCCTCTGAATTTAGTCTTTAAAGATGTGTTGCACTGCATATCAATGAGTTCCATTTGTAAATCACATGGTGCTGTTTCCACATCAACAGAAAATGGATTAGCAAACATATTGAAGCTTTCTTTGTGCTTTCTGAAATCTGCAAACCGCTGATCAAATTCTTGCAAAAGCAGGTCAAGTTTAGTAGTGTATTCAGAACACTGAATTGTATTTCAGAGCCGAGCTCTTCCACAAGTGACTTGCATGCTGGGAAATGAGTAAGATTCCCCTGAGATCTGATTTTTCCACAATTTTAGTTTAGTTGTGAATGCGCTCACATTATCATACACTGCTGTCACCAGCTGCCTGGACCTTGCAGCTTCAGGTTTAGGATATTCAGCTCATGTTATGTCAACAAGGAAAGCAAAATTTGTCATCCATTTGTGATCTTCAAATTGTGGTACAAGCATTTTAATTTCTTCCATGAATCTTTTCACCTCTATTTTCAATTTAAAGAGATTCTTTGAAGTAGAACTCCTGCTTAGCCAGCGCACCTCAGTGAAGAAGAGCAAGTCACCGTATTTAGATTCAATTCCCTCCAAGAAAGCATGAAACTCTGTGCTGCAAGACCCTTGAGCGAATGTAATTCACACATTTCACAATAACTGACATGACATTGTCAGATTTCAAAGATTTACTGCACAGTGCTTGTTGGTGAATAACACTATTGGTTGCTCAGCGTATTGTTCAGCCATCTTTCTTTGTACTAGTGCTCACCAATCAATTTTTTGACCAATCATTGCTGGGGCCCCGTCAGTGGTTAAGCCTGCTAATAAGTGCCATGACAGACCACGTTGTTCCAGTGCTTCTGTGAGGCAGTGAAAAATTTCACTGGCCATTGTTCTACCGTGCATTGTTCACAAGCTGAGCAATTCTTCAGTTACTGCAAAGTTTTCATCAACGCCTCTCACAAATATGGCAAGCTGCGCACTGTCAACTAAATCAATCGCAATTGATGAGAGTACCAAATATGCGCGGAAAGCTGTGCTTTTCTCGGTGAGCTGTCCATCGATATCTTTAGAGAGCTCAAGAATACGGTCTGCTACTGTATTTGGAGATAGGCTGATATTGCTGAAAACATCTCTTTTCGGGACATATGATCTCACTGACTTTAACAAAGCATTGTTTAATAAATTCACCATGAGTAAATGGCTTCCCACACTTAGCAATCATTTCACTCATGACATAACTTGCCATAACTGCTGACTCTGACTCTTCTCACTTTCTGAAAAAGCTGCTGCTGCTTCGCTAATTCTTTTTTCAATTGTAAGAACATCTTCTCTCTCTCTTCTCCCTGATATTTATCATATCGCTGTGCATGTTTCGTTGTATAATGTTGTTTGATATTGTAGTCTTTTAAAACAGCAACTTTGTCCTTGCAGATCAAGCATGAGGCAGTCTGACTCAATGGCAAAATAATCAAAAGTCCACTTATCTTGGAATTGGCGGTGGTCATTGTCAATTTTCCTTTTTTTAGGTTGAGACATCTCTCTGTAGGGCTGTTTACAAGCAACCTGTGTGTGTGTGTGTGTGTGTGTGTGTTTGAGAGAGAGATGGGTTATTATCCCTGCATGTTGGGTTATTATTATCCCTGTGTGACAGCTGGGGAACTGAAGACTTGCCCAAGGTCACACAGAACATCACTGGCAGAGGCGGTGCCAAGAATAGAAACCTGCACCAAGGACCTTCACCAAGACCATCCTACCAGGAGGCAGTTCCTGCTCCACTTTCCCACACTCCATGCTCTGCTGACAGCTGGACCTTGCTGGGCTGGGCCTCCTTGGGCACAAAAGCAGCTGAGGAGGAGGCACAGTCATGTCTGCCCACCAGTCAGATGCAGGGGGTGAGGAGCATGGCTACTACCCTAAAGAGATGGGGCAGTGGGTGGTTCTAAACCTCCCCGTGTGTGTGGGATTATTCTCCCATCAGGTTCAGTGCCTCCTGGTGCTCCTGCTGAGATGGCCCTCTCCTACACAGCCTATCAACATTACATGGGACAGTGGGTAAAAAAAGTAAATAAAGGGCCCCATTTCATTACACAGACCTGCAGTGCCGACAGCTAGAAAGAACCTCTTTCCTTCTTATCTTCACCTTATCTTATCTCCATGCAGGCACCGTCCCCCGGAGCTCCCATTGGCCATGGAGTCAGCACTCGGGGGGGGGGGGGGGGGGGAGGCAGTGTGCCCCCTCGCGCTATTATTGGAGCCTCACAAGTCACGCACCTCCCAGCCCATTTCCCACACTTTTCCCTCGCTCCTTTGGCCTCATGCCACCCTGGCTGACTCTGCCCAGCAACTAGTGATGGTATCTCTGTCCCTCCCCCCCCAGCCAATGGGAGCTGTGAGTGGTGGCACCTGCAGCAAACAGAGCTGGCAGCGTGTCTGCATGGGTCTCTCCTCCACAGCTCCGCCAGCAACAGCAGGGATAGGGAACTGCTTGCAGGGACCCGAGCTGCCCAAGATGAATGTCCCTCAATCCACAGACCTCAAAAGTTTTATGAATGACATGTTGCCGAGTGCAACCCCTGGGAGGGTCCCAGGAGCAGCAGAATGGAGCAACGCTGAGGAGAGTGACATGTGAATCTCTCCTGCCCGCTCCTCTCCTGCCCCCCGCCCCCTCGGCCAGCAGCCACAAGGGCCGGATGAAAGAACTTTTTAAAAAGTTTCCGCAGGTCGCAGTGGGGAGGTTCTCGGGCCGCAGATGGCCTGCAGGCTGGGCCTTTGAGACTCCTGCTTTGAAAAGAAGGGACAAACACCAAGAGACCCTCCCCACCCACTGATTTACTGCACCTGAAGGAATAAAGGAAGTAGATGTTGGACTGGAGGGGGGTCCTCTCCTAAGAAGTTTTGTCAGTAAGACTGCTGAGAGCATGTGGGGAGAAAACTTTGCTTTGAATTTACCATTATTTAAGTTAGGCATCAGTGGAATCTTATCTTTATTTTTCTTGTAGCCATTTCTGACTTTCATGCCTTGTTACTTGTACTCACTTAAAATCTCTTCGTAGTTAATAAACTTGTTTTATTTCATCTATTCCAGTGTATTTAAACTGAAATGTTTGGGGAAACTCCATTTGGGGTATCAAGATGTGTACATATTATTTCTATTGATGAAATGACTGACTTTATATAAACTTGTATAGACCTGGAGAGGGCTGGGTAGGACAGGACATACATTTCTGGGGGGAAATCTAGGACTGGGACTGTGTTGGTGTCACACTGCAATAGAGCCAAGGTGTGGCTGGCTGTCTGCAGTGCACACACAGAGACATAGCTGGGAGTGACTTGGATGCTGGAGGTGGTTTGTGAGCAGTCCAGGCTGGGGCTATAGCAGAAAAGCAGGGTAAAGGGCACCCCAGGTTAGAGGTCAGGGGTGACAGTTACTTATTAGTCTGGATTGCAGCCTGGTATGTTACATTGTGCAAACACACATCTATTATAGCCACTATCACCTATGGTCTTTTCATCATTTAGTACATTCTATGTCCATTGGACACCTATTTTTCCCTGGTAATTTTTACCTAGATGAATTAACTTGTATCAGTCTCCACTGAATTTAATTTTGTTATATTCTACCAATGCTTCTAACCTAGCTAAGTGCCTGATTCAAAGTCCATTGAAGTAAATGGAGGTCCTTCCATTCAGTGGAGTTTGGATCAGGACCTAGGTCTTCTTTTTTATGTTATTTTTCTGCCCTCGCTGTTGTCTGCAACAGTGGTATCTACAAATTGAAGGGAGCAAAGAGAAAGAAAAGATGAAAGAGCAATGGGATGGAGTGAAAGGGAAAGAGTGAGACATAGGAAGATGAGACAGTATCATAAAGAGAAAAGATGGTAAAGGGCCACATTTCAGTCATGGCTGTGCTCATATTGAGCACACCAGTACCCATACATTAATTTATGCACAAATTGGAGTTTGCACACACCCAATCTCTGTGCAGGATATATTGGAATGCCAAAAGGGGAGCACCCTCTTCTGGAAACCTTGCACTGTTGAGAAGAGGATAAATTAAGAAAGTATAAGAAGGAGACAGAAAGTGTAGGAAACCAAAGGAATGGGAAAACAGAAAAGCAAAAAAAGACCAATGTTACAGTTAGTATTTTTTATTTACTTGTGTTTTCCTTGCCCAATGATACAGGCAGAGCCATCACTAGGGTACAGCGAATCGGGGCAACCACTCCGGGTCCTATGCTTTGGGGGGGCCCACAGGCCAGCACGATTGTCCAGCACAGTCGGTCCCGGAAGTGACAGATTCGTCACTTCCACCCCGGGCACCTCACCCCCCTAGGGATAGCCCTGGGTACAGGTTCCATTGTATTAATCCAAAAGATGGCTAAATTTGTGTGTTTGCTGACAAAAGACCTCAGAGGCAGAACAGACGCTGTATATTTCCATAAAAGGGCATGACTAAGAAAACTGATTACATTAAAAAGTAAGATTTAGCCTGAATATTATAGAAAAAGCTCCTGATGCCTACATAACTTCCATGCCACAACATTCATGAACAAGGCAAGCAGGATTTGGACCAGTGAAATCTATTAGACTGTAGAAAATCTCTGAAGGGAAGTGGGTAAAAGCTCCATCACTTGATATAGTAAAATGCAGCTAATATAAATACCAGGAAATATTCTATAGGGAACAATCCTGCACTGGCAGCATGATAGACTAGATGACTCACTAAAGCAGGTCTTTTCCATTGCTAATTTGTATGAGTCAAGAACTAATAAAAATGATTGATTTCTAATGACTGTCACCCTGAAGATCTCTGTATAGCTCAAAAGCATGCCTTGTACCAACAGAAGTGGTCCAATAAAAGATATTACCTCACCCACCTTGTCATTCCCATTTCACACAACTTTCATGGCAATATTTCCATTATACTTGTAAAAACAAAGTGACAATAAATACACCAATGGCGTTTTGCTAGTTATCTTACAAAATGCACATTTTACTATAATGCTGAAATGACAGTGTCTTCTCTAACAAACCCTCAGATTTATATACTGCATGCTGTTCTAATTGTAAATATGCTTTTTCTGATACTTTCATGTTTCTGCTGTAGAAATAAAAAATAAGCTAGGGTAACATACCTTCCCTAGCCTCTGAAACCAGAGACAAATGTTCTCACCCTAATCTAATATCAGAATTTAGATCTGATGTAATAATATTACCTAACTGCATGGTGCAAGTCAAAATGTTTTTCTATTGCATTACTAAAGTAGACCAGGAGTGCTGTTAACTACCAGTGGGTCAATAGGCAGCTCTCCTGAGAATAGGGCTAGTAATTGCACATACCGTAATGTAGAGATTGGAAAGCTACCCCTCTATTCCAAAGCATGAACGCTGTGAATTTATTTTTCCCCTTACACCCTATTTACTCAGGATTAAATTTAGTTTAAGATTTTTTTCAGTAATCTCTTGAAGATACTAGATGGAAAAACTCATTCTTAAATTGCCAATAAAAGAAAACATAAGAACGATGATATGAACTCTCTGCAAAACTTGAGAAAATAAAAGGATTAACTTTAAAAACAAATGAAAGCTAAGATAAGATAATGTTTGTTAACTTCTTGTGTGCAGTCTCATAAATGATACAGTGCATAGATATCTTTCTGCATATTATTTTATAAAGAACACTGATAGCACGGATGATCTAGAACTTTTGCAAGTTAGAAGACGTAAACCTTCAAGGCTTTATGAAAACATTACACGTATGTCTTAGATCTTGTGTAAACAATTTTTTTAAGAGTGAACAGGAACCTCTGTTCTGTTAGACATAAAATCAGTGTTCATCAACATGGCTTACTCTATGCATAGCAGCAGGTAATGCTTCTTTATAATGTGTGTAAACTTAAGAAAACAGTGAGATTGGAGGAAAGAGGCAATATTGTTAGTATTACTAACACTGATTTAAAGGTCAGGTTGGACTAAATAATTAGATATCTTACACTCCAAGCAGAACTGATGTACTGGATAAGATCCATTCCTTCGATACAGTATAATTTGTAAAATGGGCAATACACTAATTGGTTGGGATTTTCTTATTTTTACAGTAGGGGTAAAATATTCATTTTGTTAATCTTCATCATGATTGGCGTAAGCAGGCAGGTTGATTGTGTCTGGGCTGGTACATTTTCATGATGCATTTGCAAAATTAGCTTAATGTTTAAAAATTCAGTTATTTAAACAATCCAGATTTTGTTCATATAGTTGTAAATGTAATAAAGTTACTTTAAATATTTAAGGCACTATATAAGCATTTTCGTTCTGCATTGTTGGTGCTTCAGTTCCCTAGATTCCATAAGCCTCTTCTCCTTCATCCTTTTTCCTGTTGCTTTAATCCTCTTTCCCTTTTCTTATACTTTTTACAGTTTTCCCTTCTTCCTCCCCTTCCCCCCTCTCATTTTTGTTGCCTATGGCTCCTGTACTCACTCATTGCTATTCACAGTGTAGTGACTGATCCTGCTTCCATTGAGACCAATAAGGGTTTGATTTGAATGAGAACAGAATTGAGCTCTTAATCAGACACAAGGTTCACCAGCTTCTTCATTACATTTTAAAAATACAAATGGAAACTAAAAGTTACCAACCAAGTTCCTGGGGGATGGAGGCAGAGTGCTGGGAAGATACACCAGGCCAAAAAACAATGGGGAAGGAAGACAGGTCAGCAGCAGAGATGGAGAGCAAAAGCAAGGCCTGGTCTACAGTGGTGGGGGGGCAATCGATCTAAGATACGCAACTTCAGCTACGAGAATAGCGTAGCTGAAGTTGACATATCTTAAATCGACTTAGAATTAGTTACTTCGCGTCCTCGCGGCACGAGATCGACGGCCGCAGCTCCCCCATCGACTTTGTTTCTGCCTCTCGCCGAGTTGGAGTTCAGCAGTCGACGGAGAGTGATCAGGGATCGATTTATCGCGTCTACACTACATGCAATAAATCGATCCCCAATAGCTCAATCGCTACCCGCCAATCCGGCGGGTAGTGTAGACGTACCCCAAGGGACTAAAAGAAAATAAAAATAAATAATATTTTAGCGGTATTTTTTTTTTCAATTTGCAACGTAGGGTCAAGATGACCCACTCCGCAATTTTGATAAGCAATAACTCAGCCACAATGAAACACATCCGCCAGCAGCAAGAGCTGCAATGCTAGTGACACCCAACTCAAATATACATCAAGGTCGCATAGCCAGAAATTCATGTAGAGCGGAGATATCGCAAGTTGATACATGTCAAACAGTCATTTTAACACATCGGAGGTAGATGGTTAAGAATTGAGTGAATACTGTGGAAAATTGTGTTTCTTGGTGCCAAAGAATAAAGTCTTTCAACATTATAAATCCAAAATGTGATAATCTTTAAGCATTATTAAACCTTAGCGTTATTATCGGGCTGTATAATTATGAACTTTTCTTTGTTATAACTGGTTCACATAATAAATAAGGTCCATAAAAGTAACAGCATTAACGCTTAATAGACTATGAAAGTGATGACGTCACACTCCAAGCAGGTAACCGTGAGGAAGAGGATTACTTTCCAAATAACCAGTGTTGGGTTATAACGTCGGAAAAGGTCATTTTGTTTCCGTGTAAACGCTGTAACTAACTGTTTTAATAGGTAAGTGAGTGTATGTTACCAATCATTGAATCTTTAAGCAGTGAAAAGACGCGTTGGGATGGCTGCAATGTGGTTTAAATCGCCAACCATGTGGTGTGTCAGCCCTCCTTAATGCTATAATGCTTGCCGTCGGGAGCACAGTACATAACAATATTCAAATGCCCCATGACAGAAAGAGGAAAAAGAAACCTCAGGAGCTGAGTATCGTAAATGAAAGGCTGAGAAGGAAAAGGACCAAGCAAAACAGCAGGGATCCTTCCTGAAATATCTTGTCTTTAATCCAAACAAAGATGGAAGTAGTTCACAGCATCCAGATGAAGGAATTTTACTTGGAGAGGAGGTTAGCTCACATCCGCATGGATGCAGTTTGGAACATCAAGATGAAGAGATTACTTCGAGATGAGGGCATAGGCACCGACTTCTCCTTTGCCCAGTGGATGCTCGACCCCTTCCCCGCCTCTTCCCGCCCCTGCACTGCCCTCACCCCGCCCCCATTCCACTCCCTTCCCCCAAGTCCCCGCCCCTTCTCCACCTCCTCCCCTGAGCGCGCCGTGTCCCCGCTCCTCCCCCTCCCTCCTGGAAAGTCCAAAGTGCTGCCAAACAGCCATTAGGCAGCGGGGCGGCAGGAAGTGCTGGGAGGTAGGCAGAGGAGCTGAGACACCCCACGCTCGGGGGGAGAGGAGGAGGGGGTGGGGTGGGGGGAGCTTGGCTGCCGGTGGGTGCAGAGCACCCGCTAATTTTTCCCCATGGGTGCTCCAGCCCCGGAGCACCCATGGAGTCAGCACCTATGGATGAGGATAGCTCACATCCACAAAAAAAGCAGTTTGGAAACTCAAGATGATGGAAACTTACTTCTAGATGAAGGCAGCTCACAGCATCAGACTGATATGGAAGTGGAGAAAATTTATTCGCCTTCAGAGACACATGCAGAAATTGAAGTAAATGAAGTGGAAGGAAGGAAGGATGAGGATGTTACAAACAAGTTACAGTATGGGGACCCAGCTTCATGGCCCAGATGCGATGACAGTGTGCGGCAAATTCTCGTGGAACATGGACCCAAACAAGTTCATGAATTTCCCTTCCCTAAAGATGGAAATAAAAGGAAATTCTCTGCTCAGCATTACAAGAGGAAACTCATTAATGGGGAAGAAATTCATCAAAACTGGTTACAATATTCAGTGTTGAAGGACTCTGTGTTTTGCTTTTGCTGCAAGTTGTTTAGAAATCAAGCAATTGGTACATCACTTACTGAAAATGGTTTGAAGGACTGGAAAAACATCTTCAATTCTTTCTTCACATGAAAAGTACAGAACACTTGGAATGTTTTCAAAATTGGAAAGAACTTGAATTACAATTGAAAAAAGGAAAAACTATTGATTAAGAATTTACGTGTGATCAAGGAAAAAGAATATTGGCATCAAATATTAGAGCGTCTGATTGCTTTAGTGAGAGTTCTCAGTGGGCAAAATTTAGCATTCCGCGGCCGCAGTAGAAATGAAAAATTATACACTCCAGGTAATGGGAACTTTTTAAAATTTGTTGAATATCTAGCTTTGTTTGATCCAGTCATGAAGGAACATCTACGTAAAATAACTGATCATGAAACGCAGGTTCATTACTTAGAAAAAAATACGCAGAATGAACTGATTCAAATCCTAGCAAATGCAATTAAAAAAGAAAATTGTAGAAGCTGCCCATTCTGCAAAATACTTTTCAATAATACTGGACTGTACACCAGATGTGAGTCATGTTGAACAAATGACGATCATTGGTTTTGTGGATATGGAAAAGTCTGCAGATGAAGATAATGTTGAAGTGCTCATAAAGGAACATTTTTTGGGTTTCGTACCACTGAAGGAGATGACTGGAGCATTTATGACTGAAACTATTCTACAAGAGCTTGAAACAATGTCTGTTGAAAACTTACGTGGCCAAGGCTATGATAATAGGAGTAATATGAAGGGTAAAGACAATGGTGTGCAAAGGAGAATGATGGAAATCTATCCTAGGGCCTTTTTCGTTCCTTGCAGTGCGCATTCTCTGAATTTGGTTGTTACTGATGCTGCTAGATGCGGTTTGGAGGCAAGCAGTTTCTTTGACCTGGTGCAACGTGTTTATGTATTTTTCTCAGGCTCAACACACCATTGGGAGATTCTGACTCGCCATGTGAATTCTCTAACTGTGAAACCACTTAGTCAGACAAGATGGGAGAGTCACATTAATGCTTTGAAGCCTCTTCGCTAGGAACTTGGAAACATTTAAGATGCCCTAATTGAAATTTTTGTTGATACTACCTTACTGGATCATCTGGCAATATGGCACATTCAGATGCAGAAGCTCTTGCAAATGGCCTTTCCAAGTTCAAATCTGTGATTTCACTCATTTTGTGGTATAATATCCTCTTTGAGATTAACCTCACTAGTAAGCAGCTTCAGGAAAAGAACTTGAACATACATTCTGCTATTCAAAAACTGCAGCAAACTAAAAATATTCTGGAGGAATTCAGAAGTGATGAAGGGTTCGAAAGAAAACTGGTAGATTCTCTCGAGCTCGCTGAAGAAACAGACTTTCCAACAGAATTTGAACCAGAGCCAGTTCGCATTTGGCAAAAGAAACAGCAGTTTTCGTACTAAGGATGAGACACACTCATTCATAACCCAAAACAAAGGTTCAAAGTCAATTTCTACTTCGCAGTCCTTGATACTGCTATTTCAACAGATGCAGCAGCTAGAGTCAGTATTTGGCTTTCTATATGATATCCACAGCTTGCAAAAGAAAACAGCAAAACAGATAAGAGAATTTTGTATAAAACTGGAGTCAGCATTGACTCATGAAAATTCAAGACATTGATGCTACAGATTTGTGTAGTGAGCTTCAGGCTTTTTCAAAACAACTTAAGAAACATTCCACTCCTGAAGTACTGAAGTTTGTTTGTGAAAATAAACTCAGACAGTTTTCCAGACATTTTTATAGCTCTACGCATTCTTTTTACTTTGCCAGTTTCCGTAGCTAGTGGGAAACATAGCTTCTCAAAAACGTATCTGCGTTCAACAATGGTGCAAGAGAAACTTGTTGGACTTGCCACAATGTCAATAGAGCATGAAATAGCTGGAAAACTGGATCTAAAAGAACTAGTGACTGAATTTTCAAAACTTAAAGCAAGAAAAGTCATGTTTTAAGAGCACAGAGTGTTTGTTTTTTATTCGGAGTGTTTTGTAAATGCAGGTTAAAGTTCATTGAAGAGTTTTCCAATTTCTTTCTATATTGGATGTGGTGGTAATGGCAGTTAAAGCAGGATAGCATAATGCAGGGGTCCCCAACGCGGTGCCCGTGGGTGCCATTGCGCCCGCGTACTGGCTGGCGGACAAGCATCTGCCGAAATGCCGCCGACAAGCCGCGTCATCCAGAGGCATCGCCGCCGAAATGCCGCCGATTTTCAGCAGCATTTCGGCGGCGACGCCTCTGGATGACGCTGCTTGTCGGCGGCATTTCGGTGGCGATGCCTATTGACGTTGCTGCTTGTCGGCGGCATTTTGGCGGATGCTCGTCCACCACCACGGTCCTCCGTGGCTCATCATCTGGCGCCCGCCAGACGAAAAAGGTTGGGGACCACTGATGTAATGGATGATTTTGGATTTGTAATAATAAAAATTATAATTAACATTTTTAATGCATTTTTATTTGAAATCAGACTGAAATATCATCTAGCTCTCGTGTACAAATCTATTCTGAAAATTTCGTGTCTCTATTTTATCTGATCTCAGAAACAATGGTTGGACGGATGGACAAACTGAATAATTAAGTCTCTGTTTAAAAAAAGAAAACGCTTAAAAATATTAAAAGGAAAAAAGGGACAAAGTGTTTCCCAGTTTACCAAAAACCTCAGCCTAGATCTGCTCTTGGGGTTTGGGAGTGGGAGGCGCCGATTGCATGGTTCACCTAGGGCGCCAGTTGCTGGCAGCTAGTCTAGGGCCACCCCTGATTGGCACCGCAGCATCTGCATAAGGTTATCTACAATCTAATGGAGAACCTCCATGTGAGAGTTGGAGGAACTGGTGAGTATAGAGCCCAGATAGCAAAAGCTGGAAACTGCTTCAACAGTTTCATTATTCAAAGAGATAGGAGTCGCAGGTGGACCTCCTGGTCCTAGATTTTGCACCTTTGTCTTTGACCACAAAACATGGAGGCCAATCTTAGCTGATTCCTCCTCCACTTGTGGAGTGTCTCATGAAACCTGTCGGGCTCTGTACTAGAAGAACAAAGTCATCAGCATAGTCAAGGTCTGAGAGCAAGAGATCACCAATCTTAATGCCTATGGACCTGACGGAATGCTGCATTATGAAATCCATAGCCCGACAAAAAAGTGCAAAGGCCAAGACACAGCCCAGCCTGACATCAGATACTGAATTAAACAGTGCCGCCATTCCATTCCCCAGATGTACACAGACATTATGCAGCACTCTAATCAAGTCCAGCAGAGAGCTAGGGACACCTACGCCCATTAAGGCCTTCCATAGCATGACACAGTCAGCTGAATCAAATGCAGCCTTAAGATCGACACGCTACATGCAGGGGCTTCCTGAATTCATGGTGGATCTCCGACAACAAGCAGAGGACCTAAATGGCATCTAATGTGGACCTGTGACTCGTAAAGCCTGACTATTGGGGGCAACGCTTCCAAAGTAGCAGAGGCTCCAAGTGTGCCAGCAGAATATGCGCAAACACCTTCTCTGGAATGGACAGCAAAGTGATCAACCTGAAGCTCTTACAATCACTGCATGGTCCCTTGCCCGTATAAAGTGAGATCACAATACCATCCTTCCAGGAGGTTGGCAAGGTTCCAGTTCTCCACACCAGACAAAAGATGGCCAGAAGTGATTCCGCTATGGGGCAACAGCACATTTTAGCTGCTCTGGAGGGATGCCATCTGGAGGGCTGCGCGTCCATTTTTCAGTTTACAGATGGCACACACTTTATCCAATGTTGGTACATCAGTACAAGTGTCTGGGTCCAGAACTGCAGTGGCTGCCAGATCGTCAAGCTCTGAGCAAGCAGCAGCTGAAGGGTGGTCCAGGGCACTGTGATAATGTTCCAACCAGTGTGAGAGGATATTGCTAGTTAATCACAAGATCTTGTGACTGCATGGGCTAATCACAATTAAACCCATGTTACAATGATAGTGTATGGGAGTATTCTCTATAACAGTGGTTCTCAAAGCCGGTCCGCTGTTTGTTCAGCGAAAGCCCCTGGCGGGCCGGGCTGGTTTGTTTACCTACTGTGTCCGCAGGTTCGGCCGATCACGGCTCCCACTGGCCGCGGTTCACAGCTCCAGGCCAATGGGGGCTGCGGGAAGCGGCGTGGGCCAAGAGATGTGCTGGCCGCCCTCACTGGCCTGGAGCGGAGAACTGCGGCCAGTGGGAGCCGCGATCGGCCGAACCTGCGGATGTGGCAGGTAAACAAACCGGCCCGGCCCGCCAGGGGCTTTCCCTGAACAAGCGGCGGACCGGCTTTGAGAACAACTGCTCTATAACAGTGTCTTGTTTTGGTAGGACTTTTCTTCAGCAAGTTCAACTGATCTCTGAAACACCAATTCCATCCCTTTAGCTCTACAGTACATATGGTTTACCTCCTCTTAGTGTATGAAGATGCAGTTTGTGCTCTCTACACTCTTGTCCAATAGACTACGAAGCAATTAGATTCCAAATCAGCAGCACAGACAATATCAAGTGAATCAGAATAAGTGAAATATGAAGAGGCAGTTCTGCTTGACACCATTCAGTTATTTTGGCCACTAGTAATTCAGGTGTATTACCAAAAAGAGGGCTAATTGCTATCACCAGGTAGGACAGAAGTACTGTATAACCAGAACTCACTGGTAGTAATGATCCAGTGCCTTGGGACCAGTGTTGAACATGGATAAAAGTTACTTGGCCTATTTTCAGTTTGAAAAAGAATGAAGCAATGCATTTTAGCCAAGGAACAGCACCATCGGCCAGCTCACTAAGTTTTACTAGGCAGCCATAAGCACCAAGATGTTACACATCACTAGAAATAACTTTGACCACAGATGGAGATCACATAGTTTACATGAAATTTCCATCCCCCTTGGCTATTAGAGGCTTGCACTGGTGCCCTAGGGACAAATATATCTGTCACATTTGTGTTGATTTGGGGTTGAACAGGTCAGACAGTTACAGAAGCCAGATCTGCCAGCTTCTGCAAGTTCCAAGATTTACTATAGTTTATACTGTCTACAAGAGAATGAAAGGATCAGTTGTATCCTATTAATTACCAGTGCCAAGGATCTCACCCAGACCTAAGAGGAACATAAGGCATAAATTAAAACCTAGCATTTCCTTGCATAAAGTGGGCAAACTTTGGCACCATTCCTGAGATAGTAATAAGAAACTCTGGAATTATTATACTATATATGGCTTGCAAGAGAATTCAGTTTTAAGTCTCAACAGACTTCAGGAAGAAATATCATTAAAGACTGATGTATGCAAGGTTTTAGAGAGTGCCAAATTTATTTCAGCAAACCACTATCAGATAGTTTATAAATAGTGTAGTATGTCCAGTATCGCCAGCCCAAGGTGTTCAAAAATCATGTCAGGCCTCCCAAAGTAATAAAAAAAAAAAATAGGGTTCAGATTGTCTTTTTTGGTTTCTGTGCCTTTGGGTGCACCCACTTCACATTTTCAAGCTTTTCTCCACAATCATGAGGGCTAGACTCTTGCATACATAATTCTCCAAACACTGACTTCAATGATGCAGTACCAATTTATACCAGCTGAGTATCTGGTCCTATGTTTACTGTTCATCTTTGTTAATCTTTGTTTTCAGGGTACGAGCTGCAGGTCTGATTCTCCACAGCCTTGTGTCTACTATAGTCATTTATACTGGGCCAAACTGGGTATGAAACTGTAGCTGATCAAAATTCTCCACTCTGTTGGCCCAAATTCATATCCCTAATATAGATGTGCTGCACCAGTACAATGAGTTTTACATCAGTCCAGTTTACTTTGGTAAATTATCAGATTAAGCTGCTCTGGTGTAAATCCCACTTTGTGCCAGTGCAGCATGCCTGCATTATGGGTTTGAACAAATGTGACTACACTGAGTTCATTAAACTGGTATGAAATTCCTTAATATAGAGAGGGCCTTATGGCAGTAGCATTTGACATAAATGTCATACAGCGTAAATGACCAATACATAACATGCAAGGCAGCAGAGAATCAGGCGAATGTGTATAAAGTTTGAGTAATTGGGACTCTGGATGAAGAGTACTACTTGCTGCTCATAAGTATCAGTTAGTATTTGATAATTAGACATGCCCTCAAAAAGACTCAAATTCTACCTGATCAGTAATTGATTTAATAGCAATGCACAATTTATTTCGGAATCTACAGGAAAACAAGAAAACTCTCTGATCTCCAATAGTAATTATGGCCTAGTGAAAACAAAAAATCATGGGCATGAAGAACAAAATAGAAATATGTGGGAGAAAAGCCCACATTATGGGCCTCACTTACTGACAGATGTCAAATTAGCTATCTGGATAAACAGCATCTGTTTAAGTAACTCCACACTAATCAGACAAACAGAGAGAGGGTGCCCAGATAGGGCAGATGCCTACAAAGTAGAACTGGTTGAACTATTTTTTTAAAAAAACAATTTGCAATGTTTGGCCTTGTTTTCTGTTTGCAAATTGTTTGTGAATAAGTTTCTGATTTTTATTAATTTGTTCACCATTCCTAATTATTTGAGGACTGTTTCATGCAAACAAATTTCAGCACATGGATTGTACATGAACCCGGCTCTGGGCATTTTTGAGGAAATACAAACACTTTTAAAATGACAAGTGCTAAACTTTATAGGAATATTAATATTTACTGGTTACCAGGAGGTATGTATCTTACAACCTGATGAGCCATATCTTCAGATGGTATATATTGGCGTAGCTGCAGTGAAGTCAATGGATTTATGCTGCTTTACAACAGCTGAGGATCTGGACTGCATGGTTAAACAATAATCCCATGTATCTAAAGTGCGCATGCCCAGAGGCTTTTGCAGCAAAAGTGTAGCCAATAAATAAGTTTAGGTGTCTACAGGTTTAAACAACAGTTTATCGGGGATTCTGTGGATCACTGTGGTTCTTAAAACTGGGACTCAGATCCACAAAAGTGTGTAGATGCCTATCTCCTAGTATATAAGGGAATACATGTATCGTGTTGTTCATAAATACTAAAAGGAGACGAAAGTATTAAGTGTGTATTAAGTGTGTAACACGTTTGTTAATTCAGATTGTTACTAATATTTTACACTGCATATCATCTGGAAACACATAGAAGAAAATTGCTAAAACAGTAGTCTGTCAGTGTCTCCTGCTGAAGCTGTTCCATTTTGTATAAATAAATATTCACTGGGCCAGAAAGAGACTGACTCTATAGCCCAGTGGTTAGGGCACTTATGTGAGAGACCCAAGTGAAAGTCTCTGGTCTGAGTCAGCCAGAAGAGGAGTGAACCTGTATCTCCTACATCCCACACGAATGCCCTAATCAACAGACTATTGGTGATCACGGGGGAAAGGCTCTCTTTTCTTTAAAAAAAAAAAAAAAAAAACCACACCACACACACACTCCAAAGGGTCTCAAGTTTGTCCCAACGTGGAATGGAGAATTTAATTCTCAAAAATTTTCACAGGAAAACAACTCTCCCCACCCCAGCTCTACAGAAAAGATTCTATTGCAAACCACAGTACTACAATACCACCATAGAAATGAATGGGAGGTTTGCCACTGAGTTTAAAGGAAGCAGGATCAATCACTTATTGAATAAATCTCTCTTCTTGTAGATATGATCTGTACTGATGGATTTAGAGGCATAGGAGCAAAAGAATCAGAAATAAATATTAGTATCTAGATTCATCCTTGGTATAAATCCTGGAATGGAGAATTTTGATTTGATGGGGTTAAACAGCTATGAATCTGGCCCTAGCTTTTTTAAAATGTTTTAGAACTCAGATTTAGAGCAACCTCCCACATTTTGGGCCAGAGACTGATTTTTCTTAGAGTAGACTAAAACCGCAGCAACTCCACCAAAGACAATAGTTACTCAGGCTTTATACTGGCATAACTGAGAACAGAATTTTGTCCAGGGTCTTTAAATTTGCACTTTCCCTGCTCCTATTTATCTTCTGTGAAAGAATTTGTACATGCTTCTCAGAAGAATGCCAAAGTCAAAAGCTGACAAGTAACTCTTTCAAAACCTGAAAAACCAGTCCGTGAGTTGAGTTTGGTGTGATGCTAATTATTTAGTACTTATATATTGCCTTTAATTTTAAAACACTCACGAAATGCTAATTTGGTTAATCCTCACAACACTCCTCCAAAGTATTTCTAAATATTTTTATCCTCATTTTACTGATGCAACAGAGACAAAAGTCATGATTCTCCATTGCTTTGAACTTTGTATAGTTCTTTCCATTATGCAAAGTGAAATATTATCACCTATGTAAGTGAATAGAAAATTTTGATTTGGTAGCATTCTACATTCACTTTGCACAAGTATGGATGGCTTACAAAAGGTGCAAGGCAGTGCATAATCAGTCCTAGAAGAGTTAAGCGATTTGTCAAAAGTCAAAAAAGAGATAGTATCAAAGCCAGCTAGGACAGAACCAAGGTGTTCCTATCTGTCTCATGCTGTGACTCTATCATGCCATGACTTTTCTTTGGAGGTTCAAGCTTGTAAAATGCTGGCTTCAATGAAAGTTGAGAATTTTCAGCAACCATGTTCTTCAGTAGCTTCAATTTCTAAACTGTGTCATTGGATAACTAATATGCTGTTCATGAAGCGAGACAATCTCATGCTGATAAATCCCAGGATAATGGTAGGAAGGTCCAGATCAGAAAGAAGTGGTAGTGCTTTCCTCACCAGATGCAGATGGAAAAACATGCTCTTGGCCAGAACTGCTACCTGAGCATCCAGGAGCAGCCCTGCACCTAAAAGAAATCGCAAGACTGAAAACCTATGTCACAGATATCTGACATCTTCCATCTCCCGGAAACGAATGCTTCAATTTTCCTTTTCTTTGTATTGCCACCAAAAAAAAAAAAAGCCTTAAGTAGGTAATCTGTGAAACTAGAAAAAAATTCAGTCAGAAAACTCTGATAAAAATGTGATGTGATAAAAAGTTGTATTTTAAACAGAAAGAAGGTGCTCTACCTTATGTACTTCCCACTGAGAAGTCTTTCTGGAGCACAAATGGAAGAAAATCAACCTTACGTCGCTATCTGTGGTTTGGGAGGTGATCGCTATGGTAAGAAAAAGTTATTAAACTCAAAATAATCTATAATTTCTGGGCTATGAAGACATTACATTTGGAATGGTAAAAAAATTGAATCCCAATGCTTAACTTAATTCTGGATCTCTACAAAAAATAAAGGCAGAGCAAATGGAGAAAGATTGAATAGAAGTTGGACATGTAAAATTCACAAGCCAACACCTTCACAATCAAACAGCCACAAAGAGAAAAATCAGCCAGGGTCTGTGAATCATAGGGTGTAAGATATAAGGAGTAATCCTGAATTTCAACCACTGCTTTCGCATGCAAGCTAAACAGGCATTACCTTTTACATCATTCAACGTTTAAGAATCATGTAAAACAACTTTCCAGGGTTTCATATATTACAGTCTATGAAATATTGAAATAACTCATTCCATTAAAAATATGGAAATTTTAATACAAAATTCTGTATATACTTTTGTAAGTTCACTAGCAGATTGCCAGCCTGCATAGTAATCCGAACTTTGATAACTTTGCCATTCCAAAAAACATACAGCCCAAACTGTAACCTGTTCAGAAGCTGATTATCATTTTACCCCAAGCTTAATACATCTCCACTGGGGTTTTTTTTTTCAGGAAATGTATGCTTGCACTGAATTCAGACAAATTAAGTGCTATTTCCTAATATATTTTAATCTTTCTTGGTTATGCATAGTCATTAATAGCCAGCTTTTCTTATAAAACTATCCTCTCATTTTAGTGTTAGATCATGACTGTTTACTTTTTAGTGAGACATTTTTGAGGGGGGGACAGTTACAGAGATTTAAGGACTATTTGTTAAGATATTACAATGCAGTTTAAGTGTCATTTATGATATGTTAATGCTTGTATGTATTTTTTTTTCTAAAATGTAATACCAGTTCCATATGAAAATTTTATGGAGAAATAATACTAATTATGCAATCAGATTTTCATATCAGTTAAATTAGTGCTTCAGAAAATCCTTTTCCTTAAGATATAGAAGCAAATTCTGCACTGACTTATTCCTCAGACAGACCCATTTTCAAAAGGTTGCCCAGGGAGTAATTTACTGTACCACAATACTTTGCATAATACTGTTGGGAAAGTCTGATATGAGTTAACCATCTTTAAATCTTCCTCACTATTTTGCAGTTGAGTTAAATATTATAAAGAATTGCAGAGGCTGTTTGATTGGATACTGAAAACCTCCTTGATCATTACTATATAACCTCTAATATGACACTATGACTAAGATTCTCCAAATTGGCCAACGGATTTTGATGCTGAGGAATCCAAATTCCTTAGGCAGCTTTGAAAATGTCATCCTAGAATTCTAAACAAAAACCATATAGTTATTATTTAAGCCTATGTTTGCTATCATTTCTCTCCCACAATAGCTTATTCAAACTGACAACCTCAAATTTCTAGTTTAATAAAATTTAAGTCTTCCAACTCAGCAATCCCTCCACACACCCTGTTTTCAGATTTATTTAAGAAAATGTCAAATACAATAACTATAACCTTTTCTTGACTTATCTTCTTATTGCCACCTTCTACCAACTGCACCAGGCAAGGTTCATCACTAAGAGCCTGTCTTCACTGCAAAGTTAAATCAAGTTTTAACTCAACTGTCGCCCCTAATTTGAGTTCCATCCATGCACAAAATCCCTTAACAAGTGCAGTGGTGCTTTTGACTCAAGTTGGCTGGCCCATCAGGGGGTATAGGCTTAAAAGGAGTTAGCACAACTCATCAGCCGCTAACATGACTGCAAGCTAGCTCAACTCAAGTGCTACTAGTCCGCCCACGCCTTCCATCAATTCCATGTGTACCGAGAAAGGACAGACAAGTTTTACTACAATTCACTAGGAAAGAATTCATAGAGCAGCTTATTGCATTGCAAAGAACCATGGATTATGCCCCCAAAAGCCTTAGTGCACACACAAGTGAGTGCAGTGCCAAAGTGTTATATTGCAGAGTGGCTGCTTTCACTCCTCTCAAGTTAACTTGAGTTACTCAAGCTAGGCTAACTGTGCAGTGAAAATATACCCTTAATAACTCAAAGTGCTGTTTGATTCCATGGAAGATTCAGTCTTGAATTTTCAGCTAAACTCAATTCTATATAGCAGAAAGCAGAGCTGAAGGAAGCAAACAATATAGTTAATTTATATTTTTCCTGTAAAGTTAACTTAAAAAGCTAGATGAGACACTAGTTCAAGTACAATATGCATAAAAGGAGGATCTCCCATTTTCCTCATCACTAATCCAGTTCACTAATTTGTATTCTCTTAGGGTCTGTACTGGTCTTGTAAAATTTAAGGATCCCTTAAATTACAAAAGTGCCTTATGTTAAATTTGCGCTGAAGCATAGGAGTTAATCTAGTCTGCAACAGCAGTTCTCTGATTATTAATTTTAAATCACATTTGCTGATCTCTTTCATTACATAGTTTCTTAGTATCTTACATACCCATTCCATAGTCTCTTTTCTCTTCCACTTAAACTCATTTTACCTTTGGGGGGCATGTGGGGTGGGGGGGTGTTTCTGCTTAACTTCTGATGCATTTTCTTGCAAGGCATGTTTTCAAAGTTTCTAATATAAGCAACTTTCTCACACATTAAAATGTATTAGCACTGACAGTGTGCTCTGTGCTATTCACACAAATAAAACACATTCCTTTCCTTAACATTTTCACAATCTAGTACAGAAACAAAAAAAATCATCTCTCACATCAGGTGCCATTATGAGTTTGAGATGAAGTAATCTTACAGATGCCATTTTTGATAAACTTTATGGAAGATGTGTAGTTTGAGAAGAGGTGTTTTGGCACAAAAGAGGGAGACTGTTTCAAGCACGCAGGCTGTGTGGAAGAAGCCATATAGAAGAGAACTGAAAAAGAACAGAGGGGCAGATGGGAAGCAAACTTGGAAGGAGCAAAAGGAGAAGGAAGAAATGAGGGCAAAGATAATAAGCAGGATGGGAGCTGCACAAGATCTTGCAGGAGATGAGAAGTTTAAATTTAATGTTAAAGGTGAGGAGGAGCCAGTGAAAGAATTTTAAGAAGGGAGTAATTTTAAGTCGTAAGACGGGAGGATGGTTTTATAGCACCAGCATTTTAGGTGGAGTGAAATTTAATGGAGTGAGGTCAGATGCAGGCAGAAAGTCCATTGAGTTAGAGAACAGTCTTAAGTCATTCTCACCTCAAAATTTCAGGGTCAAAGGTTTATGAGTGAAATCCTCGCTCTACTGAAGTCAATGGCAAAACTCCCATTTACTTTAATGAGGCCAGGATTTCACCTTATAGATTTAGGCCCTTATTCAACAAAACAGTTAAGCACATGCTTAAGTGCTCTGCTGAACTGGGGCCTTATATAAATGTAGTTTGTAAATCAGTAAGTTCATATTTATTTATTTATTTATTTATTTTATTTATGGAATCTGTAAACGGTGTCTGCAAAATGATATCCCCAAAGCCTGCAAGGTTAAATTGGACAATAGGCGGTAAGAGCCCTAACTGCAGCTCATTATTCAAAAAAAATCTGGATCAGATCTATACAAGTTATAGGGCGGAATAAAGCTCTCATGTCCTGATGATTGTCTGGAAACTTTTCAGAAGTTCCCTTGGTTAGTAACAAAATCTTACTGGTTCCTAAAGGGAAAACTAAGCCAAATTCTTCTGAAATTAGCAGGTCTGTTACAGTAGAGAATTAGGTATTTTCAATTCTGCTGCTGACCCATTTGCCTTTTATTCTCCTGTGACCTAGAGCTGGAGCTTGTACCTACAGAAGTAGTGCTATCTTTTTATATTTGAAAGGAAAACTTTCATATGGAAGTAGAAGTTCAATACACTGAAAGAGACAGCTCATGTGCTAATTTGAAACTGTACCACATGGAGTTTAGTATCCTGCATAATAGTCAATGTAGTCCTATGTTTCACCTACAAATAGAAAGTGCCATAAGGATATACTGAATTCTGAATGATCCATACTGTCTTAGCATAATACTATAGCCCAAAACAAGTTTTGTTCATAAAGTACCCTCCAAAATAATATCAATACTCCTCCAGCAAGAAGAGAGAAAAATCTGTAGGAATCCAAAGTTTCTTAATTCCATGTCAATGTTCTACCCTGTTCATGGGCAGAATCTCCACTGCCTGACACTCTCTGGAGTAATTTACAGCTGTGCAAAGTGCGTGTAAAATAGTACCATTTCCCCCATCACAGGTCAATCCCCAAATGGCTGAATTCACAAGTCTTAAAGCCAGCATAAAAACTGCCCTAAGGCAGGGCAGGAGTTGAACTACATAAATGCCAAGTACTATTAGTATTAATTATACATCTTGAATTATTTAAAATCTATTATTCCCTGTGTGGGATGTTAAAAGGATTAAGCAATTAGCATTATTTTGGGGGCCCAGAAAAAACAATGGTTTTTGCACCAACTGAAGCAGTAGTTAACTAACAAAAGCCCGGATGTTGCAAGTGTTTATGCATGTGCTTAACTTTACTACTGCAAATAGCACTGTTGACTTCAATGGCACTATCCACAGTAATAAAGTTAAGCAGATATGTTTGCAGGGTAGGATCAGACACTTATCAGAGCTGTGCAGATCTCAATCAATTATACTAGCTCATATGCAAAACATATTTTAGCATGACAATGCTTTATATAGATAGAAATTGTTACCAAACTGTACTCTAGTTCAATTCAGTAATAATCTGAAAATTCACAAGGTAAAAGAGCTTCTTGCAACAAAAGAAAGGAAAAAAAAAAGTGGTAAAATAAAGTTAAAGTGCCAAACCTCAAGGTTTAGGCCCCAGCTCTGACTTGCAACTGAATGATGTGACCAAGGATCACAAGACAGCAGCCCAGAAGCTGCACCTACTATCAAATACCTTTGACAGAGTGGGAGAGCTGACAGGAGGAACAACAGGCTGAGACACTTTCTGGCAAGTAGAATGAGAAAAAGTTGGGGTGTGGCTCCAGCTAAAGGAAGCCAATGGGAAGAGCTGGAAGGATAGTAGCTGGCTGGCAAGACTCCAGAATACTCAGGTGCGGTTCCCTGTGATGTGGAAACTGGGGAATTAGCCAGAGCAGGCCTTCCCTGAGGACTGACAGTGGAGGAGCTGGAGAGGTAAACAGGGTCATGTAGGAAGTAGCCCCAGGGCTAAGGGGAGTGAACGTAAAACCAGAGTGGACAGCTGCTTCACTTACTCGGGTCTTCAGTCAGGGATGGAGGGAAGTACTGTGCTCTGCTGTGCCCTTATTGTGCTACTTAGAGAGGTATAGAAATCCTGTCACTGAATTGGAACTGGACTGTTGAGGAAGGGCTGAAGGCAGATCCTTGTGTTGAGGGGGAAAGAGGGCTGTTCACTTGATACTTCTTATTTGTACTCTTGTGCAGATCCACAGGGAAACTCGCATGGTAACAGTAGCTCTAGTTGCAGAAGCCTTTACTTTTGAATCTAAAAAAATATGACCTGGTAGCCGTTTTGTTCGATCCTATCTTTAGATTAATAGATTGTAAGGCCTAAAGGGACGACTGTATTCATATATTCTGACCTCCTACATAACAAGGTCATACTAATTCCCTGACTTCATTTGTTTGAGCCAGAGCATCTTTTAGAAAAACATCCAATCTTGATTTAAAAATTTCTAGTGATGGTTTTGATGGTTAGTTACCTTCTGCTAAAAATTTGCATCAGTCTCACGTCACAACCATACACAGTTCAGAAAATAGATTTTTCTGTTTTTGAAGTATGGCATCTTGCCAACCAAAACATGTTTCAGGGCAGAAACCATTGTGCCAAACTCTGTTTTTGCTATGTCTTATAAATACCCAATGGAGAGAGAAACCTATCAGCTAGTCCTAGACAAAGGGATTTAGGCATTGCAATACATAACCTTTAACCACCTAGAAAAATCACTGGAACAATAATGGGATCCACAAAGTCTGAGACAGGTACCCAAGAGGATTGCCCAGGGGCTTAGGTGTCTGGATGCCTAGAGTGAGGCAGCAGTTCACGTGCCAAGAGGCAGAAAGTTAGGCACCTAGAGAACTTTTATAGTGGAAATTTAGGTGCCAAGTGAGTTTAGGTGCCTACAAGGTTAGGTGGCAGTCAAATGGGGGTTTGTTGATTGAAGTGGCACCTAAAACTGGGGTTTAGGTATCTAACTCCCTTTGTGGATCTGGGTCTCTGTTCCCTGAAAGACAAAAGGACTCACATACGGGTATGGCTGGAGGCTTCCTTCAAAGCTCACCTCCAATCAGAAGAAAAATGGCCCTGCAGAGGTTGTATCTCCACATGCTGGAGAGAAACACTGTTGTTACAAGCCACATCAGGGCTGTCCAGAGTGAGGGAGAAAAAGGAGCAGTTTTCCCCAGGCCCTCCATATGAGAGCATCCCCAAACCCATGGGAAACATGTCTACTCTACACAACCCAAATAAAGATATCAAAGGCCACAGAGCTTGGAGGGGGGGCACCTGGGCCATCACCTGACCACATTTTGGCCTGGCAGATCTGAGCAAGTGGTATTGCAACCTGTTGGATGGAGTTCCAGCACTGCTTAGGTTTGGCCCAACTGGCCCCTGTCATGATGCAGAGGTGGCCAGACGAAATTGGAGTGACTATGGCTGCAACCTGGTGCAGAGGGTCGCAGCACCACTATAGCTAAAGCAGCTCTATAGTGCTTCCACGGTCATCCCTCCCCTCTGGCTCAGAGGGAGGCCACTCCACCTCACTGTGGGGTCAGCCCAGTTGCATAGGGAATTAGCAAGTCAGGAGGCTACAGTCTGTGGGGCTCTGGCCCTCTGGGCAGGGCCAAGCAATAGTCTTTCGCCTGGTCTCCTGGCTCAGGTAGACAGCGGACAAATGCCAGCCTCTTGGCCTAAGATGGTAAGGCAGCCACAGATACTCAGGCCCACTATACTCCACTGGGTCCCAGCCCAGGGCTCTGCCACTGGGTCAGCAGGGATCCCACCAAAAAAACACCAACCCAAGCACTGACAGCAAGACCAGACTAAAGACTGGTTTCCCTGGGCTTCTTCCTACCACAATCCAGGGATGGGTTCCGGCATCCAGGGGTCCTCCATCTCCTCAGGGTATTTGGCCACCGGCAATCTCAGCAGCTCCTCTCTAGAGTCAGTCTCCTCTAGGGGCAGGCATCTGACTCCCCTCCAACTAAGCTGGAGGCCCTGCCCCCTTATACTTCCTAACCTGCCTCTCAACTTCTGGTGGGAGGGCTGGGCCAGCCTGGCTCCATCACCCAGGTGCAGAGCATGGTCCCTCCCCTCTAGCTCAGAGGGAGGCCACTCCACTTCACTACAAGCTCCTACATGCAATGTGCCACATGCCAGGCCCTCACTTGCTGGCTGCTGAAACCGTGGTGGCTCTTCTCAGCCATGGAGACTGGCTGAGAAATAGGACTTGACCCAAGGCCTAGGGTCACCAGCAGGGGGGATTAGGTAAGGAGTAGGGTTGGGGATGCAGGGCCTCCCGGAAAGGGACAATAAAGGAATTCCCTCAAGTGCTGAAACTCCTGAGGGGGGGGGGTGAGTGTAGGGCAGGGATCGGCAACCTTTGGGATGCGGCCCGCCAGGGAAAGGCCACTGGTGGGCTGGGGCGGTTTGTTTACCTGCTGCATCCGCAGGTTCGGCCGATCGCGGATCCCACTGGCCGCGGTTCACCATTTCAGGCCAATGGGGGCTGTGGGAAGCGGCGCAGGCCAAGGGATGTGCTGGCCGTCGCTTCCCGCAGCCCCCATTGGCCTGGGACAGCGAACCGCTGTCAGTGGGAGCCGCGATCGGCCAAACCTGCGGATGCGGCAGGTAAACAGGGGGCTTACCTGCCCCGGTCCACCAGGGGGCTTACCGTAGCGGGCCGCATCCCAAAGGTTGCCGATCCCTGGTGTAGGGGCTAATAGGCTGGCAGGGCAGGCTGGTGGTGGTGGTGGGGCACCTGAGAAAGGAAGATGGCGGGGAGGGGACGACAGCACTGAGGATCCATCCCACTTTAAATTGCACTCTGTAGCCCCTTCATATACACAAATTCCAAAGACAATAACATGGGGAAAATGCTTATAATACTATGATAGACTCCATGTAAACCTGGGGGGGAGGGGGCCTTCTGCAGTACTTTCTGTGAAACCTGTATGCAAGATTGTCACAGTCCTTGAATAGTGTGAAATTACAAGAAGATCTGAAACAGCTGAATATATCAACAGCATGTTTTCATTTATTTGGAACCTGACTATAAATAAGGCCAAAAATCATGGACTGAATAGATAACACTTGATTAATGGCTTATTACAACAATCTGTAACCCACTAAGAACCCCTTTCAGCTGCTTTCTTCCCCCTTCCTTCCTTCCTTCTCTATGACTGGAGGGGTGTTAACAGGCCACTTTACTCCTTGAAATATGTGTTAACTATTTATACTACACAATCTGTACAAAAAACCTTGTATTTAGCAGTGACATTTTGGGTTAGTTTCCCAGACCTGAAAAAGAGCTCTGTGTAAGCTCAAAAGCTTGTCTCTCTCACCAACAGAAGTTGGTCCAATAAAAGATATTACCTCATTCACCTTGTCACCCAAGAGATTTGATAAAAGAGGATTTTGTTGAAAGCTGAGAGAGGCACACTATTTGGAACAGTGAATTCAATCAAGTTGAAAAAGGACAGTAAAATGTTTTCCCGTGGACCTGCGTTGTTCTGAGGATTTTTGTCTCTATTCTGATTGTGGTTTCTGAAGGGGTACTCGCCTTTAGAAAGTTAGCCTTGGTAAAAAACTGTCCTCAATCTACCATGGGTCAAGACTGCACATTGGCCTTATTGATGCTTCAAGAGTGAAATCTTGTAAGGAGCCTAAATTATGATAGCATCATCAATCCATTTGCTTTAAAAAAATGCAAGAAAGATAAACATGATTTGGTTTGTCTTTTGTGATAATAAACCAATAAAAATTTCAAAATTTCCAACAGTATTCTTCTTAATCTCTTTTGTCTGCATGGTAATTTTTTTGGAATGATAGGGGGCCTTAGTTTCAGATTTTGTCCTGGACCCTCAAAAACTTCTATGTAGCTCTGGGCCACATTATATTGGCTGCTTTGCATCATTCTGGTGAAGCAAAGTAACTGTAAATTCAGCTTAACTGGCTGATTAAACCAGGTGTACAGCTGTTCTATGTACTGATGAATCTGGCCCAAACATTTAATTATAGTGGGTGGTATTTCTGAGCCTGCAACTGGAGGCTAATGTTGACATTTTGTGACAATGAATGGGGAGGTTGCCCTATAGTAATGTAACCCTTCTGCCAGGTGAAGTCGGCAACAACCAGGGCCAGGTTTAATATCTAGAGGTTCATTTTCAACAATACAATACAGAAACGGCTCAAGCCCCCACCCATTAACCTGGGGAAATTATACACCACCCCTGGGTGCCTCTAAGAGGCAATAGGTCTCTTCTCGCAAGCACAGAGTCTGAGTTTAGAAAAGAAACTTTTAATAAAAGGAGGGAAGTAACCCGGCATTAATTTGGGAAACCGCCACAAACAGGTTTCATAAACATAAAGCCATGAGACAAACACCCACCCCAGAGTACATTGGGCAGTGTCTTTTGCCTCAGGTTCTTAAGTCCAACAACCAAAAGTTCCATTAACATGCCCCTCCCTTCTCCCTCCACCACACCCCACTCACAGTGTTGTCCTTGGTCAGTGAAGACCCAGAGTTCAGAGATGCATCTGCACGAGTTCACCTCCCACCCTAATGGGGACAGGGGAAGAAGAGAGAGGCACCTTGCTCACTCTGCAGCTGTTCCACTCCACCGACTGCCCTCCTGCTGCTCCACTCCACCCGCTGCCACCTTCTACTGCTACTTGCTTCTCTACTGTGACCTTGGCAAGTCAGTCTCTTGAGGTTCCAACCAGCTCTCATTAATTTTCAGGGAACCTCACTGCTGAAGCAGATTGGGCAGAAGGCTATCCTATAACTGATGATTTCAGCATTAGTGATCACGTAACAAAATGACTTCTAATGGAAGCTTAATTAGCTCTACTTTTGAACAGTGGGGAGGGGCAAGTTAGACCATGCCTAGAACTCTTAAGCAGACCATCTATCCCCACTCTCTCTTGCTTTTCACTAGGGTCTGGCATCCAAACCCCCTGCTTAGCGAGTTCAGTTCAGTTGAGGGTGACCCCCCTCAATCAGGACAGGCTAAGCACCATACTGCTGCCCTTTACTCATACAATAAGGATAACAACATTTCATTACCCCTGCATTCAATAATAAAGTGATTTGTAACCCAACACCAGCAAAAGTTGGTAACTTTGACAACAGCTCTGTCTGCTGGATACCTAGGCAGAGTGAGTGTGTTCATGTAAATACAGTCTGGTACTGAAGCCCTCCTCATCACTAGCTGTAAGCGGAGAGATCTCCTTCAGACCTTGCTTACGTCAGCAAGTGTAAACCAGTTTCCAACCTATTCCGATTGTGGCTTAACAATTGGAAGAAAATTGTTTAGTTTAAAAAAAATAAAGTTGGCTGTGGTCTTCAGGCTGTGTGGACATTTTTCAGTAAGCTGAAAAGCGGAAACATTGATACATCCTGATGGCGAAGCAAAGATGCTGTGGGTCACTGAAAGAAAATAATAGTAAGGACTTGATTCTGCAATCCTTACATCCATGAACTGCTTTCAGTCATTTAAGACCTAATCAAATGTGAGTACCTACTCCCATAGGCGCTGACTCCTGGAGCACCCACAGAGAAAAATTAGCAGTGCTCAGCACACATCGGCAGCCAAGCTCCCCCCTCTCCCTCCCATCCCCCAGCTCCTCTCCCCTGCCGGCTGCCCTGCTGATCATTCCTCCCCCTCCCTCCCAGCACCTCCTGCCCGCCGCAAACAGCTGTTTTGCGGCATGCATGTCATCTCCAGGAGGGAAGGGGAGGAGCATGGACAGGGTGCGCTCAGGGGTGGGGCAGAAAGAGGCGGGGTGGGGTGCGGGCTTGGGGGAAGGGGGTGGAGTGAAGGCGGGGCGGGGGCAGGAAGAGTGGGGCAAGGGTGGTGCTTGGGGAAAGGGTTGGAGTGGGGGCGGGGCCTGGGGCAGAGGGGAGGGTCAAGCACCCTCTGGGTAGAGGGGAAGTCAGCACCTATGCCTACTCCACATGGCCAATTTACATGTGCTGAGGGCTAAAAAAATTTATCTTACCAAGAAAGTCCTGAGAAATATTTACTTCTTATTTTAAAACTTCAGAAAGTAAATAATTCAGTTTCAGTGTATGAGGCTGAAGTGAATTCTTTATTACCAATTCCTTATTTGTGGTACCCAGCTCCTTATTCAAAGGCGAACATTAAAAAAAAATCAATGTAAAATTCAATATTTGGAAATTTCACCAAAATAAATGACTATGTTTTACGATGGATATTAGTAATTAATTATTTAAATAAGGAACTGGTTTTGACTGGCTATGAGTGACAAAATGCTTCTCAGGTCACCCCAACTGGCATCTTCCTGTGACCGTTAGACTCTTCTGAAGTAGCTGGGATATTCCACTCCCTGACCTGAAGCTTTATTACTGTGCAATATTCTGACACGTTACATACGTCTCCCACTTCCATTTTGCAAATGGCACTTGAGTAAGGAACTGGATTTATCTGGCATTGAGTGACAAAATGCTTCAGGGGGCCATCCCAAGTCACAAGTCCCTGTAACTGTTATGCTGAGATGAGTATATGCTACACCCAGGGCCAAGGCTTTATTTCTGAGCAAAACTCAACCAAATATTCTACTTGTATTCTATTTTGTATCTTATTTATTGGTAAGCATACAATATTCATGTAAATATCAACCCAAAACAACATTTAACAAACTTGTTGCAAATCCAGCTGTAATGTTTTTACAGAAATTACATGGACAGCTAGAAATAAAGAAGTCTATAAGGACCCTGATTTTGTTTTTAGACAAATTTGAAACACAAACACATTTTGATAATTGTATTTAATATAGAATATTTATTATGATTAGTGACGTCATTTACTCTTTATACAACAAAAGTAATATGAAGAAATTACACAGGCACAGTTGGCTCCCAAATAACCATGTTTATTAACCAAACACAAACATACTGAGCCTAAGTTAATGCATTCTGCTGCTCTGACTGGTTTCTGATGGCTTCTATAATATAGAGCACACGGAGCACTACTGGAGGACTCACAGACCACTTAAAAGTATACTACTCTATTAGACTCATAGACTCATAGACTTTAAGGTCAGAAGGGACCATTATGATCATCTAGTCTGACCTCCCGCATGATGCAGGCCACAAAAGCGGACCCACCCACTCCTGGAATAATTCTCTCCCTTGACTTAGCTGTTGAAGTCCCCAAATCATGATTTAAAGACTTCAAGTTGCAGAGAATCCTCCAGCCAGCAACCCCTGCCCCATGCTGCAGAGGAAGGCGAAAAACCTCCAGGGCCTCTGCCAATCTACCCTGGAGGAAAATTCCTTCCCGACCCCAAATATGGCGATCAGCAGAACCCCGAGCATGCGGGCAAGATTCTCCAGCTAGACCCTCATTGGCCATTGTTACTAATTACCAGCGATGGCACGTTATTGACCTATTGACAAAAATCACGTTATCCCATCAAACCATCCCCTCCATAAACTTATCAAGCTTAATCTTAAAGCCAGAGAGGTCTTTCGCCCCCACTGTTTCCCTCGGAAGGCTGTTCCAGAACTTCACCCCTCTGATGGTTAGAAACCTCCATCTAATTTCAAGCCTAAACTTCCCGACGGCCAGTTTATATCCATTTGTTCTCGTGTCCACATTAGTACTGAGCTGAAATAATTCCTCTCCCTCACTGGTATTTATCCCTCTGATATATTTAAAGAGAGCAATCATATCCCCCCTCAACCTTCTTTTGGTTAGGGTAAACAAACCCAGCTCCTCGAGTCTCCTTTCATACGACAGGTTTTCCATTCCTCGGATCATCCTAGTGGCCCTTCTCTGTACCCGTTCCAGTTTGAGTTCATCCTTTTTAAACATGGGAGACCAGAACTGCACACAGTACTCCAAATGAGGTCTCACCAGTGCCTTGTATAACGGAAGCAGCACCTCCTTATCCCTACTAGAAATACCTCGCCTAATGCATCCCAAGACCGCATTAGCTTTTTTCACGGCCACGTCACATTGCCGACTCATAGTCACCCTGCGATCAACCAGGACTCCGAGGTCCTTCTCCTCTTCCGTTACTTCCAACCGATGCGTCCCCAGCTTATAACTAAAATTCTTGTTAGTCATCCCTAAATGCATAACCTTACACTTTTCACTATTAAATTTCATCCTATTACTATTACTCCAGTTTACAAGGTCATCCAAATCTCCCTGCAGGATATCCCGATCCTTCTCCGAATTGGCAATGCCTCCCAACTTTGTGTCATCCACAAACTTTATCAGCCCACTCCTACATTCGGTTCCTTTACACTACAATTAGTTGAGTCAGCTACTGTCTTTGGAATTGCTGTAAAAAGAAATGTAGCTTCGTGCACTTTCCCTTTAAGGTATTTTGAGACCACTACATCTGTGACTGGAATATCTCCACTTCCTTTCCTATTAATTGCAAAATTCCAACATAGAAATGCCAGCACTTGGTTTGACCAAGTTTTTGGCAGCATGCAAAATGGTTCCCAGTATTGTATGTTATCCCAATTCCACAGTGGCTATAATGATAGCATCTTTGCTTTAATAAACTAATGTTTATGAAAATAACTTTGATGTCCTCTATGGAAATAATCAATATTTGAAACATTACTTTACCTAAGCTTTCGTGGGTGAATGCCCACTTCATCAGACGCAAGTGCTTATGCTGCAATACTTCTGTTAGTCTTAAAGGTGCCACAGGACCCTCCGTTGCTTTTTACAGATTCAGACTAATACGGCTACCCCTCTGATACTTGATTACTTTACCTGTTAATGCTACATTGAAGTTACTTGGAAAAAAGCTACAGAGATGCCAATTTTCTTGGGTCTGATGGGTGTAAAGTCTGCACTGGCGAGGAAAGGTTTAATGAACTACTATGGGCTCAAGCATCCCCACCTTGCCACATCTAGGCCTGTTAGGGAAAGCCAACTCAATTAGCAGCAGTCCTGCGTGGAGAACACAGTTGTGCAGGAGGGCTGGTAAAAGGGTTTTATAGATACATATATTTTAAGGCCAGAAGGGGCCATTAGATCATCTAATCTGACCTTCTTGAACTATAGGCTTTCATCAATTTACCATTGTATTGAGCTCATTAATTTGTATTTGACTATAGCATATCTTCAAGAATAGGATCCAGTCTTAATATGAAGACTCCAAGAGACAAAGAATCCACCACTTCCCTTAGTAGTTTTTTACAGTGGTTAGTAACCCTCACTGGTAAAAATGTGTGCTTAACTTCTAATTTGAATCAGTTTCTTGCTGATAGTTCTTATTATGCCTTTAAAGAGCCCTTTAGTACCTGTTATTTTCTCCGTGTGAAGATACTTATACACTAATCAAGTCAGATCTCAACTTTTTTTTGTAAGACAAGCAGATTGAGCTCTTTAAGTCTCTAGTGGTAAGGCATTTTCTCTAGCCCTCAAATCATTTTTGTGGATGTCTTCTTCACCCTCTCCAAATTTCCAATTTGGATGGGGGATGAATACTAGAACTGATGCAATATTCCAGTGTCAGTTTCACCAATGCCATGTATAGAAAAAAATAAAATCACCTTCCAGCTCCTAATGACTACTCCCTTGTTTATATATCCAAGGATCACATGAGCCCTTTTTTGCCACAATATGAACTCTCATATTGTTATAAGCTGGGTGAAACCTTGTTATGGGTCAAGTTAAAACATATTTAAACTGCTGTATGAATGAGTCACCCATTTAAATCAGTTGTAAGAGATAGTTAAGGGGCCACACCTAAAACAAAGCCTAATAGAGGCTATCCAGAAACTACCATAAGGTGGGCAGAGGGTTCGACTGGGTATTGTGACCAGGAGGGGAGGTCAGGGGAGGGGAGGGGGGCTCACAGAAACTGAAAACAGACCGAGTGAAAGAAAGAGAGAGAATCTGAAGGAGCTGGTGAAAGCACGTGGCTGACCCTGGAAGAAACCTAAGGAGAGTTATTTTGGTGCAAGGAGCAGGCTGAATAGACTGCTTTTGTTGCTGTGAGCAAAAGAAGCTGTTTCTTGCTATTTGATTCCCTCTGCATCCAGACACGTGAGACTTTATACATTCTTTGTAAATAAATAAACTGCATCAAAGACATAACTGACTATCACTAATTTCCACTCCCAACTGAAACACTCAGAGAGCCCCAAACTTTGATTAGCTGCTTGGGTCGAAAAGAGGCAACAATATTCAGCTATTTTTCCATTATGACCTCTAAATCCTTTTCAGGGTTGCTGCTTTTCAGGAGTCCCCCATTCTGTCAGCATAGTATGCATTCTTTATTCCTAGATGTATAACTTTGTATCTGGCTGAATTAAAACGCATTTGTCTGAATCGGTCCAGCTTACCTTGTGATCCAGATCACCCTGTATGACAGCCCTGTCCTCATTTACCACTCCACCAATCTTTGTGTCATCTGCAATTTTATCAGCAGTGATTTTTATATTTACTTCCAGATCATTGATGGAAATGTCAAATAACATCATGCCTAGTACCAAGCCCTGTAGAACCCCATTAGAAATACTGCTACTTGATTATTGTTCCCTCAGGGACAACTACTTTTTGAGATCTGTCAGTTAGCCAGTTTTTAGTCCATTTAACATATGCATTATTGATTTTGTATGGTGCTAATTTTTAAAAATCAGAATGTTATGTGGTATTAAGTCAAACTCCTTACAAAAGTCTATACATATTACATTTATGCAGTTACCCTTGTCAACCAAGCTTGTAATTTCAAAGAATGAAATCAGACTTGTTTGACATGACCTATTTTTCATAAAATCATGTTGACTGGCACTAATTGTACTCCTATCCTCTTATTCTTTATCAGTTGAATTCTGTATGAGATTTTCAGTTACTTTGCTCAGGACTGATGGAAGGGTGATGTCTGTTGCAGCAGTTCTCAAACTGTGGGTCAGGACCCCAAAGTGCGTTGCGACCCCGTTTTAATAGGGTCGCCAGGGCTGGTGTTAGACTTGCTGTGGCCCCGGGCTGAAGCCAAAGCCCAAGCCCCACCAACCTTGGGATTCGACTTTGGCCCCCCTGTCCAGGGCGGCAGGACTCAGGATTCAGCTTTGGACCCCCAGCTGGGGCAGCGGGTCTCAGGCTGGCTCAGGCTTCGGTCCCCCATCCTGGGGTTGTGTAGTAATTTTTGTTGTGAGAAGGGGGTCGTGATGCAATGAAGTTTGAGAACCCCTAGTCTATAGTTATGCAGGTCATACCGCTTGCATATTTTGAATACTGGCACTACATAGCACACTACCTGTCTTCTGGAACTTCCCCAGTATTCCAAGATTTATTTTAAAAAATTAACCAGTGGGCAAGAGACCTCTTCAACCAACTCTTCTAGGACTCTTGAGTGCGTTATCCAGGCCTGCTGATTTAAAAACACTTATCCTTAGTAAATGTTAACAGCCTTCTTAGTTACTAATAGGTTGGAAAGTATACTTCATTATCTTCATGTCCACCTTAACAGTCCTCCAGCAGCTGTCCCACAGTGCCCAAAAGTGATCACTCTGGTCTTAAAATCCCCACATATTTTTGAAATGCCTTTTTCTAATTTCTCACCTTGGCGAGCACACCTAGCAGCTCTCCCTTGTTGTGTGCAACTGTCCAACTAATGATGCCTCCTCCATGCACTAGAGGTGCTTGTGACATTACCCAGGGTACAGTCTGGACTGCTGAACAACTGTGTCCCCTCAGTTCTCCAGCCTGGGTTGCCTTTTACACTGCTTTGCTGTGAGAGCAACCACTCTTGGTCCTGCTCACACACAGCCTCTAGCATGTAAAATCACTGCCAGCTGAATTACATTAATGGCCTGGCCAGCCTCTCATGAATTATATTGCAGAGTGACACCAGCAAATTCCCAGTCTCAGCCTTGTCCCCCAGAAATGTATGTCTTGTACTGCCTAGCACCTTCTTGGACTATACAAGCTCATAGAAAGTCCATCATTTCATCAATGGAAAATGATATGCACAAACCCTGTTATCTCAAGTGGAGATTCCCAAACACTTCAATCCAAACACACACTGGTTTAGATAAAACCATACAAGTTTCTTAACTATAGAAAGATAGATTTTAAGCGATGACAAGTAACAAGGCATAAAAGTCAGAATAGGTTACAAGAGAAATAAAAAGATAAAATGCAAACAGATGCCTAACTTAACAAGCTAAGTGAATTTAAAAGCAAAACGTTTTTTCTCATTATAAGCTTACAGCAGTCTGGTGGGATTGCTTCCCCCTGGCAGTTCAATGATGCTTCCTTTGTCTTTCAAACATTGTAGCTGCCGTGAATGGAAATGAGGGGAGAGAAGTGATTTGGGGGTCTCTGTTTCTCATTCTTATACCCTCCTCCCCTTTTTGAGGATTATCTCCAGCTGGGGTTCAGGTGACAGCCAGACTGTTTACACGGACACCCATAGCTGTTCCATTGCCAATATGTAAAGTTTTCTCTCACACCCTTCTTCCTGTCAAAGAATGGCCGCTTAGCTAGGTGATAGTCCCTGATAGTACATATAATTACACTGACACCTGGCTGGGCCATCAGTTTTTCTTTTGTCTCTGAAGAACTAGTTTGTGCCTCCTTTTCTAACTCTGGAACATGTTACAGCAATGTTATATAGTAGAATCTTATAACTTTACATACAATCAGGACTCTTTGCATCCGACAAAGTGGGTATTCACCCACAAAAGCTCATGCTCCAATACGTCTGTTAGTCTATAAGGTGCCACAGGACTCTTTGCTGCTTTTACAGATCCAGACTAACACAGCTACCCCTCTGATACTTTACATACAATATTGCCACACATTTAACCAAGACAATAATGTTCAGAAGATTTAGTTTTCAAATGATACCTCAAAAGGCATACTTAGTACAGAAATTATCATGGTCTTTTAAACAGGGTGAAGATAGGGGTACAGTCTGTCACAGTGCTTCTGCTTGGAGTGGAGAGGAGGTATTAGATCTCCTGGGCCTGTGGAGAGAAAAGACTGTGTAGGCAAAGCTACAGATGAGCCATAGAAACATGGACCTTTACAAAAAATTGCACAGGGAATGCAGGCAAAGGGATATGAGAGGGATCAGCAGCCATGCTGCATGAAAGTGAAGGTCAGGGAGGCTAACAATCGATCTGGTGCATCACTACCTCTTCTGCTTTTCAGTCCCCTGGAGCATTAGGTGCTGGCGGAGGGATATAGAGCAGTTTGTTTATGAATAAAGAGATGTATTTGTATCCTCCTGAGAGATCTCAATGAAACTACCATAGAGGTTGTCAGGGTTCCCGCCCCACTCTGAACTCTGGGGTACAGATGTGGGGACCCGCATGAAAGACCCCCTAAGCATATATTCCACCAGCTTAGGTTAAAAACTTCCCCAAGGCACAAATTCCTTTCCTTGTTCTTGGACGGTATTGCTGCCACCACCAAGTGATTTAAACAAATATTCAGGGAGGGGCCACTTGGAGCCCTATCCCCCGCCCCAAATATCCCCCCAAGCCCCTTCACTCCCTTTCCTGGGGAGGCTTGAGACTAATATACCAACCAAATAGGGTAACAAGGTGAGCACAGACCAGACCCTTGGGTTTTTAGGACACTGAAAACCAATCAGGTTCTTAAAAGAACTTTATTATAAAAAAAAAAAGTAAAAGAAGCACCTCTGTAAAATCAGGATGGAAGGTAATTTTACAGGGTAATAAAAAGACTTAAAACACAGAGGATTCCCCTCTAGGCTTAACTTTAAAGTTACAAAACAGGAATAAACCTCCCTCTCAGCATAGGGAAAATTCACAAGCTAAAACAAATGATAACACTAGTCTACAATTTTTGAGAAGTCGTCTGCTTCAGAGATATTTATTATGTATTTTGATGTGCTGAATTCAAATATGACAATTAAAACTACTGATTGGCTACTGTTTCTAAGATATTTAAGTTTTTACATTTTATGTCTATGTATATTGTGTAGATAGTAGAGTTTTAATCATAAATTGTAAACCTAGGTCTTTTCATGTGTTTATGGTTGCTTTACATGATAGTATTTCACCTGTCCTGTTTATGTAACACTTTAAAAATCAGCAAAAGGGTTATATAAATAAAATTTATTATGAAACAAAAGGCAAAAAACTATTATGTACATAGTTTAGTCCTATTCAGTGTCTACTCGGCGCTTCTTGGCTTGTCTCTTGTATTCATTAAATGGAGCATCTCTTGTCACTGTCCAGCAATAGTCTGCAAGCATTCATGAGCTCCATTTGCCCTGATAGCGTTTCTCCATTGTTGCAATGTCCTGGTGAAATCGCTCGCCGTGCTCGTCGCTCACTGCTCCGCAGTTTGGTGGAAAAAAATCTAGATGAGAGTGCAAAACATGTATCTTTAGTGACATGTTGCAACCAAAGCTTTTGTACGCCTTGAGGAGGTTTTCCACCAACAACCTGTAGTTGTCTGCCTTGTTGTTTCCGAGAAAATGTATTGCCACTAACTGGAAGGCTTTCCATGCCGTCTTTTCCTTGCCACGCAGTGCATGGTCAAATGCATCATCTCGAAGAAGTTCACGAATCTGAGGACCAACAAAGACACCTTCCTTTATCTTAGCTTCACTTAACCTTGGAAATTTTCCACGGAGGTACTTGAAAGCTGCTTGTGTTTTGTCAATGGCCTTGACAAAGTTCTTCATCAGACCCAGCTTGATGTGTAAGGGTGGTAACAAAATCTTCCTTGATTCAACAAGTGGTGGATGCTGAACACTTTTCCTCCCAGGCTCCAATGACTGTCGGAGTGGCCAATCTTTCTTGATGTAGTGGGAATCTCTTGCACGACTATCCCATTCGCAGAGAAAACAGCAGTACTTTGTGCATCCAGTCTGCAGACCAAGCAAGAGAGCAACAACCTTCAAATCACCACAAAGCTGCCACTGATGTTGGTCATAGTTTATGCACCTCAAAAGTTGTTTCATGTTGTCATAGGTTTCCTTCATATGGACTGCATGACCAACTGGAATTGATGGCAAAACATTGCCATTATGCAGTAAAACAGCTTTAAGACTCGTCTTCGATGAATCAATGAACAATCTCCGCTCATCTGGATCGTGAACGATGTTGAGGGCTGCCATCACACCATGGATGTTGTTGCAGGCTACAAGATCACCTTCCATGAAGAAGAATGGGACAAGATCCTTTTGACGGTCACGGAACATGGAAACCCTAACATCACCTGCCAGGAGATTCCACTGCTGTTGTCTGGAGCCCAACAGCTCTGCCTTACTCTTGGGTAGTTCCAAATCCCTGACAAGGTCATTCAGTTCACCTTGTGTTATGAGGTGTGGTTCAGAGGAGGAGGATGGGAGAAAATGTGGGTCCTGTGACATTGATGGTTCAGGATCAGAAGTTTCATCCTCTTCCTCTTCCTCGTCTGACTCAAGTGAGAATGATTCTGGTGCATCAGGAACCGGCAGTCCTTCTCCGTGGGGTACTGGGCGTATAGCTGATGGAATGTTTGGATAATGCACAGTCCACTTTTTCTTCTTTGACACACCTTTCCCAACTGGAGGCACCATGCAGAAGTAACAATTGCTGGTATGATCTGTTGGCTCTCTCCAAATCATTGGCACTGCAAAAGGCATAGATTTCCTTTTCCTGTTCAACCACTGGCGAAGATTTGTTGCACAAGTGTTGCAGCATATGTGTGGGGCCCACCTCTTGTCCTGATCTCCAATTTTGCAGCCAAAATAAAGGTGATAGGCTTTCTTAACCATAGTGCTTATACTGTGCTTTTGTGATGCAAAAGTCACTTCACCACAAACATAGCAGAAGTTATCTGCACTGTTCACGCAAGTACGAGGCATCTCTGCTCACTTTGGCTAAACAGAAATGTGTCCCTTTGCAAAATCAAACACTGACAAATAAGAGAGCATGATACTGTATGATTTCTAGAGCTGATATAGGGCAATTTGTTCAGCAGAGTGATGTAAGCTTCGTTATGATTGCATCATCCATGACTTCTAGGAATAACATGATGCAATTCATATCATGTATGACGCAATACCAGCTTCAGATTGCATCATTCATTGTTTTGCCTAAAAAGCAAGTACTGTCCAAACCCAGTCATAGATTTATTCATAGATCCAGTCAAAGATGTATTTTGGTCATTTCTGGTTTAAATTGAGATCCCTTCCCTTTATAACTCACTTATCCTCTGCCATTCCCAAGTCAAGGGTCATATATACTGACCCAATAGCATATCTTGAAAACTAGAGCCAATCAACAATTTTAAGCATCATTTTCGTTCTCAGTGACCCAGAATTAGTAAAGTTTGACTACATTTATTTCAGAAGCATTTTGGCTGTAGAGCAGTGTAATCTAACGCATTTCCTTGCTATTATTTACAATTTCTGGAATTTTAGATGTATCATTTTAGTAGGAGCTGGATTACCTGCTTGGTCTCTCTCTTTGTCTCAAGAGGGAACACACAAAAGAGCACAAACAAAACCTCCTCCCCACCCCAGATTTGAAAGTATCTTCTTTCCCCATTGGTCCTTCTGGTCAGGTGCCAACTAGGTTAATGGAACTGATTAACTTGTTACAGGTAAGTGATTCTGTACCTCTGGCCAGGAGGGATTTAATGTTACTGCATACATAAAGGTTGTTACCTTTTCCTTTATATTTATGACAGAGGTACTCTGCAATCCTCTCCCAAAAGAACCTAGGAATGGCAGCCTTATTTCTTCCTTCATGCTAGGACACTTTTCCGCACCATTGCAGTCAACAGGATAGCAGCATACAGGCCTGGGCAGCTTTGGGATGCCAGGAACAGCTGTGCTCGCTGTGCCTTTGTTACCCTCAGGAGTGAGACATCAGCTAAAACCACCACCATCTGTGGGAAATGGTGCCGTTACTCACTACCATTGCCCTAGGCTCGTACCCTTGGAAATAGGGTCTGAAAGTCTGTTTCATGTGACTGAAAAATTCCCTTCTCACTTTCCCCCTGTCTCCCCTCACCCCTGGTGGCCATATTCACCATGGCTGTGGCTGGACAGAGGTGTTGTGAAGAGGTGCTCCAAAGCTGAAGTGTCAATAAGCACATCTATTTAAAAACTTATGTGAATAAAGGAAGGAAAATTAGAAACTTATCTTTCCCTTTCCATTGTGACTGTAAATTCAATGATACATCTGTCTATCTGTAGCTGTTGCCATTGCAGCTTTGAGGAGTACCCCCTCCACCCCTACAGAATGCCTGACTGTGACAATAAAGAAAAGAGGACAAGTGAGGACATATTCAGTGAGATCCTGCAAGCCAGTGCTGCATCGGACCGTGAACAGAGGGCCTAGAGGGTTAATTTTGCAGATAGCATGGAGAAAGAAGGAATGGACAGGAGAGAAGCCCAGAAAAAGGAGAGGGAGATGGACCAGAATATAATGGGACTTCTCACACAGCAAACACAAATGCTGCAGACTCTTGTTGATTTACAGTTCCAACAATCAAGGGCTTGCCACTTAATTGCCCTTTGCATTTTTTGCACAATTTTGGTACACAAGATATTTCTATTTTTGAAAATAAATGTATTTATTACTTTACAGCATATGCTGCAGAATGTTGACTGCTACTCAAAGCACCCGCTGTTTGTAATTGCATAGGACCACAGAACTAATATGTTAAGTGAAACAGTGTAATAATTTATAAACACACTGCATAATTCATAGATTTAGGAAAAGAGATAGTGTCATAAATGTACACCGAGCACTACACCACTACACCACTCCAAACAGCCCCCAAAACTTAAGGGCCAGCCAGACCACAGTCTACCATACCACATTAGCATGGCCAGCCACTAAGTGCTCTTTCAAGGCCCTCCTCAGCCACATAACTCCATCTTGAGATCTTCTAATAGTCCATGTGTCATCAGACAGCTGGTCCACCTCCACCCTGGTGCCAACTTTTCCCCCTTTGCCTCAGAGATATTATGAAGTACACAAAAGGCAGCTATAACCACTGAGATCTCACTCACTTATTTTCTCACTGAGATCCAATCTTGTGCGTACACACCATCAGCGTCCTTTCAGTCTACCAAAAGAATATTCAGCTGTCATTCTGCACCCACTAAGATGATAGTTGAATCATTCCATGGTGCTGTCACAATGACCAGTGTATGGCTTCATGAGCCGGGGAAAAAGGAGCAAGTTGGGTCCCCCAGGCTCACTATTGGCATTTCTATATCACCAATGGTAATTCACCGGTCAGGAAAAAATATCCCTATTTACAGCTTTCTGGATATTGTGAACCTTGTTTTATTCTGTAATTGTGAAGTGTGCTTGTATTTTAAGACTTGAAGACTGTAAGTAATGACTAATAAAGAACATATTTAATGAGACGTCAGAGATATCTATCAAATCCCTATCTACACAACAATATAAAAGAAATACTGTTACTTCTTTTGCCATGCTTAACACATATTGTTTGATGACTTTCTAAGACTGTGGAAAACATACTTTTTCTCTCTCTAACACTGTTGTATCGATTTGTAGTGTGCAATTTTTCTCACTGCTGTTTCTGTCATCATGTGAGGCTGATTCTTCTTTATCATTTCTCTCCTTTTCATGGAAACCAGATTTTTCTTTGTCATTACTCTCCTTTTCATGTGAGCCACATTCTTCTTTATCATCACTCTCCTTTATGCCACCAGGAAAACTGGAAGATTCTCCATCACTTTCCTCACATTTCCATTCCTTATCTTCAGGTAAATCTGCTAATTTCTTAGTAATAGGATTTCCATCATTTACACTTCGCTCCTCAATTTCTTCTGCACTAAACTCTGCCTATACTGATTCCCCAATTTTGAATAGTCTGGGCAAAATCAAGGACAGGGCCGGCTCCAGGCACCAGCTTGCCAAGCAGGTGCTTGGGGCGGCCACTCTGGAGAGGGGCGGCAGGTCCAGCTATTCGGCGGCAATTCGGCGGACGGTCCCTCACTCCAACTTGGAGCGAAGCACCTTCCGCCGCATTGCCACCGCAGATCGTGATCGCGGCTTTTTTTTTTTTTTTTTTTTTTGCCGCTTGGGGCGGCAAAAACCCTGGAGCCGGCCCTGATCAAGGATATAACATTTCCAGTAAATGAGCAGAAGCGACACTTCTCAAAGTCACATTGCAAAAGAGTGTTCGAGAATGGTGAGAAACTGAATTGGCATCGGCTAGTTTACTTGAAATCAACTGACAAAGTGTTCTGGCTTTGTTGCAGAATATTTGACAAGAATGCCAAATTGTTGCTTGCATTTTTTGGGTACAATTACTGGCAATAACTTTGTTGATGCCCTGAAACAACATGAAAAGTCAACCAGCTATTTTACGGCCTATTCCAAATGGATGGAGGTCAAGTTGAGGCTCAAGCTGAATAAATGTATATATGCAGAAAACCAGCACATTATTAATGTAGAAACCCAGCATTGGAGGAATGTGCTCAAGCATCTGATCTCAATTACCCTCTTCCTTGCAAAGAATAATTTGGCTCGTTGGATAAGTTGTTCACTGAACATAACCATAATTTCCTGGCTTTGGTAGAGCTCCTTGGGAAATACAACAATGTCATGTGTGAGCACCTACTTGAGTAGCTCGTAAAGAAGCTACGGACCATTACTGCAACAAAATAATTCAAAAAGAATTGATTGACCTTATGACAAGGAAAGTGCTTGATAACATATTGATGTGGCTCTGCAGAGCAAAGTACTACTCTGTAATAGTGAACTGCACTCCTGACATTGGTTACAGTGAAAAGATGTCATTTATGTAAGATTTGTTGACAATGACGATCGCTATATCCAAGTAAAGGAACATTTTATCTGTTTCCGGTCTGTGGGTGACTCCACTGTTGAACATTTTGAATGAGAATAAAATAAAACTTCAGGACTGTCCCGGCCAAGGCTACGACAATGGCACAATCATGAAGGGAAGACACAGTGGAATCCAGGCAAGGATCCTTGCACTGAATCCAAGAGCTTTTTTTGTACCTTGTGGCTGCCATTCCCTCAACCTGGTTGTGTCCGATGCAGCATCATCTTTTTTAGATTCAATATCTCTCTTCAAAGTACTGCAAATGATATACGTTCTAATTTCAGTATGAACTATTAGGTGGAAGAGCCTCATGGACAGTGTTACAAATCTGACTGTGAAGACACTAAGTGACACTTGCTGGGAGAGCCACATTGACAGCATAAGGCCAGGGAGGTACCATGTGACTGACATTTATGACTTCCTGATAGGCCAGAATGCGACACAAGGCGCAAAGCCTGGCAAACCAGATCACTGACTTCAAATTTCTGGTCTCAATTGTGGTTTGGCACGATATCCTGTTGCAAGTAAATGTTATAAGCAAACATTACAAACTCAGTCAATGGAAATTACAATGACTATTTCTTTGATGAGAAGCTGCCTTGATTTTGTTGTGGCTTACAGAGACAATGGATTTGAAGATGCCATCACTGCTGCCAAAGAAATGGTGGAAAACTTAGGAGTTGAGCCTGTCTTCAAGAAAACTTGTATTCATCAGAAGAAGAGACAGTTTGGTTATGAGGGCAGAGATGAGGTGATGGGAAGCTCAGCAGAAAAATTCAAGGAGGGTTTTTTTGCTCGCTCATTGACACTGCTCGAGTGTCCATTGAAGAAAGGTTTGGAAAATGAAGCACCACAAAAAGACTTCGGAGGGGGGTATTGTATGACTTTAGTAAGCTGCCGGCAGACAGGAAAATACTCTTGAACAATTGTACGGACCTTCACTGGACGCTGACCCATGAGGAATATTTGGATGTCAGTGATAAAGACCTCTATGTCAAATTGGACAACATCCATCACATTTTGCAACACGGGAAGCACTCTCCACTCCAAGTTCTCCAGTTTATTCACAATGCAGAGCTGAAGGACACTTTTCCTAATGTGTGGATAGCTTTGAGGATTCTGCTTGTGCTGCCAGTCACAGTTGCAAGGGGTGAGCGCAGCTTTTCGAAGCTTAGGCTCATTAAAACATATCTTCGATCGACAAAGGCTGACAAGAGACTGACATCGCTTGCTATTTTATCACCTGAAAATGCCATTGGCCAGTCTTTGGCTCTCTCTGATGCTGTGCTTCAAGGGAAAAAGCAAGAAAAGGGACCTTTTGAATTAAAGGACTAGGGTTAACATTCTAAGGGTATGTCTACACTACGAGAGTAGTTCGATTTTACTTAAATCGAATTAGTGGAACCGATATTACAAAGTCGAACGTGTGTATCCACACTAAGAACAGTAATTCGACTTTGTGAGTCCACACTAATGGGGCAAGCATCAACACTGGAAGCGGTGCACTGTGGGCAGCTATCCCACAGTTCCCGCAGTCCCCGCTGCCCATTGGAATTCTGGGTCGAGCCCCCAATGCCTGCTGGGGAAAAAAATGTGTCGAGAGTGGTTTTGGGTAACTGTCGTCATTCAACCGTCACTCCCGCCCTCCCTCCCTGAAAGCGCCGGCGGGCAATCAGTTCGCGCACTTTTCTGGTGAGTGACAGCGCGGACGCCAGAGCACTGCGAGCATGGAGCCCGCTGCGACCATCGCTGCAGTTATGGCCGTTGTCAACACCTTGCACCTTATCATCCACCTTTTTCAGAGGCAGATGCTGAGAAATTGTGCGAGGAGGCTTTGGCAGCGTGGTGAGGACATTAAGTCTGAGAGTGGCACAGACCTCTTGCAAAGCACGGGACCCCGTGCCGTGGATATCATGGTGGCAATGGGTCATGTTGATGCTGTGGAACGGTGATTCTGGGCCCGGGAAACAAGCATGGACTGGTGGGACCGCATAGTGCTGCAGGTCTGGGATGAATCACAGTGGCTGCAAAACTTTCGCATGCGTAAGGGAACTTTCCTTGAACTTTGTGAGTTGCTGTCCCCTGCCGTGAAGCGCAAGGACACCCGGATGCGAGCAGCCCTGAGTGTCCAGAAGCGAGTGGCCATAGCCTTCTGGAAGCTTGCAACGCCAGACAGCTACCGGTCAGTCGCGAACCACTTTGGCGTGGGCAAATCTACCGTGGGGGTTGCTGTGATGCAAGTAGCCAACGCAATCGTTGAGCTACTGCTCTCAAAGGTAGTGACCCTGGGAAACGTGCAGGTCATCATAGATGTCTTCGCCGCAATGGGATTCCCAAACTGCAGTGGGGCTATAGATAGAACTCACATCCCTATCCTGGGACCGGAGCACCAGGCCAGCCAATACATTAACAGAAAGGGCTACTTTTCAATGGTGCTGCAAGCACTGGTGGACCATAGGGGACGTTTTACCAACATCAACGTCGGATGGCCGGGCAAGGTTCATGACGCTCGTGTTTTCAGGAACTCTGGTCTGTTTAGACGGCTGCAGGAAGGTATTTACTTCCCGGACCACAAAATAACTGTTGGGGATGTGGAGATGCCTATAGTGATCCTCGGGGACCCAGCCTACCCTCTAATGCCCTGGCTCATGAAGCCCTATACAGGCGCCCTGGACAGTGAAAAAGAACTCTTCAACTACCAGCTGAGCAAGTACAGAATGGTGGTGGAGTGTGCTTTTGGACGTCTCAAGGGGACATGGAGACGCTTACTGACTCGCTCTGATCTCAGCGAAACCAATATCCCCATTGTTATTGCAGCTTGCTGTGTGCTCCACAATCTCTGTGAGAGCAAGGGGGAGACATTTATGGCAGGGTGGGAGGTTGAGGCACATTGCCTGGCTGCTGATTACGCCCAGCCAGACAGCCGGGCGATTAGAAGAGCCCAGTGGGACGCGCTGTGCATCCGGGAGGCTTTGAAAGCTAGGTTCCACAGTGAGCAGGGTAACCTGTGACTATTAAGTTTGTTTAAAGAGAAGCTGAACCTGCCCCTGTTTCTTTACCCAGTTAATGTTGACTATCCTCTCCGGTTACATACCCCCTTCACCCCATTTCCCCCCTTCCAACACACCTTTAAAAATAAAATAAATGGAACTTTGTTCATTAACACCGTTTTCTTTATTAAGGGTTTCGTGGTAAAGGGTTGAAACTGGGACGCTGACTGTGGTGGGGAGCGGGTGTAGTAATGGAAAGGACGCTTCTAAACTTGAGGAATGACAGGCTCCTGCTCCTAGAGCGGTCCGCAGTGGTGGACTGGTTGTTTCAATGGAGCCTGCCACCCCTCCTTTTCGGGACTCTGTGTGTGGGGGCTATGTGACTTTGTGGCGGGGGAGGACGGTTACAGATCCCCTGCTGCATGGCTCTGTCATCCAGGCTAAGGACCGCTGCATAAGATCTGTAACCGCCCTCCCCCGCCACAAACTCACATAGCCCCCCCCCACAGAACATGAAAACCACCTCCCAGACTGACCAGGGTGCCTAGTGACTGCAATGTGTGTGTGACCTGCTGCTGAACCTGCCCCCGTGTCTGTACCCTGGTAAAGGTGACTGTCCTCTCCAATTCCCAACTCCTTTTCCCCCCTTCAGACACACTCTCCTCTAAAAGAACCTGACGGAAACAGTAATTAAAAGAAATGTATTTTTTATTAACAACTGCACAGGTAGGGGATGACACTGGGACAAGGGCTTGGGTGAGGTGCTTTTGGAGTGAAGGAAAGGACTTATCAAAACTTTGGGAATGAGAGCTGTCTGGTACTTGAGCAGTCTGCAGGGGTGGAGTGACTGTTTTCACGGCCCCTGCCGCTCCTCCTTCTTGGGACTTTGGGTGAGGGGGGGATGGGACTTTGTGGCGGGCGAGGGCGGTTAGAGATAGACTGCAGCGGGGCTCTGTCCTCCTGCCTCTGGTCCTGCAGAACATCTACAAGGCGCCGGAGCATGTCCGTTTGCTCCCTCATTAGTCCAAGCAGCGTTTGAGTCACCTGCTGGTCTTCCTGCCGCCACCTGTCCTCCCGTTCACTGTGTGATCGCTGGTATTGCGACATGTTCTCCCTCCACTGGGTCTGCTGTGCCGCCTCGGCTCGGGAGCAGCCCATAAATTCGGAGAGCATCTCGTCCCGTGTCCTTCTCTTTCGGCGCCTAATCTGCGCCAGCCTCTGGGAGGGGGATGCCGGGGTAGGTCGGGAGACACTCGCAGCTGTGGGATGGAAAAAGGGAGTGAATTCCTCACAAAGATACATTTTTGTGAACAATGAACATAGTCTTTCTCTGTGAACAAGACCATGCACAGCACCTATCACATGCGCACTCAGGACAAGGTTGAATTTTCGGCCTTCCCATTCAGTGCCTGGGGTCTTGGAGTACAGATCACACAAGCGGGCCAGGACAGCGGAATTCGGGTAGCAGGTGGACATGGTAAGCCGTAGACTTTTGGCTTCTGAAAGCTTAATTTATAGCAGTGCCCTTCTTTCACATTGAAAGCAATGCCCCTAGCATTGGCCAGTTCCTGCTGCCGGCAATCCGGCCAGCATGAACTCTGCCCCTGTCCCACCCCCCTCGCGGCTGTCCCCGGGAAAGATCCCTGCATGCTGCCCCTGTCACACCTCCACCGCGTGGCTGTAAACGGCCGGTTACAGTTATGTAAAGGAACAGGCAATCAGTCCCAATACTAACATTCCCCTAATTTAAAGCAGATCACCATGAGTGATATCACTCTGATGAGGATTTCAGACACTGAGACAGACCACATGCTGCGTGAATGCCAGCAAAAACCAGGGCCGTATGCAGCCATGCTGTGCGAGGCACTGATCCCAGAGTACTTGCTGATAGCCTGGCGCGGAAAAGTTTCCTACCATGGAGGACGCAATAAGGCCGCTCTCCCCAGGAACCTGATGCAAAGGCTTTCAAATTACCTCCAGGAGAGCTTCATGGAGATGTCCCAGGAGGATTTCAGCTCTATCCCCGGACATATTGACCTAATTTTCCAGTAGCTGCACTGGGAAGGACTAAAAAGTAGAGCGCCTAGGGCAAACTAATCATGAAAAACCCATTGTTAAATTTCCATTCCTGTTCTGTTCCAAATAAATGTTTACATGTTTAAAACACTTACTGACTGATCCTTCCCCTGATTCAGGGTCACAGTTAACACCTTGGGAGGGTTGGTAGGGGATCTCCGTGAGGGTGATGAAGAGATCCTGGCTGTCGGGGAAATCAGCGTTGTAAGCGCTGTCGACTGCCTCGTCCTCCTCATCTCCTTCCTCATCTTCCCCGTCCACGAACATCTCCTAGGAAGCGGCTGTCGACAATACCCCATTGTCAGAGTCCACGGTCAGTGGTGGGGTAGTGGTGGCGGCCGCACCTAGAATGCAATGCAGTGCCTCGTAGAAACGGCATGTCTGGGGCTGGGATCCGGAGCGTCCGTTTGCCGCTTTGGTCTTCTGGTAGCCTTGTCTCAGGTCCTTGATATTCACATGGCACTGCGTTGCATCCCGGCTGTATCCTCTCTCCGTCATGGCTTTGGAGATCTTCTCGTAGATCTTTGCATTCCGTTTTTTCGATCGCAGCTCCGAAAGCACGGACTCATCGCCCCACACAGCGATCAGATCCAAGACTTCCCGATCAGTCCATGCTGGGGCCCTCTTTCTATTCTGCGATTGCATGGTCACCTCTGCTGGAGAGCTCTGCATCGCTGCCAGTGCTGCTGAGCTCGCCACGATGTCCAAACAGGAAGTGAGATTCAAACTGGCCAGACAGGAAAAGGAATTCAAATTTTCCCGGGGCATTTCCTGTGTGGCTGGTCAGAGCATACGAGCTCGGACTGCTGTCCAGAGTGTCAACAGAGTGGTGCACTGTGGGATAGCTCCCGGAGCTATTAGCGTCAAATTCCATCCACACCTACCCAAATTCAACATGGCCATGTCGAATTTAGCGCTACTCCCCTCGTCGGGGAGGAGTACAGAAATGGATTTAAAGAGACCTCTATGTCGAACTAAATAGCTTCGTTGTGTGGACGGGTGCAGGGTTAATTCGATTTAACGCTGCTAAATTCGACATAACCTCCTAGTGTAGACCAGGCCTAAGACTGTCACCTACTGTAACACTATTTAATACTGGTCCACCCAGTGTTGGTGCGCAGTTCAATTGCTTGATGTTAGTACATTTCAGTTATTCTTCAAATTAAAAAGTTTCTGTAAGCTGAAAGGAAACACATTTTTTATTTGCTTATATATGGCATGAATAAATAAAGATTTACAGATCCTAGAGTGCAAATTTATTGTCTTATATGACAGGGATAAATCATGCATGCGAATTGTGCATCAAAGTAGTGAAATGGGCTACAAATGCAATAAAAAATAAGGTATTCAAAAGTTTAACATGGAGCGGGGGCGCCAAAGATGTTCCTTGTCTGGGGTGCCATTTGGTCTAGGGCTGGCCCTGATCATCAGTTTGTTTTCTATTGTGCTTGTTAACAAAGTTAACACAAGAGAAGAGATGTGAAAATACTAAAGCTTTATTTTTAAGCTTCATGCTGTTCAGTCCAGTATAGGAAAGTTAAATTTATCTCTACTGTGTTAAAAACCTTTGTTGCTAAAAGCAGTATAAATATATAAATCAAATACTATTCATTACGCATTCATATCCTAATCATTTTCAAATCTCCAGCATAAAACAGATACTTGCCCAAGAGCAATGAAACTAAAGGGCCTGTGGTCTGCTTGAAGTCCTACAGGACTCTGTAGCTTCATCAGAGCTAATTATTGATGTACTAATGTATACTATTCACTTGCACATACTGTAAAATGAATACTGCTGCTAGTACGTAGGTGCTACTCGGTCTTACCTGTCAGTTCCTTTTTGTTTGCTTATTTTAAATGTATTCTTGTTAAAGCCTACAAATAGCCAGTGGGTCATCAAATGTTTCATAAATACTAATTTGGGTCACATTTTATTTTAAAGTTCCATTCATAAAGGATTAATAAATGATTAATGTATATTCTAATTGTGTTAGACACAACTAGTATATGCCAGAGTTTGTTATGAGCACATCAGTAGGAGGCATTGTGACAGAATGGGATATGTCTGTATCAAATAATGAAATCTTTAGTACTAGATTTTGTAATCCTGAAGGGGGTCAATTTTATGAATTTGCTGAGGTGCCAGTTAGTTTTAAAACCTGAAATGTAAGAAACTAGATTTGCCAATTTGAGTGTTATAGCCAATATTAGAATGGACTCTAACGGGATAACTCCTTATTTTTGAGTCCAGGGAGCTTTAGCTTACTAATTAATGGTAGTGTTGGGTTCTTTTCAGGTCATCTTTTAACTTGAACAGTATTTCTCAAATCAGGAAATTGGTTATCCAAATCAACAATTTATTTATTCACCCAGACCCACATCAGTATACAATCAACAGTTCACTAATCATGTGTAGACACAACCAATGTTCTAGGTATGTACTCCACAAGCCATACAGTTTTGTAAGCAATTGTCAAAGACTAGGGTTAAGGCTCAGCATTTAAGATCATCAGTCCTTTAGTACCTAACACATTTGTCACCCTTCCAGTATTTCTCCAAGGAGTAAGGATATGCTTGTCTTTAATACACTCTTTAGAGTGTGGTCCCTGCTATTGGAACAGATTTGATCCAAAAGGGACAAGTTAAAAATATGAACAGCAGTTGCTTAAAGTTATTGTTCAAATCTCCCTCAGGCCAATTTGCTTGGATTTATAAAGGAGGGTATTCATATAACCTTAGTTAATATCTAAAGCATTGTTTCCTGAGGCCTCCCCAGAGAGAGCAGACTTAGCAAGATAGTCTTCAGTTATTTATATTAAAGAATCGAAGGAGAAATACAATCTTCTAAATGAAATCTGACCACTTCTTACCCTCTTAACCCTGGGATGTTAGGAGAGCCCTTTCCACATGGCTATGGCTGATCTGGATGTTTGTCACAATGGTGATTCTGCAGCTTCTTCATGGATTCAGTCAATGCTGAGGTCTCACATGGTGACCTCAGTTTTATATTTATCTCCTGATTTCAGGGCTCACTGGAGGGGCCGCCTGCTGATTTCTTTTGGAAATGTGCCAACTGAATAGTCAGATTTCAGTTGTCTGTTTCTCTGCTGCTTCCATTGGTATCCAGTAGACGGCAATGGTGTATAACAAATTTCTTCAATCATTTTCTAATCGGAGGCTTCTTATGTTTGGTTTATTTCAATAACTGTATTTCAATATTAGCTGACACTATTAATTGGAATTTTATCCTTTTAAAGCAATTTCTTTTAATGATCCAAAGTTATACTCTGGTTTATATCTTTCAAAATTCAAAAAGACACAATGCCACACCGAGCTGGCAGGGGTTAAATACATAAAAGAAAATTGTAAAGATGTTAAACCTAGGAAAGTCCTAAACCAAAAAATCTCTTTGTTTCAAAAACATGTAAAGGTTTGTAAATTAAAACAATATAGCTACCTATCACAATTTACAAAACCCACTAAAAAGGAAATGATTTGTTAAGGATATAATATATCTTACACTACAATAAAAACATATTACTCTTAAGTATAAAGAAATGCAGATTTCATTGCAACAAAGTCTGACCCCAACTAAATAATATTGATGAGAGACAGAACAGTAACAACACAAACCCGTTTTGGAAAAGAAAAATATTTTTGTCTGATTGTGCCAGTACTTACACATATGATCTGAATCATGTGAGTTGTCTAATTGATATTAATGGGAACATTCACATAAGTCAAGTTGGGTGTAAATCTTTTTATGATCCAGAACTAGATATGTACCTGCTAATGACAAGAGCCTCCAATGCATGTCAACTTACACTCATAACGACCACAAATTGATTATTTACATTTTTTCTACAACATCATACTCAAACATCAATTATAATTACTTCTTAAAAAGACTGTTTCTGTCAGTTAATAAATTGTTATAGTAGCGTTACCAGGTGTTGCTGTTACACGTAGTCTTCTACTTTTTTTCTTGGGTTGCAAGCAGATGTTCAGTTTTAGGAAGACATGTTCTCTATGTACCTATGCTCTTTATGCAGTGTTGTTGTAGCCACATTGGTCCCAGGATACTAGAGAGACAAGGTGGGTGAGGTAATATCTTTTATTGGACCAACTTCTGCTGGTGAGAGAGACAAATACACAAAGCTCTTCTTCAGGTCTGGGAAATGTACTCAGAATGTCACAGCTAAATAATACATCATAATATGGGTTAACTACTTATTCTAAATAATCTGTTCCACCTTGTATTTAGCTGTGACACTGCATACATTTCCCAGCCCTGAAGAAGAGCTCTGTGTAAGCTTGAAAGCTTGTCTCTCTCACAAACACAAGTTGGTCAAATAAAAGATATTACCTCATCCACCTTGTCTCTCTAATGCTGTTGTTGTTAGTTTGGGTTATGCAAGATTCTGTGGAGAGAGAGCTGTTTGAGCAGCAGGAGACTGGCACATGAAATTGCAAGCCCAATAGCAAGGATTTTTAATTAATCTGTAAAGTTGGGGGTCTTCTCCCTAAGACTGGAGAATTGCTAATATAGTTCCTATTTTTATGAAGGGAAAAAAAGTGATCCAAGAAACTACAGGCCTGTTAGCTTGACCTCAGTTGTATGCAAGGTCTTGGAATTTTGAAAGAGAAAGTAGTTAATGACATAGAAGTGAACAGTAATCAGGATAAAATACAAACTGTTTTTTCAAAAGGTACCTCATGCCAGATCAACCTGGTTTCATTCTTTGAGAAGATAACTGATTTTTTTTAGACAAAGGAAATGCAGTAAATCTAATCTACCCAGATTTTAGTAGGGCACTTGATACAGTTCCACATGGGAAATTATTAGTTAAATTGGAGAAAATGGGGATTAATATGAGAATTGAAAGGTGAATAAGGAACTGGTTAAAGGGGAGACTACAACGGGTCATACTGAAAGGTTAACTGTTAGGCTGGAGAGAGTTTACTATTAGTGGAGTTCCTCAGGGACTGGTCTTGGGACCAATCTTATTTAACATTTTTGTTACTGACCTTGGCACAAAAAGTGAAAGTGTGCTAATAAAATTTGCAGATGACACAAAGTTGTGAGGTATAGCCAATATGGAGGAGGACTGGAATATCATACAAGAAGATCTGGATGACCTTGTAAACTGGAGTAATAGAAATGGAATGAAATTGAATAGTGTAAAGTGGAAGGTCATGCACTTAGAGACTAACAACAAGAATTTTTGCTATAAGCTGGGGACTTATCAGTTGGAAGTGATCAGGGCCGGCTCCAGCTTTTTTGCCGCCCCAAGCGGCGAAGCGGAGGAAAAAAAAAAAGAAAAAGATAAAGCCGCGATCAGCAGCACTTCGGCGGCAGCTCTACCGCGCCGCTTCATTCTTCGGCAGCAATTCGGCGGCGGGTCCTTCGCTCCAAGAGGGACTGAGGGACCCGCCACCAAATTGCCGCCGAAGACCCGGACATGCTGCCCCTTTCCATTAGCCACCCCAAGCACCTGCTTCCTTTGCTGGTGCCTGGAGTCGGCCCTGGAAGTGATAGAGGAGGAGAAAGAGCTGGGTGTATTGGTTGCTCACAGGATGACTATGAGCTGTCAGTGTGATGCGGCCGTAAAAAAGTCTAATGCAGTCCTAGGATGTGTCAGATGAGGTATTTCCAGTAGAGACAGGGAAGTGTTAGTACCATTATACAAGGCACTGGTGAAACCTCATCTGGAATACTGTGTGCAATTCTGGTCTCCCATGTTTAAGAAAGATGAATTCTAACTGGAATAAGTGCAGAGAAGGGCCACTAGGATGATCCAAGGATTGGAGAACCTACCTTATGAGAGGAGACTCAAACAGTTTGGCTTATTTAGCCTACCCAAAAGAAGGCTATGGGGGGATATGATTGCTCTCTACAAATACATCAGAGGGATAAATACTAGGGAAGGAGAGTTTATTTAAGCGCCAATGTGGACACAAGAACAAATGGATATAAACTGGCAAGTTTAAGTTCAAATTTAGGTGACGGTTTCTAACAATCGGAGGAGTTTCTAACCATCAGCTTTCCAAGGGGAGTTCTGGGGGCAAAAAACCTAACTGGCTTCAAGACTGAGCTTGATAAGTTTATGGAGGGGATGGTCTGATAGGACTGCCTACAATGGCATGTGGCCCATCAGCAATTGCCAGAAGCAAAAATCCCCAACAGCTGGAGATGGGACACTAGATGGAAACAACTTTGAGTTATTACAGAGAATTCTTTCCCTGGTACCTGCCTGGTGGGTCTCATCCACATGCTCAGGGACTAACTGATCACCGTATTTGGCGTAAGGAAGGAATTTTCCCTGGATCAGACTGGCAGAGACCCTGGGGTTTTGGGGTTTTTTTTGCCTTCCCCTGCAGCATGGGACATGGGTCATTTGCAGGTTTAAACTAGTGTAAATGGTGAATTCTCTATAACTTGGAAGTCTTTAAACCATGATTTAAGAACTTCAGTAATTCAGCCAGAAATTAGGGGTCTATTTCAGGAGATGATGTGTGAGGTTCTGTGGCCTGCAATGTGCAGGAGGTCAGCCTAGATGATTATGATAGTCCCTTCTGACCTTAGAGGTCTATGAAACTTTGCTTGTGCCTGGTGCAGGTCACAGCTGATTATGCCAAATTCAGGACAGACTGAAAAAAACCAGAGCAGACACATCCCAAAACTGGTGGTTATTCTAACATTAGAGTTCACCAAACCAGTAACAAATGTGAGCTCCTGTAACACCATACTGATTAACAAGAAGCCAAAGCATAGTCTCCTTAGGCAATCCAGCCCCTATCACCACCCAGACTTCTGGTCTTTATGATGAGAAGTTACTGAAAACCAGATTCATCACACATAAGTAGGGCCCTACCAAATTCACAGTCCATTTTGGTCAAGTTCACGGCAATAGGATTTTAAAAATAGTAAATTTCATGATTTCAGCTATTTAAATCTGAAATTTCACTGTGTTGTAATTGTATGGGCACTGACCCAAAAATGTGTTGGGGGGGGGGCTGTCACAAGATTATTGCAGAGGGGTGCGGTACTGCTACCCTTACTTCTGTACTGCTGCTGGCGTTGTTGCTGACTTCAGAGCTGGGCAGCTGAAGAATGGCTGCTGCTGGCCGGGAGCCCAGCTCTGAAGGCAGCGCTACCACCTGCAGCAGCGCAGAAGTAAGGATGGCATGATATGGTATTGCCACCCTTACTTCTACATTGCAGCCACCACTCTCTGGCCATCCAGCAGCACAGAAGTAAGTGTGGCATGGTATGGTATTGACACCCTTAATTCTGTGCTGCTGCTGGCAGGGTGCTGCTTTCAGTGCTGGGCGCTTGGCCAGCAGCTGCCGCTCTCCAGCCACCCAGCTCTGAAGGCAGCACAGAAGTAAGGGTGGCAATACTGCAACCCCCCTAAAATAACCTTGCGACCCCCCCCGCAACTCCCTTTTGGGTCAGGACCCCAATTTGAGAAACACTGGTCTTCCCCACTTTTCATCAGTAAAACTGTTGTCATTCAGGGGTTGTTGTTTTTTGCTTCACACCCCTGAACAACAAAAGTTTTACTGATGAAAGTCCAGTATAGACAAAACCTAAGTGTATGGAAAGTTACAGGCAAAAGATGGAGTCTTAGATCACACGTCCTTGTCATATGTCCTTACATGCCTTGCTGAATCATGGGGCAGCCATTGCCTCAGAGCTCTCTGAAACATCTCCAGGAGGGGCTCATTGGATGAGCAGATTGTCCTTAATGGGCCATCAAGCAGGCTGGCTAGCCTTGATACAAATCTCTCTTGCGGGGTGTCACCCAAGGACACAACACACGTTTGAGGTACAAATACATAGCATATAAACAGAATAATCATATTTATCAGATTACAACTTTTCCAATGATACCTTACATGACATACTTTATATCAGATTTAGTGCAATTTTGTAACAGTGGTGGTTGTATTAGTGTAACTAGTATTCTTCCTGTCTATTAGGTCTGCCATCTTTCTAATTGCTGGTAGCCAGACTCCCAAGGCCCTGCCCCCTTCCCTGCCTCTTCCCCCAAGACCCTGCCCATGCCCCGCCTCTTCCACGCAAGGCCACGCCTCTGCTCCACCTCTTCCCTCAAGGCCCTGCTCCCTTCTCCACCTCTTCCCTGGAGGCCCCGCCCCTTTCTCTGCCTATTCCCCCCAAGGCATTGCCCCTGCTCTGATCAGACTTTCTGGTCAAAAACTGGGCACCTGGCACCCTAAATGGCACCTGAACACAGAAGCCCAAAACCGGACTCTCTGGGTAAAACCCAGATGGGGGTAACCCTACTATCTATACAGCATCACATCTTGGTCACTGAGTAGATGGATTTTCGAGGTAGAGTTGCTCCCTGAGCAACTGGGTGTTTGGTGTTAAGCTGCGATACCTGAAAGAAGGGATTTCATGCATGCTTCTTTGTAGTCTAGTCTATTCAGGTTCCTGTATTGCCTTCCTCACACAAATATGAGCACCTCCATTCCAGGACTGGAGTATATATGTGAGTAAAACAAGTTACACTTAGAATATACCAAAATTCAGCATCACTAACTTGTCCTCCACTGGGAAGCCAGCCTGCTAAGCTCTGGAAGTCTGCTACCATTCGACAGAGGGGCAATAATGGTGTAAGAATGGAATACTGGTGTTGGAAGAAGGAGAAACAATATATTAAGAGATATTTCCCTTTTAACAGACTCCCTTAAGATAGTGGTGGGCAACCTGTGGCCCGCAGACCACACGCAGCCCATCAGGGTAATCCGCTGGTGGTCTGTGAGACAGTTTGTTTACATTTGCACGGCTACTCACAGCTCCCAATGGTGGAAGTTCACCATTCCCAGCCAATGGGAGCTGCGGGAAGCAAACTGTCCCACAACCCACCAGCGTATTACCCTGACAGGCCGCGTGCGGCCCATGGGCTGCAGGTTGCCCACCACTGCCTTAAGATAAAATTTAATTAATGAAATCAAGTTAAAAATAATACAGTAAAAACACGAATATTCCATGGGTCAGAGTTAAGAATATTTTTTGTAAATAATGTGATAGGTGAAATTATTATTTAGTAAACTTTTTTTTTTTTAGATCATAGGTATAGGTGTGTTATACAAAGAGAGAGAATGAAATTCTGCATTGGGCAGTAGTCAATACCTACTGCTTCAGAAGAAGCCATAATAAACCCCAAACATACAAAGTATCATAGCCATGTAATATTATGGCAGAATTCCTTACAGTTGATCAAATGGGCCCCAAACCCAGCCAGGCAGATTCCTGCTTTCAGTGGTGCTCTGTGTAGGCATATGGGTTCCCTCATGTGGCATTCATTATAGCATCAGGTTCTTAAAGTGCATCCAAAATTACTTATACATTTTATAGGATGGAGTGGGTATAAAGTTATCCAACTCAGCAGCTAAAAAATACCCAAGCAATAAGAGAGGCTGAGACAGAAGGAGTGACAGCTCATAGACCTGAAGAGGCTCAGTAGATGTTAAAACACTTAAAAATAAACAAACAAAAATACTGCTATATAATCAGGCATTACATGGCTTGACTAAAAATTTACAAATAAATTGTATTAATTAGTCTTATATAATTCTCATAGAGAATGTCATGACCATGAAAACTTTTACTGAACAAATAGCCTCACCAGGTTATTTTCACAGCAAATATGTCAGCACTTAAATGAGATCATCTTTACAACAGAAAAAGTAACTTATTCAGCAACTAACAGTATTCCGTGGTGAGACAATAAAGAAAAAATATTAATGAAAAATGCCTGTTTAGCTTTGCCTCCTGCATTTGCAGCTTGTTTCACTTTGTTTCGGTATTCATTTCACTTTGCTACGAGTGGACAATAGAATCTATACAAATTTGACAGTAAAGTCAATATTTCAAGGAAAGTAAAAAATAGAACCAAATAATGTGTTGAATAATGTACTCAATGAATTTCATGATATTTAAAATATATATTAAACACATTTCAAAAATTTCCCCACCTATAAAGCTGGTCTGATCACTTGTCAGATATTGCAAATAAATTATTTGACAAACTTTTGCATTATTGTTCAAATATATAACTCAACAATTTAAAAAGTAAAAACACCCCAGACATGAAAGAATGAAACATATATAATAATGAGATGAAAGAGTATACACACTCCCTTCAACAAGGTTTCCAATAATAAATGAGGTCCTAATCTGCAAACATTACTGTACACGCATAATTTTATGCATGTAACTAATCCTATTGTGTTCAATGGCACTTTTCATGTACATAAGAGTTGGTGTGATCTGGTCCTAAGGAGCAAAAGTTGACTAGGTTGTTATGTCATCAAAATCCTGAGATACACCTCTACCCCGATATAACGCTGTCCTCGGGAGCCAAAAACTCTTACTGCATTATAGGTGAAACCGCGGTATATCGAACTTGCTTTGATCTGCCAGAGTGCACAGCCCCGCCCCGCCGGAGCGCTGCTTTGCCGCGTTATATCCGAATTCGTGTTATATCGGGTCGTGTTATATCGGGGTAGAGGTGTATATTATATATGAGTACATGCACAAAAAATGGATTACTTTTGTATGTTGTATTTTACAATGGTTTAATAAGCAAAATGTGATTTTAAAATGTTTTAAATATATTAAAATGCAATTGTATATCATTTTAAATATATTTAAAAGTCTAAAGTGCTGTTGCTGAAGAAATATTTCTCTCCTGTCACTTTGACCACAACATCCTCCTCCTTAAACTCCCACTGACTTAAATGGGAACAGTACTGGGTCCTAAATTCATTCACTGGATTCCTGTCTTTAATCTTATCGAATTCAAGATCTTTAGTCCAGACCCTATATAGGATTAAATCCTACTGGTTTTAGTCACTTGAGTAGTCTTATTGACTTCAGTTGGAAGTCTTGTATGAAAATCAAGACATTTTGGGGACATGATCTCACTCCAGTCTACATCTTTGCTGTAATTTAGGACCTCAATAGTTCCCCAGCTTTCTGTAGGCCTTCTGCACAGGAATTTCAGTCTTATCTGAACAGTTGTCCATGCTTTGTCTTCTCTGTGTAAACTGCAAGTTCTCTAAGGTCCTGTTTCAAAACCTATTAGTTTCAATAGACTTTGAATTAGGGTATAAGGAAGGGATCATGTGTTTTATGTTTTAAGTACTTTGAACATTTAGTATTGTATAAATGCTTAATATATCTTCTGTATTTTGTTTTTTAAAGACTTAACATCAAGAAAAACAACTGCTTTTAATTTATTCACATACAGCAGTCCCATTTGTTAAAATGTTATGTTTGTTTCGGATTTTTCCTCTCTCCTCTAGAACTAACTAAATAACTAAATAAATAAAATGAAAAGTAATATATGTGGCTATGACGTGCTAGTATTTCTGCAATTACATTTTCAGTGTAAACTATTACTGAATGTATTTTTGCTATATACATGATGTGTGTGTCTATATAAGAATAAACATGATGATGAGGAGTGGTCATTCTTTTTATCTTTCTGCACCCTCAGTGTGTGGGGCATCCATTAGCTTCTACCATTTATTTTGGTCTTGTGCTGGTAGGTTCAGGCTTCTGAGTGCCATGCTGATTTATTTGGCTTCTTTCTCTATTGTTCTGTGTAAAGTTTTTCTAGGTTGCCCGCTTTTTCTCTTTCCATGTGGTGTCCATATTATCACTTGCACCCAAAGTCATGTTGATGGTAGCCTCAAAGCATGCCCCCCAATATGCCAATCATCATCTTCTTACTATATTTGAGATGCTTTAGATTGGTTTGGTTTACTTAGAATTTCTGATGCTGCAAGAAACTCTTTCCAGTGGACTCTGAAGATCTTCCGCAGGCATTTACTTCAGAATAAGCTGAACTTTTTATCTATTTCTGTTGTAGATTTGCTTGACTTTGCTCCAAAAAGGAAGACAGACATGATGCTGCTGTTAAAAATTTGTATTTTTTTTTCAGTACCAATCATGCTACTTTTTCAAATTGCTTCAAGCTTATGAAAGTTGTTTGCTGTTTATGATATTTTTGCTTAACATCTAGCATGGTGTCATCATCATTGCACATCTCACTCCCTAGTGGATAAAATGGCTTGTTCTAGTGTTTCTTTGTACATCTAAAGGTTACTTTGGGGACACTGATAGCCATATATTTGTCTTCCCTTTGTTGATGACCACACTAGTTTGTGTGGGGTGGTAGGAATATTTTATTGACATAAGCTTGAAAGACAAGCATTATTCATGAATGATGAGGCTGTGAGTTATGCAGATCTCAGTAAACAAGTTTTGTTGGCAAAAATTCGAGCTGTATTTATTATGATTTATGGCATGACCTGAGTCTCCTGATGGAAATGTATCTTTGTATTACATTATTGTTTCCCTTTCTTTATACATACATATATACACACACACAGACATACACAAATGTCTTTATTTGGGGAAGCAATATAATTAGATGTCAAGGATTCTGCGCACCGAGACTATAATGGAGCAGAACTTTTTACACTTTTCAATAAAATAAGCATTTCCTAAATACTCTCCAGAGTGTGTAGTTACAGATTGATATGCAGAATCATAGAATATCAGGGTTGGAAGGGACCTCAGGAGATCATCTAGTCCAACCCCCTCCTCAGAGCAGGACCAATCCCCAGACAGTTTTTTTTTTTACCCCAGATCTCTAAATGGCCCTCTTAAGGATGGAGCTCACAATCCTAGGTTTAGCAGGCCAATGTTTAAACCACTGAGCTACCTGAGTACCTTCAACTTAACTGACTCAAAGTTCATCCAATACATGCTTATATGACATCATAAATACATATGTGATTGTATACAAACTGTTACTAAAATTGCTCATGGAATGAACAGATAAGTAAGAAATAATATAAGAAGGTCTTTTTTTATACTGGATAACTACAGGACTTGGGTGCATTGTGTGGCATGAAAATAAAACCTAACAACCCAAAAAGTGGAGTTATGCTTCTTGAAATGCTATTGCTTTCTTCCCATGGAAAGTGAGCCTTGGCGTTCCTTTGATTTTTTTTCCCCTTCCACATCTACCCCCTGGCTTTCCTAACCCAAACATTGTTGCTGTTTTTCTGGCTAAGAACTTAAGGTCTTGTAGATGGTGCAGTGACTCCTGTGGCCAATTCAGTGGGATACTAGGCATTCTCCTCTATCAGAACCAAGTGTGCTCTCATTGCAGTGCTTGCAGCTAGCTCACCAGGCCATCCTGTTGTTTTCACAGAAAGCTTTTTTCAAATTGTAATAAAAGCAAATAATTGCACAAGGCAGTACTAATTCCAAATAAATCTTCAGCCAATAACATTCTTCCTTTCATAATCCTTGTTATATGATTGTCTAATGAATCATTTCTGTGCCTATAATGTAAAAGTGTGTACAACAAAATTACACCATTCTTGGCCTATACCTATAAGTTGTAAATTTAAATGCACTCATTTAACATGATAGTGTCATATATGTTTACCACCCAATCACAATAGGATGATCCTTTGTGTGTGCACTGTTGTAACACCAACATGGTCGTCAGTGGGCGGGATTGAACCTGAGACCTCTGAAGCTTAATGCATCAGCCTCTAATGCATGACCTAAAAGCCACATAGCCCTTAGCTAAGGCTGTAGCAGAGTAATTAATTACTCTCTAAGGATATGTCTACACTACGGGATTAATCCGAATTTAGATAATTCGAATTTGGGAAACAGGTTGTATAAATTCGATTGTGCGCGGCCACACTAAGCACATTAATTCGGTTTTTAACCACATTAATTCGGTGGTGTGCGGCCACACTACCCCATTAATTTTAACCACATTAATTCGGTGGTGTGCGGCCACACTAACCCTAATTCGAATTAACAAAATCGATTTTGGCGCTACTCCGCTCGTCGAGGTGGAGTACAGAAATCGATTTAAAGCACCCTTTAATTCGAACTAAATGGCTCTGTAGTGTGGACGGGTGAAGGGTTAATTCTAATTAACGCTGCTAAATCCGAATTAATCCCGTAGTGTAGACCAGGCCTAAGTGGTCTCAATGCCACTAGAGGAGACAAAGCACCACACCCAGGAGGTGTGTGGGTTACACTGTACATTGTGACAATTCCATAAATAAATGGAAATATTTTCCCCAACGTAAAGAATGAAAACTACAGTAAAATCTTCCAAGATGAGTTCATAAATCTTCTGTGGATTTAAAATTAGATAATTAATAAGTTTAAATAAAATGTGTATCTTTTTGAGGTAGGTTCTGATACTGTGCTGATTGCCATTGTAATACTATTTGTTTTATTGAAATCACTATTGTACATAAAGGAAATCATGATTCCCGCCTCAAGAATTAGAATCTAAATAAAACAGAGTACACAATATTAAATGATATACTTGCTGAAGGTCCTAACTTCAAGAGCAGCAATTTTATGTCTATTCAGTACGTGCATTACTGTTGACAGGTTTCATATAAGCAAGTTTTAAAAATGGAATTTGAAAGAGGATTTTAAAGTTATTGGATTAGGAGACACAAAGGCCCCCTGGCAAAGAGTTCCCTGTTCTTTGCAAACAACTCTCAACTCAGACTGATAAACTTGCTACATCAAATACATTTCTTACCAGGTATTTATCCATGAAGTGTAACATGTAAGGTCTATATTGAAAGCTTGCAATGTATAATGTTCATAATCATGGCGTGATAAGTGCATGGGTAGTATTTAAAGAATAATGTAACTATACTGAAGTTGTTAAAAGGAGTCACCAGGCAGTGATATTATTCAGTGACTGCCTATTTATGCAGGATGGAGGTGCCACCCCTCTCTCCTTATCTGGTGAAGTAATGCAAAGCTCAATTGTCTACTATTGCCCCACCACAGAACAGTTCATGGAAAACCATCAAATTCAACTGCAAACAATCAAAACCACTTGGCGGTAGACAAGGAACATTATAACACACAGGGGATCAATGGGCTTGTCTACGAACAAAGAAAAAAGGACTGTTTCAGTATAACAGGGTAAGAAGAGGTGTTCTGTAACCATTCACTGAGGTGAAAACTTGTGGAGCGGGGATGTTTTCATTAAAGTTTGGATCTTGCTTCCTGTGCAGCCAGCCAGCTCTGCAACAGATTAAACTTTGCGAGGAAAACCTACTTTATTAGATAGGAAAGGTAACTATTAATATGTGTAGGCCCGAGGTCATGCTTTATAATTTTGTTTTGTATTGTGATAGTTTGTTTTCATCACTCTTGTTTCTAGTTGAATCTCTATTCTTTTTTAAATAAACCTACTTTTGTTTTAAGTCCTCACAAGTGCTGTGTGTTGCACAGGGGAATGGTGATTTAAGGTAAAACTAGGTACACTGCTTCTTTGGGGGCAGAGGATCTGGGATTCTGTGAGCAGTCAGTGTCACTGGCTGGATATCACAGGGGAACACTTCAAGGGAATTTAGAGTCTGGGATGCATCTCTTGTTAACCTGCAAGTCAAAGATAGGGATAGCCCAGAGGAGAGTGCTTTAGTGGCTGAAAGACTGGTGGAGTTAAGGAACTGAGGGCTTGTCTACACTGCAATGTTGTTGACAAAACTTTTGTCTTTCAAGGGTACTTAAAAAAGCCCCCCCATGAAAGACAAACATTTTGCCGATGCAAGTGGCAGTGTGAACGCTGCTTTGTTGGCAGGAGCACTCTCCTGCCGACAAAGCTACTGCCGCTCGCGGGGCTGGAAGTATTTTGTCGGCAAAAGTGCCGACAAAATACCAACAGAGAGCATTCACACATGCTGACTTTTAGCAACAAGGCTGTGTCGACACACCCTTGTCACTAAAAGCTGTGTAGTGTAGACAAGCCCTAACACCTAGTTACAAGTAAGTTTCCCTCATGCAGGAGGTAGGGGGTAACAAAATGACTCTCAGTCCTGGGTACCCTGAGAACCATCAGAGAGGGAGAGAGAGTTACAAACATAAAGATCATTGTGGAAGAAGGCTTGAAGATAGGTGGGAGAAGGATACAAATGGATCTCTTGGATGGGAGGCTTGGAGGCGGGGATAGGGAGAAATAAAGCAAAAAAATGTAGGATAAAATGTTTTTTCTTGTGCAAAGCCTTAAAGGTAAGGATGAGAAACTCTAACTTGATGTGAAAAGAAGCAGCAAGTAAATGAATACAATGAGGGCTTGTCTACACTGGCAAGTTTTTTCGATTAAACTAATGTTACCAAGGAAAAATTGACAAAAGCAAAGTCGCCAAAGCGTGTCTACATTTGCTCCCTCTGTCGACAGATCATGTCCACATTTGGGGCACCTTTGTAGACAGTGAGAGCAATGGACTGTGGGTATGTATCCCACAGTGCCTGGTGACAACATCCATCGCTAGGTGTTGTGGGAATGCGGAAACGGAGTGCGGCGCATTCTGGGATGTGCAAAATGTACCATCATGCACCACTTTGTGTCCCACCCCTCCAAAGGTCTCTGGCTTCCTTTTGCACTGTTTTTCCAACTGTCATTCTTTTGTAGTGCGCGCCAGCATCTGCAGTGAGAGAGGATGGATCCTGCACTTCTCTCTTATGCGCTGTCAGCTGTCGTGAGGACATCATGCATGGCAGCACAGTTACTCTCAGAGTTACTCGCAAAGTTAGCAGAGGATGAATCGCAGGCATCCGAGTGTGATATGGATGGCAGCAACTTATCTGTGCTTTGTGCATTCACAGAGCAGCTGCATACGGTAGACCATCGCTTTTGGGCTAGGGAAATAAGTACTGATTGGTGGGATCGCATTGTCATGCAGGTGTGGGATGATGACCTGTGGGTACAGAACTTCAGGATGCATAAAACAACCTTCATGGAGCTATGTGCTGAGCTGGCCCCGACCTGCGGCACAAGGACACCAGACTGAGAGCTGCCCTTCCGGTAGAGAAGCATGTTGCAATCGCTGTGTAGAAGCTGATGAATCCAGACTGCTACTGGTCAGTCACAAATCAATTTGGAGTAGGAAAGTCCACTGTTGGGGCTGTATTACTCCAAGTGTGCAGGGCAATAAATCGCATCCTGCTGCTGGAGGACCGTGACTCTGGGAAATGTACATGAAATAGTGGATGGCTTCAGAGATGGGTTTCCCTAACTGTGGCGGGTTGATTGATGGCACACACATTCCAAGTTTAGCACCAGACCACCTTGCCTCTGAATACATCAAGAGGAAGGGATACTTCTCCATGGTGTTGTAGGCGCTTGTGGATCACGAGGGGCATTTCACGGACATCAATGCAGGCTGGTCTGGAAAGGTGCATGACGCACACATCTTCAGGAACAGTGGCCTGTACAGAAAGCTGCAGGTGGGGACTTTCTTTCCAGACCACAGGTTCACAGTGGGGGATGTGGAAATGCCCATAGTAATCCTGGGAGACCTGGCTTACCCCTTACAGCCCTGGCTCATGAAACCTTACACAGGGCACCTGGACAGCAGCAAGGAGCATTTTAACAACAGGCTGAGCAGGTGCCACATGGTAGTCGAATGTGCCTTTGGCCATTTGAAAGCCCGCTGGAGGTGTTTAAATGGCAGGCTAGACCTTACCAAGGATAATATTCCCGTGGTCATAGCCACATGCTGCACTTTGCATAATCTGTGTGAATCTAAGAGTGAAATGTTTGCTCAGGTGTGGAGCACTGAAGCAGAGCGCTTGACTGCATAGTTTGAACAGTCAGATGCTACGGCTGTCAGAGGAGCCCAGAGGGTTTGAGGAACCACTTTGACAATGAGGGGCAATAACACGTCTGCTTTGGAGTTGCTTCCCTGTTGCATCCATGTACAATTTTGGGGCCCAAGCTACGTGCAACACAATGCTTTAGGAACCTGTTCCCGAGAGTGAAAAGAGTGCTATACGCTTTTGTAGAACACAGAATAAAAACGCTGTACCATTAAATACCTTAGCCTTTATTTATTGTTAAAAAGGGTAAAACCTCACAACTGTGTGTAGCTCCAGCTATCATTGTGCCAGCTGTGAGAGGGGGTGGAGTGATGGAGAAACTCAGGAGTGCTGTAAAGTGAAAAGGAATGTGTGGGCATAGAGGGGGGTGGGCTTGGCAAAGAATTGTGCATCTACTGCAGTGGTGCTCGACCTTGGATCTGCTCAGTCCGCAGTTGTATCAGAGACTTGAGCATCTCTGTCTGATCCTCCATAACTTTTATCATCCGCTCTGTCGCTTCCCTAGCAAAAGCAGCATTCTCTTTTCTGTCCTGCCTTTCGGCTTCCCAGCACTCTTTCCGTTTCCTGGTCCATCTCTCATCACGCTGTATAACCTCGTGGAACATGTCTTCTTTGCTGCGCCTAGGGTTTTTTTTTATCTGCTGCAGCTGGTCCACAGTGGTGTGTGGTGTGTTCCTCAAGGTCTGTGCTGAACAGAAGAGGGATTGTTACATTCCAGCAAATGATTGAAACATTTTAGTAACAAGGGCCTTTTGCTAGTAGAAATCATTTTCTCTCTGAACTCTAGGCAGGCACACAGCTCCGCAAGCACCCCAATCATGGTAAGTGTCAGGAGTGGGGGGAAGGCGGTTGTGCGTAGGGACAAAATGGTCATAGCTTGAAGGCAGCTTTGCAGGGAACTCATTCTAAAATTATCACATACTTTTCCACAGGCGGCCAACCTGCTGGCTGACATCTCGCTGCTATGGGTTACCAGGGAAACCAGGGCCCAACTGCTGAATGCTTGCGGCTTTCACCCCGGTCTATATGCAGCTCAGCTATGTGACGCTTTGGTCCCAGCTCCAGTGATTGCTAAATGGCATGGTACAGTTTCCTACAATGGGGGAACTAACAAGGCTGCAATCCCTTGGAATCTGCAGCAGAGGATTAACAAGTACCTCTTGGAAACTTTCCAGAGCCTCTCTCTGGAGGATTCCCTGCAGGTCTCAATGTCCATCGACACCCAGCTTGGCCATGCAGATTAGCTACACAGGGCAATGTCCAGCTCACAGAAAACACTACCTGCCTCCCACTTTTCGATTCCCTCCATAAGCCACAGCAATTTACCCGGTGTCTCATCTGCTTCCTGCTCCCCGTTGAGCACTTCTGGAGTGGAGAAAAGTTTCTGTCTGCCTGCTGCACCAGGTGACCCCACTGGGAGCATCACATCCTCTTCTAGCTTGACTTTTTCATCCACAATTTCAGCCTCCGGGTTACCCACTCTTTCTGCTGCCTGCGAAGTATCCTCGGGGCAATTGGGAATGGAGGTGGGGTCACCACTGAGGATAGCATTCAGCTCCTTATAGAAGCAGCAGGTCTTAGGTGCACCACTGTAGCAATGGTTCGCCTCCTGTGCCTTATGGTATGCCTGCCTCAGCTCCTTTATCTTTGCTCTGCACTGCTGCGTGTCCCGATCATAGCCGTTTTTGCACAAGCCCTGAGAAATTTGTCCATATGTGTCCCAATTCCTATGGGTCACTTGCAGCTGCGACTGAACAGACTCCTTTCCCCATTTACTGATTAGATCCAACAACTCAGCGGTGGTCCAAGCAGGAGCGCGTTTGGTGCGATAGCCAGCCATGCTCACCTGGGAAGTCACCTGGGAAGCTCCTCTGGGAAGCCAGCAAACAGGAAATGAGATTTAAAAATCCTGGGGCTTGCAAGGGGGAGGGGCGGGTTGGCTGCAGGGCAGCGGAGTTCAAACCACTGACCAGAGCGGTAGCATGGGAATTGTGGGATACTTTCTGGAGGCCAATAAAATCAGAAAAAAACCCTGTGGTGTCTACACTGGCTGTTTGTCGACAGTAAAGGGAGGGGAAAAGACAAAAGTCTCGCAGGGATGGAAGATTTTTGTCGCCAAATGTAGGTGGTTTTTTTGAAAAAAGGGACCTTGCAGTGTGTACGCTATCACTGTTTTGTCGCCAAAAGGCAGTTTTTGGCAACAAAACTTGCCAATGTAGACAAGCCCTAAGAAAGGAGACATGATTGAAGTAGAAAGAGAAGATTGTTATATAAGAGACTGCATTTTGTATTGGGAAAATGAGCAGGGCAAAATGGGGTTTGGGTAAGCAGAGAGGAGCTTACAGTATTTGAATTGAATAATGATCAGCTGGGCACAAACAAGGATTCTAGTGGTGGGAATGGAGAAGAAATGATGTGATTTAGAACTCTTATAAATGAAGAAGCCAAAAGGACCAATGTAGCCCACAGCGGCTATACAGTAAATTTTGTTACAATTTGAACGAAAAAAGACTTAAATATGGAGAATGATTTATAACATCTCATTGAAACCATACCTGTCAAAATTTGAAATGTATAGATATGTATATTTGAGAGTAAAACAGAAACACAATTTTTAACTGTACTGAAATACATATAATTAGGAGTGTTTTGGAGGAACTGAATAGAAAACATTAAATTCTATTCCAAAAAATATAGTCTTTCTGTAACAGCCCACTCTATCTATGGGTTGGCAGAACTATATACTGACATTTTTACTTCAGTATCAGTAGGGCCCTACCAAATTCACTGTCCACTTTGGTCAATTTCACTGTCATAGGATTTAAAAAATTGTAAATTTCATGATTTCAGCTATTTAAATCAGAAATTTCACTATGTTGTAATTGTACGGGTCCTGACCCAAAAAGGAGTGTGTGGGGAGGGTCACAAGATTATTGTAGGAGGGGTTGCGGTACTGCTACCCTTACTTCTGCACTGCTGCTGGCGGTGTCGCTGACTTCAGAGCTGAGCAGCTGGAGAACGGTGGCTGCTGGCCAGGAGCCCAGCTCTGAAGGCAGCGCCACCACCACAGCAGCGCAGAAGTAAGGATGGCATGATATGGTATTGCCACCCTTACTTCTGTGCTGCTGCTGGTGAGGCACTGCCTTCAGAGCTGGGCGCCCGGCCACCAGCCACTGCTCTGCGGCTACAAGCTGCCACTCTCTGGCCACCCAGCTCTGAAGGCAGCACAGACGGAAGGATGGCAATACCGCTACCCCCTTAAAATAACCTTGCAACCCACCAGCAACTCATTTTTGGGTCAGGACCCCCACTATGAGAAATGCTGGTCTCCCCCATAATATCTGGTATAGGGTAATAGCACACAAAAGACCAGATTTCACGGTCCGTGACACGAATTTTGTAGGGCCCTAAGTATCAGTGAAGTGGAACCTAGGCATCCTCTCCTTTTGCCTTATCTTTATAGGCCACCATGGTTTAGCAGTAATCTGTAAAAACGGAAGCATGAAGGAAGATGGCTGGAGTGACAGTAGTGGAAGTCATGCGCCAAATCTGACTAATTGTTTGTTTTGCTCCCCTATCCAGTTAATTGCCATTTGTGGGGAAAGCTGGAAAACAAAAAGGCAGCAGCAGGCAGGTTCTGGTAACAGAGAGAGATCAAACAAAATGCCGCCCTGGCTGCAGCAAAAATGGGAATTCCATGGCAAAAATGATGAATTCTGGGGTTAGAAAATTGTGGAATTCACATGTGAATAAGACAGTTCACACTTCTTAAATGCATTGTTTCAGACTCAGGAATCTACTACTTCATTGGATTATGCTCACTTTTAGGTTATTTCTGCAACTATAAGGACTAGAAAGGTAGTTGTAAAATGAAAGCTGAGACTCTATATCAAGGACTAAATGCTGTGACTGGAATCACTGAAGCTGTAAAGCTTTGACGACTGTGTCGCCAATTCTTGTAATATTTGGTGTTTTTCTTGAAGTCCCAACTGCTAGAATTTGCCATACCGTGCCTGCATGTTTATAAAGTGCTGATCACAATTGAGCCCTGATCTGCTAGGGCACTCAGACATTAGTGTGATGTGTGCTTTGTCTATGTAGACGAGTGCACTTGCATACGTGTACGCACAGGGCTGGGGAAGGCTGAGTGAGCAGCAGCCTCCCCTATGTCCGCCGCTGCAGGGTGGCGGCAGCTGGGGGCTGGAGCCGGGTGCCCAGCGCAGCAGGTGCGAGCGCGCGGGAGACTGGTGAGAACTGAAGGGCTCGCTCCCGGATTTCCCGGGGAGGGGGCGTTGAGGGCTCTGTCGCGCCTGCGCAGTCGCTCCGTGTGTGTGTGTGTCTGACACCCGGAGGGGGTGGGGCCGAGGTGGCTGCGCGGAGGGCGGCGGCGGCTGTGAGAGAAACTCCGCGAGGGGAAGCAGCGCCGGCCTCGCCCCCTGCAGCGGGAGTCGGGAGCGAGCGAGCGGCGCGGGGCCCCCGGGACCCCAGCGGATACACAAGCGCGCTCCGGTCCCCAGCGCGGCCCTTCCGGGACCGGCCTCCGCCGGCAGCAGGGGGCTGCGCGGGCGCTGCGGGCGGGTCTCCAGCCGGAGGAGGCGGCGGCAGGGCAGCGCGGGGCCGCTGGGGGAAGAGGTGTCACTGCGCCCCCTGCCCCGGCCCGATTGGATGAGCAGCGCCGGGGCCGGTGTTGGCGTTTGCGGCCTCCCCATGGCCGGGCCCCGGCGTTGAAGGCAGCGAGAGCCGCCTGTGTCCGTGTCTCGCCGGGGAGGCAGCTCAGCCGCCAGGGGGCGGGGAGAGGGATGTGCGCGGCCGCCGCAGGAGCCGCCGCCACCGAGACTGGGGCCGAGGGCGGCTTCTTCTTCTCCTCTTCCCGCGGGTCCTGCCCGGCGGGGGCCGTGGGGTCCGAGGAGGGCTCAGCCATGGGGCTCGGGGCGCTGCCAGGGGCGGCGGGGCCGCCACCTCCGGGCTGCAGGGACCGCTACCAGCTGCTGCTCTCGGGCCGGGCCCTGGCAGACACATACCGGAAGATTTACACGGCGGCGCTGAGCGACAGGGATCCGGGGAGCCACACGAGCAGGTAACGCACCCCAGGCCTCCCGCTCCCGGGCCAAGCGGGACGCCCTCCCCCCAGCCAGTAGGCAGCTACCTGGCATGTCATGCACTCTTCTCCTTAGCTGCCAGGGCGGTCCTATGATAGAGGACTAATGCGACCATTCAGGGTGGTAACGTACCCCCATTGCTACCTAGGGTGTCCGCAGAGGGAACCCCCGGCCTCCCACCTGGGCAGGTAACGCACCCACTCGCCATGGGCCCACCCGGAGTCAACGGGCAGGTAGCGCCTGGCCCCCAAGGACCCAGAGTTAGATAACGAGCCAGCTAGCGAGGTAGTAACCCCAAAATCCCGAGGGTCTGAGGTACGTAATACCTCCCTCACTAGAGCCTCTGTGCAAATACCATTCCTCCAAGGGGGGTACCTGGTAACAGAGCTCACTCCCTTATTCCTCCCTTGCTGGAGTCCCCCAAACAAATCACCCGGCCTAGTGACTACTTGTGGCAGGGTGATTCTGATAGGTAGTATGTCTAATTTGCTGTTTCCCCACCTGGGTGGGTAATGCACTCACCCTGCAGCTGAGATCATCCATGTGGATATTACACCCTCACCCCAAGGCAATGCACTCAGCTAATGTACCACCACTTGGACCTCCCAGTTAGGTAAGGTGCCCATTTCTTCTGCCCATACCTGTGTCTCTGAGCTGCTACCCCCTTTATCTACCCTGCCTCTGCTACCCAGCTAGCACATGTAATCCTTGCCAGCCAGCTCACTGGGTGCTTAATGTGCATCCTGCTCTACCCAGTTCTCTGCGGCAGGTAAGGTACTCTCCTCAACCGGATCCACCTTGGCATGTGTTGCACCTACTCTCTAACCCCCAGACAGCTAAAACAGCTGGTACCTTCGGCTCCTGGGCAGGTGTGAGGCCCTCCATCTAAGTTTTAGTCTGCCATGGACAGGCATGTACTGTGCCCATTCCCCAGTCACTGTTCTCTTCCCAGGGCAGTTTCCGTGCCCAGGTATTTTGACTTAAGGCAAGATGGCGCCTCTTTGGGGACCTATGCACCTAAGCCTGCTTCCTCCGCAACCCTGGGCCAAGAACTCTGTCTTTACACCGGGTATCATGCTCTCCCTCTCCCCCAAGCCCCTGTCCCCACTTTGAGGCTCATCCTCCAACCTGTTCTCTTCATCCTAGATAGGTGCTCTCCCCCATGGTCTGTAATGCGCTGGGTGGGGACAGGTGGAGAGGATGCAGGATTAAGGGTGGGGGCTATCACACCAGATGGCCTTCTTTCCCAGCAGCAGCACCTGGAGCATGTGATGTGCTAGAGAGATGGGATGGGGGTACAGGCACACTACATACTCCATCCTGCCTAGCAGTAGCTGTGTGAGGTTGCGTGGGGCAATCTGCAGCAGTGGTGGGGAGAGGGGAGGCCAGATGTGGGTCCCATGTGGGCTCCAGGGTCGGTTAGGCAGAACCCTGTGGGGCTGTTGGGGGGAAACGGTGGCTGGTGCAAGCTGGGTTCTAACCCTCCATTCTCCCACTGCTGGGAGTGGGAGTCAGTGCATGGTGGCAGCAGCTGCTGAGATGCTGCTGAGACAGTATGCAGTGGGGTATTGCCCAGAACCGGGGGTGGGGCAGAATGGGGCTCACCCCAGCCAAAATACTTACAGCCCCATTTGGGATTAGGGCAGCCTTGACTGTGCACGTGGCTGTTTCTTGCCATGGGCTGCAGTTTAGGGATGTGCGAATGTTGCAACTTGCACAGGGAGGCTGCAGTGCCTGATTCTCCCATTCAGCTCTGAAGGGGATAGGCGTTAATGTGTACACTGACAGCTTAGGCCCTGCTGCTTCTGTGACAGCTGTGGAGTCTGTGCTCAGAGTCAGCAGTGAGTTCCTGGGGAGCTGGGTGTTGGGTTTGCCACGTGAAAATGACCTAAGGGGCAGGAGTGAGTAGGGTGCTCACCTCTTCCCAGGCTGGGTCACAGTGGGGGACCTGCTGGTGGCTGCTTCTTCGTGCACAACAAGGGAGAATGTTGTTGCGATGAATCCCTTTGGTTTCACCTTCCCGGTGAGCAGGGTCTGCGCTCATCTTTCACTCTTACCCTCGGAGATTGCTGAGGATTTCAGTGACATGTTCACCTGTCTCCATTTGGAGACCCTCCTAAGCACAGGAGGTGGAAGGGTGCTGTATTTATTCACATTCTCGAGTTGAATTAAGTTGTGACATAGGGTGAGCAGAGCCAGTCACAAGAGAAATATTAGCTCTGTGAATCAACTCCTTGACTAGTAAATGCTGGTGAAACATTAAAATTAAGTGTGTTTTTACAGTTTGACTTTACTTACTCAAATTATGTCCACCTTTCGAAAGCACAGGGGATCCAATAATTAATTGTAGCCAGTGTGTCTATGAGAGAAGTAATTTTGCAAACTACAAGAATAATGCAACCTTCTGATTTATCTGTTGGCCAGTAGGCGTCTCTGGGCCCTGACCTTTAGTGTGTGTTTTTGTGCACTACCTCATTCTGTCCCATCTGTATAACCAAGAAACTGTCATATTTCAGACTGCACCTGTGAAAATCTTGCTGCTCTTGTTATGCCTTTAATTCTGTGATTCCATGTTTCTCTGTTCTCATATTTTCTTCTCATCATGAGCCTTAAAAATCAGTTTAACCTGTTCGGGGACTACAAACATTCATAGGAAATTCAGGTTCAGCCTTAATTATATGGTTAATGCAAGGTGTCGTGAGAGAGTAGAATTAAAGTTTTTCGGGTGTCTCAACTCTGTTTCCACACCTTAACACATTTCGATTTCCTTTAAGCTTAACATTAATTCTGAATTCAGATTTATAATGGTTGGTTTTGGAATTATTACAGTGATTGCCATGACTTTTACTCTTAAATTCCAGATATGTCCTCTCTTTGAACTCTGGTTTAACATAGTTTTATTGTTTTAAAATTAAAAATGTCTTGCATGAACCTTAAAGAAGAAACAAATTTAAAGATGATAGCTTGTGGTTTCTCCGAGTTAAAAATGTGTATTGTATCAATCTTAAACTATTTTTAAATTGTAAATTAAGGCCAGATTCACTGGTATGTTTTGACTGCTTTGAATCACTTTGGAGCAGCACAAAGAAGCCAGAATATATTAGTCAGGTCAATAAGATTTACAGCTGCTTTGTCATTGGAGCACTGTAAGCAACTACAGAGTACTGTACTGCTGAATTTAGCCCTTATTTGCTAGTGTCATCCATGGAACTTTTTAAGAGCAGGCACAGTTGTTTCCAGTGCAGTGACAACAGCTAAGCAATCTCCCCATCAGAACTCTTGACCCAAAAAACCCAGTCTTTCTCTCACCACTAACTCATTACAACCAAAATAATTGTGGCATGCAATTTCTCTGTAGAAGAAAAGTGGTGATAGTCTGAGTTACCACTGTCAGAATAGTTAAGTGTGTTCTAAGTTATTAACCTCACGCTGCCTGTAGTTATAAGTAGAGCTGGCTGAAAAATTGAGTTTTGAATGTTTTTGATTTAAAAACAGGGTAAAATTTTTCTCTAAAATATTTGCTAAAAAGTATTCATTTTTCATCCAACTCTAGTCTTAACTAGATGCAGTAGTTAATAACTTTGACTGCATTAGGTTGTAATTAAGCTAACTTAGACTATATGTGAATTTTTAACTGAAGCCTGCTGTTCCATTATTAAAATCAAATAGTTTAAATTATGACCAAATTTAGGAGTTGATTTGTAACTTCTCAGAAATTTCATTCTGTATTCAGAGAATACTGTAATTTGGGGCACGATACACTAATTTTCTTGCAAATTGGAGATACTGAATCTTTTTTTAAGTGCACAGTTAAACTCAGTTGTAACAATGAAGCTGTAAGTAATGCCTCTGTTATAGTCAGATTTATGATAAAAGCTTGCTTTTTACTTTGTTTTGAAAAATTAGAAATCAAAGCAATATTAGATTGACCAAGCACTGCCAATGCAAAGTTAAATATAGATTATTCAAGAATCATATACAGAATTTATGAATGTATACTCAGATTATTTGTACTAGCTGTAGTGAGTGATGTATCACATGCTGAAAAGATTCAGTAATAGGTATTGAAGCAGAGGTAAAGATGTTTCGTATTTCTTATGTAGGGTTAGTTACTATCTGTATTTTAACAATAATGTTACACCATTATCAGGAATCATTAGACAAATTCTTTAAAAAGAATTTGACATAGCGCTATGACTAATGTCAAACTTCTTGATAGTGGATTAAACTAAGATTAGTTAAAAAGACAAATGAACTTTGGTAAATCTAAGTTTAAACTCTATTTTTATGATTACTACAATATTAGGAAACATAAAAACAGTGCTGTTGTGGTTTGAAACCTTCCCTAGTACTCTAGACCGGGGTTCTCAAACTTCATTGCACTGCAACCCCCTTCTGACAACAGAAATTACTACATGACCCCAGGAGGGGGGACTGAAGCCTGAGCCCATCCGAGCCCTACTGACCCAGGAAGGGAGTGTGGGGGAGCAAAGCCCAAGCCCAACTGCTCCTGGCGGGGAGGGGGGGAGTCGAAGCCAAAAGGCTTCAGCCCCAGGCAGAGGGCCTGTAACCTGAGCCCCACTGTCCAGGGCTTGGGCTTCAGTCCCAGGTGGTGGGGCTTGGGCTTTGGCCCTGGGCCTCAGCAAGTCTAAGCCAGCCCTGGCGATCCCATTAAAACAGGGTCGCGACCCACTTTGGGGTCCCGACCCACAGTTTGAGAACCCATGATCTAGACATATTATTGAAAAGTGAATCTAGTTTTTTAAAAGCTCAGTTAAGTTTTGACTCATTTGCTATAAATAAGGCTACGTTTTAGTTACAGGTATTTTTAGTAAAGTCATGGACAGGTCACGGACCGTAAACAAAAATTCACAGGCCCATGACCTGTCCATGACTTTTACTAAAAATATTTGTCGTGACTAAGACTTGGGCGGGGGGCCATGGGTGCTCTGGGGGGGCAGTCTAAGGACCCCGCTGGGGGTGGGGGTGCCCAGGACCCTGCGGGGGGGGGGGGGGGGGGGCCTTGGCCTGCCCCCTGCTGGTGCTGGCGGAGGGGGAGCCAGGTGGTGGCACGCAGACCTGAGATCCCGCTGGTGCTGGTGGAGGAGGGGCTGGGCAGCGGTGCGGCATGCGGCCTGGGACCCCTGCTGTGGCTGGAGGAGGTGGGGCCAAGTGGTGGCGTGGTGCACGGCCCCGGAACCCCTATTGATGCGGGGGAGGGAAGGCCTGCGGTGCGTGGCCTGGGACCTCTGCTGGTGCTGGGGGGTGGGAAGGGTTTGGCGGGCCTGGCAGGGGCTTCCTACCTGGGTCCGCATCCCTGCAGCTCCTAGAGGTGGCGGAGGCAGGGGCCAGGGCAGGGGCTCTGCTGTTCCTGCCACAAGTGACAGCTGCCGCAGCTCCCATTGGCCAGGAACCGCAGCCAATGGGAGCTGCAGGGGTGAGGCCTGCGGGGGTGGGGCAGCATGAAGCATCGACTGACCCCTCCGCTGCGTAGGAGCTGCAGGGGGGCTATGCCAGTTGGAGTCTGGGAGTCCCCCACCCTAAGGTAAGTGTCCCCATGTACCCTCCAACTCCCTGCCCCTAGTCCTGAGCCCCCTTCCACACACCCAAACCGCTGTTGCTGGCCCAGGGGCTGCCTGTCTCGGGCAGCCCCTGAGCCAGCACCAACCGCTGCAGAAGTCATGGAAAGTCACAGAATCCGTGACTTCTGTGACAGTCTCGCAGCCTTAGCTATAAAATATATTAATTTAACATTAATCTATAGCTGTCTTTCCCTCAATTTAGGACTTTCCCGCTCCTTATGTTTGTACCTCGATATTACACTGCTTAATGAAAAGAAGCTGATTTCTTGGTTTTGAGTATCAGTTCTTTGGGTTGGTTGCCAAAGGATACTGTTAGACCAGCACATCCAACCCTCTTAATGTATATCTGCACATTCCCTGTAGCAAGTTGTCAGCTATTACAAGTTTTTTTTTTTGTCCCTCTCCCCCTCTTCTGCGCAGTTTGATGAAGAATGTCTACAAAGATGCTTACTACCTTCAGACTTTGAAAACTTCTGCTTGTTTTTCACACTAAAAGCCAAACATCACCTGTCATTTTTTAAAACATCAGGCTGCTTTTTACCTTGAGATTCAGAAGTTTTTTAGTTTCATTGGTTCAGAACTGCTTACAATGCTATAATGCAGCTTGAAAATACATGAGTCATATTTAGCCAGAAATAATGGACTGAATTATAGATTATACAACAATAATAATAACATACTTAGACACGGGTGTTTCTTGTGAAAAGTACATGCATTGTATGACCACATTTTCCATTCCTTTTGTAAAATAAGATATGCGATCCCAGGGGTCGGCAACCACTGGCACGTGGCTCACCAGAGTAAGCACGCTGGCGGGCCGGTTTGTTTACCTGCCGTGTCTGCAGGTTTGGCCGATCGCGGCTCCCACTGACTGTGGTTCGCCACTCCAGGCCAATGGGGGCGGTGGGAAGCTGCGGCCAGCACATCCCTCGGCCCACGCCGCTTCCCGCCGCCCCCATTGGCCTGGAGCGGCGAACTGCGGCCAGTGGGAGCTGCGATCGGCCAGACCTGCGGATGCGGCAGGTAAACAAACTGGCCCGGCCCACCAGGGTGCTTACCTTGGCGAGCCGCGTGCCAGAGGTTGCCGACCCCTAGGCTAGCCTGTTCAGAGTTTATTTTTCTGGCTTAACACTATTAGACTAATTTACATTACGTTATACATTGATAATTGTATTTTATTGGAAAACTGACAAAAGTTGTTGAATTCAGTGTTGTTGTAGCCGTGTTGATCCCAGGATATTAGAGACACAAGGTGGGTGAGATGATATGTCTTATTGGACCAACTTCTGGTGAGAGAGATGAGGCTTTCAACAAGTTATGTAACTTCTGAATATTTGAGAATCAGTGATATACTAGCAGACTCTTTTTAATTGTAACTTTTATACACCATGTTTTAATCTTTTCAATTTATTGTGATGTTAGTTAATCCTCTTCAGTAGCTGAATGCATTAATTTTTTTAGGCCTGTTTCTTGTCTTACACTAGTACACAAGGTGTACTACAAGAGGATGTGTACTTTTTAAAGGTGGGTGGTAGAAATTTTGACAAGGCGTAAGAGTTTAAAAGTTGATACACCGTGTTATTTAAAAGTACATTAATGACTGAAGTAGTGGAGGAATCAAGTAAACTGATTCATTGTAAAATTTAGTAAATGTTGGAAAGGGGCTTTGAGGGAAAGAGATGTAGAAAATCATAATTTGAATAACTACTTCTGAAGTCAAAGCAGTTTAAAGTGATAAACTGTGCAATGAGTGATTCAAAATGAAATGAGGTATTGAGTAATTTTAAAAATGATATGACTTGAAGTGTTGGGTTGACAGTGGGAAAATAGAGGTTATACGTGGGGCTTTGGAAATTAGAAGAAGATAGTTTTGGCAAATGAAGAGGTGGAACAATCCTGACTAGAAATCTAGAAATGCCAAAGGGCATTTTTGTCTGCTTTTGTGGTCTTGATTCCTAACACTTTCTTTAAAATATTTTAAATTTTAGACAGGAAGCATTTATTTTGGAGGGGATTAGCTGATTTGTTGAAACTGCATTGTGTAGGGATTTTCGGCGGTTCTCAAACTTCATTGCACCATGACCCTCTTCTGACAACAAAAATAACTGTGACCCCAGGAGGGATGGCCAAAGCCCGAGCCCCACTGCCCTGTCTTCAGCCCTGGGTGAGGGGCCTGTAACCTGAGCCCCGCCACCCAGGGCTGAAGCCAAAACCTGAGCCCTGCCGCCTAGGGCTGAAGCCTCAGGCTTGGACTTCAGCCCTGGGTGGTGGGACTGGGCTCGGGCTTTGGCCCAAAGCAAGTCTAACGCCAGCCCTGGCAACCCCATTAAAATAGGGTTGTGACCCACTGGGGGTCCCAACCCGTAATTTGAGAACTGCTGGGTTAGATTAATAATAAAGGGATATGTAAAGCCATTTGTGTTTAAACTCTAGTTCAAATCTAGTTTATTTTGGAAGTGACCAAAAGTAGTTTCACTTTGACAGCTGTTTCGTGACAATTTTAAAATGAGTCTGTGGTTTCAGGACAAGCCCTCATAGTTACCTGTTCATGTTGCTAAGTGGTGACATTTTGCCTTTGTTTGCTGTCTGTGAGGTAAAGGAGTGGACAGAGAGAGCAAACTGCTTTCTCATTTTTCACGGTGGTTCTCTGTAGTTACTGCTGAGACATGCAAGTGAGGCAGGATAGGGAAGTTTGTGCAGCGGTCTTTTTTTTTTTTTTTTTCTTTTTCTGTACCTGCTTTGAGGAAGTATGTTTTGTCAACAATGTATTTTTTAAGTATTAAAATGGATTTTTTCCCCTCCCAATGTGTGTTGTAAATTATAATACAAATCGAAAAGATTGTCGAATGTAATATCTTGTTCTGAAGAGTGATAAGTATTGTGAGCAGCACATTGTGATACATCAGTTTTTTCCTTAATATTGCACGCTTGTTTTCATTAGAAGATACTGATGATTGGGTCAATGTATGAGTGCTGTGGGGTGCTGGTGGCCTGTTATATGCAGGAGGTCACACTAGATGATCTGGTTGTCCCTTTTGGCCCTAAACTCTGATTGTTATCTAATCTTTTAAATAAGAGTTACTTTTTTGTATCAACATCTTTCTTTTAAAAAAATTTCTGTATGGAGGGGAAATAAAGAAGACAAGCTTAAATGTACGAAGAGGTGGAAAGCCTCAGTGTAGCTGTTTGCGGGATACACTGCTTTTTGCTATCCAGCCATTTTCACATTCTTTTAGTGGATTGTCTCCCTTCTTCCTGCCTTGCAGTGTGGTTGGGAGTTACAGTAATCAGTTTCAAATTATTTTTTTGCTTTTTGAAGACTTGTAATATTAATTTCTGCATGCTCTAATAGCGACATTTAAACAGCTTACAATTTTATGTATAGATGCTATGAGAAGCTCAACACCCCTTCTATCATTCTCTTACACAAAAAAATGCATTTATAGTGCCTGCTGTATGTGCTTTTCAGTTACCAAAAAGCTGTGAAAAGCAAGAGTATGACAATTTAAGAAATGTCTTGGTTAACATTAACTAATTTGTCCATTTGATTAAAAACAGATTTATTTAGCTACGGGGGAAAAAATCTGAAACATGTATGCCTTCTAATGTGCGTTTAAAATCTTCAATTGCACTTGCATTGTTTTTCAAAAGCACTGTAAATGACCCTGCCCTTTTTGGGAAACCATGTCCTGCAGACCTCTGTAGTCTTGAGGTATTGTGTTTGTGGTAATATCATCTGAAATTCTAGTGATGTCAGTCCTACTGAGCTCGACTGTCATCTTTTGTCAAGTAACCTGCAATGAAAATTGATCTATTTTCCTAGTCCAGTTAGACTTAGGGAGATATTAATTTTGTAACTAATGGAATGTGATGGTTAAGACCAGCTCCTGCAGACTCCCACAAGGGGATTTCATTTTTCTTTTCATAATTAAGAATAGAGGAAATATATCAAGACTTGATAAGAGATGGGGCCAAGACAGTTATAAAATAATCATCTCTTCTAATAAGGGATCACACTTAAGGTTTTGCCCTGGTGTCTACCCATATAACATCAGCCCAGAAGAGGACTTTGTATTTCATGATTCAGGTGGTCAGACTCTGAATACTTTATGTACTAGTAACCCATAGAATGCCTACTTGTCCAGTTCTCTTGTCCCATCAGATTCTTTTTTTCTTTTAGGGTGAGCATTTGTAGTTCAAGGTTCTTCTGCATGATGCTCTGCACCTTCACTATGCGGGTGATTTTGTTGGAGAATCTCTGGCTTCTCATCTCCATGTGGTTGGTTGGTATAGGCAGAATCTGAAATGGAGGCAAGTCTTTTGTGAGCTGGGTAGAGTATTTTTACCTATAATCTCAAATCAGTGGTATAAAAGCTCTTGAATCAATTTTTCTGTTTTTCAGAACTATGTTATCTGAGGAATACTTTTGATATCTAGGTATGAAAAATACCTTATTTTTATGTCTTCTATCCCGGGAATGCTCCACTTAATTCCATCTGCCATACTTCCTTCCTTTAATTCCTTCTTAAACCCCTCCCTTCTTCATTAGAGTTTCATTAAAAAATATATCAGAAAACTTTGGAGGCGCTATACATGTGTCTTCCAAGTTGCTGTCTTACCCCATAGTTCTCTCCTTTCTCTTCCGCTCTCTCCCCGTGTTTTCATCTCCTTCTGTCCCCATTTTAGTTGACATCATAATCTTAGTACAGAGAATCCAGTCTTAATCTGTTTTCATAGTGTTATGTACATCTGTGGTCCTATAGACATGGTATACAAAAAAATACATTCTTTTAATGTTAGTTTTTTCAAAAGTTAGGAAATGCCAGAATTAATTTTGCCCATGGAACTTCAGTTCTACCTCCATGTACATACGGAGTTATGATGCAATCTTTAGTAACATGATCGCTTACTCTTTTTTCCATAGGACCCTGCCTTCTTTGTAACACTGGATGTTTGGTACTTATTGAATGAGACAACTGTTCAATATTTCTCTTCATTTTCGTCATTCAGTTTTTAGGACCATGGTTTATTACCTGCACTCCATCCAAATATGCACAGAATAAGATTTTTTTAAACTCTTAGGGGCTTTTCCATTGCACTTATTAACGATACTATCTTAGTACCTCGGAGTATTTAATGAATTTATATCACAGCAACTTTGAAATAGGAAGTAGTAGTTTTCCATTTATAGATTGTCCAAAATGTGCAAAAGAATCCTCTGATTTTTATCTTAGTGATTGGGTGCTTATTTTGAGACAATACCTCTGAAAAATCAGGTACAGCGAGTACCTGCTGATCTACTTGACTTCTGTTGAAGTTGAGAGCTTAGCACTTTTGAGTCAGGCCACCTGTGAGTGTTAAGGTGAGCACCAAAAAATGAGAACCACACACTTAGCGATCACATCTTAGAACCAATTTTTCAGGTCTTCACAATTCATAGAATTTAAGGCCAGAAGGGATCATTAGATGGTCTACTCCACTGGTTCTCACTTATTTTTTTTCATGGATCGCTTGAAAATTGCTGAGGGTCTTGGGGACCACTTAATGATCTTTCCAAATGTTGTTTGTACCGTTAGCTAACTATTGTAAAGCGCTTTGGATAAAAGCGCTATATAAAAAAACCTTAATAATTATCATTTTTTTTTTTGTCCTACAAATAAAACACACAACTCATATTTAAATATCAGTAGTCTTACCTTCCTAATGCGATGGATGTGTCCTCTCTCCCCTGCTGCGGCAGTCCCCGAGCTGAGGCTGGGAAGGAGGGCCGAATCTTCCTGGCAGCCGCAACCCTGGAGCTGGGGAAAGTCGCCTCTTTCTTTGCCTGCTGCAGCCCTGCATATCCCAAATTCCTCCCACCCCTGCTTCTCACCCCACTTCCCCCTCCTACCTGCCACCACTTCCCCCCCCAAGGCCACCACCTCACCTTACATGTGCGTATTCTCCAGGGTCCAGACACCTAATTAGTGGAGCCGTGCCTGCTCCACTAATTAGGTGGGTGGCCCTTCATTCTCTTGTGTGTGGCCACCCAGGTGTGCACTTTAGAGGGAACTATCCACGGACTACCTGAATGGATCTCGTCCACGGACCACAGTTTGAGAAGTCTGGTCTAGACTTATCTGCTGGTATCTCACAGGCCATTAAATCTCACCTAGCTATCTCTGTATTGAGTCCACTAACTTATATTTGACTGTAGCATAATTTGTTTGGCTAAAACCTATCTTCAGGAAAGGCATCCAGCCTTGATTTGAAGACATCAAAAGATGGAGAAGCCTCCATTTCCCTTGATAGTTTGTTCCAGTGGTTAATCACTCTCACTTTTAAAAGTGTGTGCCTAACTTGTTAATTTGTCTGGCTTCAGCTTCCTGTGGTTGGTTCTCTGCTAGATTAAACAACCTTTTAGTTTCTGGTATTTTCTCCCACAAAGGTACTTACACACTAGTGAATTCACCTCTTGATTTTCTTTTCAATAAACTAAACAGATTAGGCTCTTTAAATCGTTCACTGTAAGGCATTTTCATGAGTCCTTGACTCATATTTGTGGCTGCTTTCTGCTCGTTCTCCATATGGACACCAGAACTGGATGCAGTGTTCCTTTGTCATTTTCACTGATGACACGTACAGACCTTTACTCCTAATTGCTACTCCCCTGTTTACACCACTAAGGATCATATTAGCCCATTTGTTGCAGCCTTGTACTGGGTGGGTGTTATGTTGCTGGTCTTCTATGAGCTCTGAATTCTTTTAGAATCGCTGCTTTCCAGGATAAAGTCCCCCATTCTGTAAGTGTGGCTTCCGATCCTTTTTCCTATATTTATATCTTTGCATTTGGCTGTATTTAAATGCATTTTATTTGAATGGGCCTGTCTTATCAAGCAATCCAGATAGCTCTGTATGACTGTCCTGTCTTCATTATTTAGCATTGTGCTAATCTTGTGTCATCTGCAAATTTTATCAACAGTGATTTTTATATTGGCTTCCAGATCATTGATGAAAATTTTGAATAGCATCAGGCCTAGTGCTGAGCCCTGAGGAACACCATTAGAAACATCCCCTCTGACCACTACTTTTTGAGATCTGTTAATTTGCTGGTTCTTAATCCATTTAATGTGATCTTTTTAAAAATTAGAATGTCATGTGATACTAAGTCAAACTCTTTACAAAAGTTTGTGTATTACATGTGCGCAGTTACCGTTATAATTTTGTAATCATACCAAACTTATAATCTCTTCAAATAATGTAAACAGATATATTTGACAAGACCTATTTTCATAAAACCATGTTGTCTGGCATTAATTTTATTCCTGTTCTCTACTAATTAAGCCCTGCAGCAGACTTTACATTATTTTGCCTAGCATTGATGTCAGGTTAATGAGTTTATAGTTACCCAGGTCACCCTGCTTCTGGAATTTCCCTGGTATTTCAAGATTTTTTTTTTTTTTTTTTATTATCACCAACTGTCCAGAGATCTCCTCAGCCAACTCCTTAGAACTCTGGGGTGCAAGTTGTCTGAGCCTGCTGATTTTTAAAAAGCATTTATCCCTAATAGATGTAATGTGTTCCTTTGTTACTAATGTACTGGAAATTACATCATCTTCATGCCATACAAATTACATCATCCAGCATCTTTCCAAATACAGAACAGAAATATTTATTGAACATTTCTGCCTTTTCTTTATTAACAGTTTTGTCATGTTCATCTGTTAATGGGCCTGTACCATTGTTAGGTTTTCTTTCATTCCTAATATACTTAAGTTCGCCTACTTCTTTTTCTTAGCCCTATCTGATGTTTCCCCTGATGTGTTCAGCTTTCCTTATGTTTTCTACAGTTCATAATTCTAATTATATTTATTACTGTATATTTTGCCTTTTTTTCTTTTTGCTATGTTCCTTTTTATTCCTAATTGCTTCCTTCAATTTGCCACTGAACCAGGAGGAACTTTTAGACAAAGTTGTCCTCTTTCCTTGATTGTGGAATCGTGGCAGTTCTTAAAGAACTCCAAATTCTCATTCAGCTGTTTGTATATAAACTTTTCCTTAGGTCTGGGAAATTAGCTCTTTTGAAACACCAAGTGTAAATAACTGGTTGGGACTGTTCTGTTTGCCCATATTGAATGTGTACGGGTCATGGTCACCGGTTTCTCAGCAACCAGCAGTTTCCAGTCCAGTGATTTAATTCATCTTTATCCATCATAATGAGGTCCTAAATAGTTAATTTGTGTTGGATGTAACACCTATTTGTGTTTAGAAAATTATCATGTATAATTTATAGAAACTTAATGACTTATTACTAGCTATATGAGACTTCCAGCATATAAGGGGTCCGCCGGGGGCCGGCGGTGCTGGGCGGCTGGGGGCGCGCCGGGCCGGGGGCCGGGGCCAGCAGTGCTGGGTGGCCGGGGGGTGCGCCGGGCCGGGGCCGGCAGTGCTGGGCCTGGGCCGCCGGGGGCCGGGGGGTGCGCCGGGGGGCCGGCAGTGCTGGGCCGCTGGGGGGTGCGCTGGGCCGGGGGCCGGGGCCGCCTCCTCCCCCCCCCCCCCAGCTTACCTGCTTCCTGCTTCCCGCGAATCAAATGTTCGCGGGAAGCAGGGGAGGGGGCAGAGTTGGGGCGGGGACTTTGGGGAAGGGGCGGAGTTGGGGCGTGGGCGGGGCCGGGGCCCCGTGGAGTGTCCTCCTTTAGGAGGCTCCAAATATGGTAACCCTAGCCATATGCATTCAAGATCCTGTGGACAGGGCCTGCTCTAGGCACCAGCAAAGCAAGCAGTTGCTTGGGGCGGCAGATTTGCAAGGGGGGCAAGAATCCAGCATGGGAGTTGAGAACCACAGGGGGCCCTGGGAGCTGTAGTTCCTTGGTTAGCTCCCTGCCTATAGAGCCAGCCCTGGAGCAGAGAAAGAACTACATTTCCAAGCATTCCCCTGGCCACTAGCAACAGGAAAGGGTGGGGGAAGGAGCATGGAACTGAAACCGCAGCTCCCCCACCCGCACTCCCCTGCTGCCCCAGCCCTGGGCTCTCCCCCCCACCCGCACCTCCTGCCACCCCAGCCCTGGGCTCTCTCCTGCCCACACCCCCTGCTGCACCAGCTCAGGCCCAGTTAGCAAGGGAGGTATGTGGATCCCACTAGAATTTAAAATGAAAAGTAAGGGTGGGGAGGCTCTGGACCTGGGCAGCTTTAGATACAGTACCAGGCACTTAGAAGGATTTCCACTTCTGAGCCATGGAAGCAAAAATTGACTTTTCCTTTCCAGATCTAGCTAATATTCAGAAAGGGAATCTAGCACCTGCCTTCCAGATTTGAACACCCTCAAAATTCAGGAGTGCTCAAGCTCAATTTGGGCAGCTGTTACTTCATTTCCCCCAAATCAAATATACTGATCCACTGTAACTTGCTGTAGAAAAAGTAGAATAAATTGAGCAAGAAATGCTTCCCAGTGGTTATTAGGACTGGAATTGCTATTTTCAACAGCCATTGCTT